>NW_023601543.1:39082670-39563506 GCF_014898055.3 Talpa occidentalis
AATCCTGATTCTGCCATTTACTAGCTATGTATCCTTGGGCAAGTTCTTAGCTTCTTTGTGCTCCAGTTTCTTCATTTTTCATGGAGATGATAATAGCATCTGCTTCATAGGTTTTGAAATGTTAAAAATGGATTAATATCTAGAATATATTTTAAATAGTACCTGCTTTATTATTATGTGTTAGCTGTCATTAGTTTGTTTGCTCCTATAACTATACTATTATAAGTATTGCTGCTATTGTTACAGAATGTTAAAAGTACAAGTATGAAGCAGATTTAGTGTTCTAAGGAATAAACAAACTTATTCTGTATTGTTTATAGCAGCACTATTTACAATAGCTAAGCTATGGAAATAACCCCAAATGCCCGAAAATAGATGACTGGATCAAGAAGATGTGGTACATATACACATGGATGGAATATTACTCAGCATTCAAAAAAGATAAAACACATGCAATTTACAGCAACATGGATGGAGCTGGAAGGGATCATGCTCGGCGAAATAAGCCAAAAAGAAAAAGAAAAATACCGGATGGTCTCACTCATAGCAGGAATCTAGAAAACTTAAATAAGGGACCAGGAAAAAGACTAATTATAATAAAGTAAAAATCAAAATCAAAATCAACAAGCAACTATAAACCAGAGACACACTACAGGGGGCGGGGGAGGGGTGAGGGTGGGGAGTAGGGGGATTACGGTCAAAATAGAGGGGTGGGGATTGTATGGGGAACTATAACCAAGATGAAAATGCATACATTGTGCAAAAATGAAAAATGATATAAAAATATATAAAATAAAATAAAAAAGTTTAGTCTTTGCTAACCATGTGAATGCTGTCAAAACTATTTGGAGTCATAGATAACATGTAAAATGATGATATGGCTATGTTCCAAAACACTTTATTTATAAAATTAGATGACTGGCTGTGTTCCAAAACACTTCATTTACAAAACTAGGTAACAGGTTTTCTAACCCTGTTTAATCAGTTAATGGTGTTTTGTCTACAATAATATAGTATTTTTAATACTGATATTAGAAAATTATACAGGATTGCCTCAGTGCAATGCCTAGTATCTATTAGTCATTTACTAAGTATTTGATGGATACATGAATAAGTAGTAGGTATTTCTGCATTGCCGCAAAAATGTATGTTAAATAAGTCACAGAGTAGTGTTACTCAAGTTTTCATCCCTGTCAGAACTTAACAAGCAGATTACTAGGCTCTATGGCCCAGAGTTTCTGACTTGTAGGTCTTGTGGTGTGTACAAATTGGCATTTCTAACAAATTCTCAGATGTTACTGACACTGGTTATCTGGGGAATATTGCAGAAGAGGAAACATTCAGGTAATTGATCTCTGGGCCCAATTCTAATTAAAAAGAAGATGATTTTTTAAAGTGACAATTTATTTTCATTTCTTCCCACTTAATTCAGCAGCTATTTTTTAAAGCATCTATTCTCTACCTGCTTGCTACTCCTGAGTGTAGTGTATATACATTTAAAGGAATGTGACATAGACAGGAAGATTGGGCTCCCCTTTCAGCCAAAACCTTCAGTGGCCTGACCTTACCTATCATTGAACATGGTCCATTTATGTGAGATACGTAATTGTTCTAGGGGCTCTTGTTTTATGACAGCTTATTGGTGTCTACACTGGTGACATTTTTGGTAGGATATTTCTTTGTTGTGTTAGGGAAAGGACTGTCCTGTGCAGTATAGTATGTTTTGCAGCATTCCTGGCCTCTGCCCATTTGATACCACTACCTTCACCCACCCATTTGCAACTGACAAAAATGTTCCTAGATTTTGCCAAATGTCTCCTATAAACAAAACAGTCTCTGTTTGAAAAATACTGACTTAGTTCAACTCAGTATATATTGAATTGTAGCTTACCCTAGTTAAATATTTTAAGATGGAGAGAACAAAATCTTCTTGCAGTCCTTTCTTATAATCCTTTTACTCAATATTTGGCTGTTTAATCTGGAGCTATGTAAAATTTCTTTTTCTTTTTTTTTAAATTTATTTATTTATTTATATAAGCACTGGGTACAGTCAGAAGCACGGGAGGGTGAGAGAATTCACCAGAGCCAGAGCGGGGAGCAGAGCAGGCAGACTGATGAAGTACACTGCTGAGGGGAGCAGCAGGCGGCAGGACAGGTCTGTGCTCCATGTGGGACCCATGCCCAGTGGCTGGGGATCGAACTGGTGCTGCAGAGGCTGCGGGGCAGCTTTGCAGCCCAGTGCTCAACCTCTGCACCACCAGGGAGACCCAATGTAAAATTTCTTTAAGGAACAAACTGCTAAAATAATTGTAATTTGAATCAGTGGAATAATTCATGCAGGTTATTTAGCAAAGTGCACAACATATAGGAAATGCTAAATTAAAACAAATTAAAAAACAAATTCTTGGAGGCCTCCCTGGTGGTACAGGGGTTAAAGTCTCAGTGCTACAAAGCTATTAAGCTGTCACCAACCACTGCAGCATAAATTTGATCCCTCGCCAGGGAGCTAACCCACAGAGCACAGCAGACCTCTCCTGTCTCACCCACTGCTCTCCTCAGCAGCGTATTACAATAGATCTGCTTGTTTTGCTCCCACTCGGTGAATCCTTTCACCCCCTGCACCTCTGGCCTATACCCCAGTTATTGTATGCATACATAAATAAAAATTAATCTTTACAAAAAAGCTTGAATGACATGTTAGCAGTTTTTTTTTTCACACTTACTTTTTAAAAGAAATAACAGGCCCTATTCCCCACCCTCAAATTCCACCCATAGAGCTAACCATTGTTAAATTAGTTGCTTCCCATCTTTTTCATATGGATACAGATATCTATCTATCTATATATAAATGTATCTATTTGTTCATTCTTGAAAAACATTTGAATGACTGAAAATTTCCCTGGTATATAGATGGAGTTATAACAATTTCTTTCATCGTTTTTCTATTGGTGTCATCATGCTAAAATTAAAATTATGTCTTTATAATATACAATGTATAATTCCTTTTTTGATTTGTTTTTGTTTTGAAGATTTATTTATGTTTATACAAGAGCTGAGGTACAGGCCAGAGGCACGGGAGGGTGAGAGGATTCACCTGAGACAGAGTGGGGAGCAGAGCAGGCAGACAACCAAAATACACTGCTGAGGGGAGCAGCGGGCACAACAGGAGAGGTCTGCCACGCCATGTGGGAATCTACCTGGCTGGCTGGGAATCGAACCCGTGCTGCAGAGGCTGTGGACAGCTTTACAGTGCTATGTTCAACCCACTGCACTACCAGGAGGCCCCAAAGTATAATTTTATACGCAGAAATTTTATAAACCAGGAGCAGATACATCATCGTTATTATTATTATAATTATTAAATCCTATTAACTGTTACCATTAACACTGATAAATAACCACACTAAGCATTTTGGTATGCTTCCTGTAATTTTTATAATCTACACATTTTTAAAAAAATTACAATTTTATTTGGCCATTTTCATTTTTAACAAGCAAGCTTACAGCTGTCATCTTAAATGTACAAATCTCAGCTTAAAGTAGATAGGAGTAAAAGACTGAGTATAGTAAAAAAAGTTCTTCAAATCCTGGAATCCTTAATCTGGCATCCAATGTCTGGAATTAATCATTTAGTTATCAGGAATTTGGGGATAAATACCCTGAAATTGCATGTCAATTTCTTTGTGTAACATTTATAGCTATATTTTTGTAAGGAATGGGTCATAGTTTCTATCAGTGTCTCAAAGGAGTATATCAAATCTTCAAAAGGTTAGGAACCACTGAGATATACTATCTCAACTGGGAACTATCCTTATTAAATTAAAAGAATAGTGTGGAATAGATTAACCAAGCACTTGGCTCCCAAAAGTTTGAGGACTGCTGTTTGAATAGATATTTTATAAACTGTATAATCTTGGAGGGTGAATAAGCACAGCAATATACCTCATTTTCTGAATCTTTTATATGTGATATTAAAGACAATTTTTCCATTAGTTAATAGTTGATATTGACATAGAGATGATACATATAGAGGGTAAGCATGATTATGTTTGTATGAGCATTTGTTTGTTTTTCCCTTGAGAAAGAGTGTTCCATGGGATAAGCAGCAGGGTGGTGAGGTAATCCATCATTTTGAAAACTGTTCTCTGGTGATAGATGGATGGATTGGTAAAGTAACTCAATTATCTTCATTTCCCCTCTCCCCAGGTTATTCACAGATCAGTGAGCATTATTGTTAATAAAACAATGGAATGCTTTTATGTCCATGCCTGCATTATTCCTCAAGTTTTGATAGGAAAAGGCTTTTAATTTGGAAATAACCTCTTGTTAAAACTTACAGTATAGTTGAGTGTATGGAGCATTTATTTTTTTAATTTTTTATCATTTAAATTCTATTTTTTATATTCCCCTTACAATTACAACCCCCTTATTTTGACCCTAAGCCCTCCTTTCCCTGCCCCCTGCCCCCATAGAGTGTCTCTGGTTCATAGTTGTTTGTTGATTTTGATATTTTCTTTCTTACGTTATTCTTTTTCCTGGTCCCTTATTTTTCTAGATTCCTGCTATGAGTGGAGTGAGACCATCCAGTATTTTTCTTTTTCTTTCTGGCTTATTTCGCTGAGCATGATCCCTTCCAGCTCCAGCCATGTTGCTGCAAATTGCATGTGTTTATCTTTTTTGAATGCTGAGTAATATTCCATGGTGTATGTGTACCACATCTTCTTGATCCAGTCATCTATTTTTGGGCATTTGGGTTGTTTCCAAAGCTTAGCTATTGTAAATAGTGCTGCTATAAACATAGGCGTGCAGGTGCCCTTTGGAATTACTGTTTCTGTGTCCTTTGGGTAAATACCTAGCAGTGGAATTGCTGGATCATATGGAAGCTCTATGTTTAGTAGGTCAAGAAATCTCCACACAGCTCTCCATGGTGGTTGGACCAGTTTTCACTCCCACCAACAGTGCAGGAGAGTCGTGTAATGAACATTTATGATGACTCTCATAAATATATTAGAATTATATTGGCTGCACAAATTATACCATTTGAGATTTTTTTTTTGTAAATAGCTCCCTTTATTTGTAACTAATTCAAATACAAGATTATCCTCATAAATAGTTATAGAAACTAACTCACTCATTCTTCCCCCTTCCCCAGGTTACATATGTGTAATATAGCAGATTGTAAAATAAATCATATTCTAATAACTCATATTCAGTAGGGCAACAGTGATCTTTGAATTAAGTCCAGTAATATTTGAATGAAGTCTGATGTTGAGAGCTGAAATTTCAGTTTGGTTAAATTGAAAGGTGACAATATCATGGCATAGACGAACTTTTTAAGGGTCATTCAAAACAATTCTTCATACATCTCTTTGGAACCAAGTGTAATATAAATGTGTGTATTACAAGCAAAGTGTGTTTATTTTCAAGCAAATTTTAAAAACAAAGCAAAATGCCAAAGGCAGCCAGAGTAATTTCTGGTATATGTTAAGCTATGTTAAAATATCTGGGCTTCCATGTATTCTCTACTATTATCTTTTGTAAGTTTGCTTTTGTTCCAGATTGATCCATTATGTAATTTTATGAAATTGTAATGTTTTTCATTTCCAGTTCTAATTCAATTTACCTTTTATTTTGGTAGGGACTGCTCTAAAACTGAGTCTTTTTATGTAAACTTACTTGTTTTTCATGAAAGTTACAAGTTTTTCCATATGTTAGAAAAGTATCAGTCTCAGAATTGAGTTCTGATTTTAAGTCTGTCCTGTTATTTATATGAACTTCAACATATCATTTAAATTCTCAGAGCCTCAATTGTCTTACCTATATTATGGGAATGGTAATTAAATCTAGTCCTGCCTCTTCCCTGGGCTAATGTGAGACTCAAATGTGATGGTGTCAGGCGAAGTACACTGAAAATCATCCAACACCAGTGTAGAGTTCTATTAACTTAGAAGTTGCATGCATTGATTTCATTTTTTATAACTAAGTAGTATTCCATTGTTTATATATATACCATACCTTCCTGATCCACTCATCTGTTTCTTGACACTTGGATTGTCTCCATAGTTTGGCTATAGTAAATAGCGCTGCATTGAACATCGGAGTGCATATTTCCTTTCAATTTAGTGTTTTTGTATTTTTCAGGTAGATACTTAGTAGTGGAATTGCTAAGTCATATGGAAGATCCATTTTCAATCTTTTGAGAAACCTCCATACTATTTTCCATAGGGACTAGACCAAGCTACATTCTCACCAACAGTGTACAAGGGTTCCTTTTTCTCCATACCCTTGGCAATACTTGCTCTACTTGCTTCTGTCTTCTTGATATGGGCATTCTCATGGGTATGAAGTGGTATTGATATGATTGTGGTTTTGATTTGCATTGCCTGATAATAAATGATGATGAACATTTTTTTTAATGTGGCTATTTGTTAATATGTTTCTTCTTTGGAGAAGTGTCCTTTCTGTCGATTTTTTGATTGTGTCATTTTCTTGTTAAATGAATTCTTTGTATGTCTTGGATATTAGTCCCTTGTCAGATGTATGATGTGGAAATATTTTCTCTCATTTGGGAGTGTATCTTTTCATTTTAATGTTAGCTTCTATTTAGCTCTTCTGCCCAGTTTATTATAGGATTATTTTTTATTGTTGTTGAGTTGTGTGAGTTCTTTTTAGATCTTAGAAATTAGTCCCTTGTCAGATGCATGATGTAGAAATACCAGTCTTAATATAGTTGTGTGATTCATCAGCTTTGAACATAAGACCTCAGCTGAAGGTGTAGGGAAGTTTAAAATAATAATAAAATCAACCATTAGATCCAGTACACAGAATGTTCTGTGTGTAAAAAATAGATTAAATGTGAATAATATGTTAATGTGAGTCCTTGCCATTTTCCCTTTGGTCTCCCTTCAAAACTCTGGGGGATTTCTGCCCACTATTAATCTTAAGAGGTCTCTTGCTACCTCTGGAATAAAGTCTGATTACGGGACATACTACTGTTTATTTTTCACATCTGTATTTTGAACATACATAATTTTATAAGTGAAAATATTATCTTGCATTTTACATTTATGGATTTGGATATTGATTTGGATATTTTCAAAGGTTCTTTATATTTTCAGTTTTAGTTTATCTGTAATTCTTATAATTTCAATATTAGTATAAATCAATATGTAAGAATAGCTTTTTTCCATTTTGAGATTAAAGAAATTACATGAAGAGATTCTTTTTCCGTATTGTTGGATTTTTCTTAGGACTATTGTATCCACATAGTATATTTCTCTTGTAGCAATAGATGTGGTAACCCTGAAGTCAACTTTCATGTTATATTAGTTTTTAATTAAAGAAAATAAATAGTTGGATACATTTACTTTTTTTATAATAAATTTTATTTTTATATTCCCCATACAATTTCAACCCCCCCATTTTGACCCCAATCCCTCTCCTCCCTCCACCCACCCCCCCAAAAGGGTCTCTGGTTCATAGATTTTTGTTGATTACATTTACTTTCTGTGCAATGTAATGAAGATTTATTTTGGAAATGACCTTTATTAGCTAAAGCAGTAATCAGAATTAATAGAATCATCAAATTATATACAAACTCATAAATAATGCTGCCAGAAGTTCAACTGTTAAATAGGTCCTATTGTTTTGTAGTGGATTAAAAAATTATAACTACTGATTCCTATCTCAATAGTCTCTGAAATTGCCTTTTTAAAGGCTATGTAGGGTAGAGGCTACCAGCCAAAATATTCACAACTCTTAATCTATCTGTAATGCATTTTGATGTCACCAGGGCAAAGTTGAAATTGAGTACAATGGTGTGGTAGGCTCTCTTTCAATAAAATATGACTCATTCTTGGAAGCAGTACTCAATTAGAGTTCTGTGGATTTAAGTGTGTCTTCTTTGGGGTTAATGGCATCAGAGAGTTGGGTTATTATTTTCCAGATACAAACAATTATGTGAATATTATATTGAATGGATATTATGCTGCTTTTGTGAATTTTACTTAAATGTTATAAACAACTAATTGAAGTGGCAGTTTAACATTTGATATTTATAGGAAAAATATATCACATTAGACTCAGTACTACATTTTGCCTGAGAATTATTCACATGATTCCCATGTTCTTTCTAACTTTAAGTACAATGGGACAAATGGGAAAGTTTTTGCTGCTCAGTGCTGTATTTCTTACAGTTGGATATATGGGACTAGTAGATCTCTGCTACTTTTGTCCTATCATTGATGATACTTTAAAACAATCTCTAGTCATAGCTTGTGGCAATCAAGCATTACACTCTGCCAGAGCCTATTAAAGTGAATTTGTGAGAAAAATTCAAGACTTTGTGAAGGTAGAAAACAAGGTGTCATTTTTAATTAAGTGCGGTATAATTATTTTGTATCTTTGAAGTGAAATTTTATAGTTTTAACCTTTAATTTTGGCAATACATGTGCATTCAGAAGTGAGGAAAATTTTTTTGTTATCAGTAAAATGCCGATATCATTTTCACATAAATGACAAATGCTTATTTTCAAATTTGAATTTCCTCTGTGTCAATTTCTTAACACTCAAATGTCTGAAAGGTATGTGAAATATCTATTAAGTGGAAAGTAACTGAAATATAAAATGTTAGCATTTTAAGTGAGGATTTTAAAAAAGGTTTAAATTTGATTAATCACTGGCTCAAATAGGTATAATTTTTTAAAAACCTAAAGAATGAAACTGAGATAAATCTAAATTCACACTTCTCCAATATACCTCTATTACTTTGTTTAGGTGATATGAAATGGAAACACCCTATTCATTTTAGGAAAAACTGGCAACCTCAGAGCATCAAATACCTTTCCTTCCCTTTTTCCATATTTCTTATGGCTAACAATTGGGCACACTCAGAGTTCTACCATTTCTTTCTTTCTTTTTTTTTTGGTTTTAAATTGATATATTTATTTTTATTTTATATATTTTTGCACAATTTATGCATTTTCATCTTGCTTATAGTTCCCATGCAATTCCTACTCCTCTTGTTTTAATCCTACTCCTTCTCTCCCCTCCCCTGCCTGTAGTGTGTCTCTGGTTTATAGTTGCTTGGTGATTTTGATTTTTCCTTTATTATAATGTCTTTCCTGGTCCCTTATTTAGGTTTTCTAAATTCCTGCTGTGAGTGAGACCATCAGGTATTTTTCTTTTTCTTTCTGGCTTATTTCACTGAGCATAATCCCTTCCAGTTCCGTCCATGTTACTGCAAATTGCACGAGTTTATCTTTTTTGATTGGTGAGTAATATTCCATTGTGTATATGTACCACATCTTCTTGATCCAGTCATCTATTTTTGGGCATTTGGGTTGTTTCCATGCTTACCTATTGTAAATAGTGCTGCTATAAATATAGGGGTACAGGTGCCCTTTTGAATTTATGTTTCTGTGTCCTTTGTGTAAATACCCAGGAGTGGAATTGCTGGATCATATGGCAGCTCCATCTTTAGCAGGTTGAGAAATCTCCACACAGCTTTCCATAGTAGTTGGACCAGTTTGCACTCCCACCAGGAGTGCAGGAGAGTTCCTTTTTTTCCACACCCTCACAAACATTTGTTGTTGCTAGTTTTTTTTTTTTTTCTTAGATTTATTTTTTTATACATACAAGAGCTGGGGTACAGGCCAGAGATGTGGGGGTTGAGAGGATTCACCAGAGACAGAGTGGGGAACACAACAGGCAGATTGACCAAAGTACATTGCTGAGGGGAGCAGCAAGTGTCAGGAGAGGTATGCTGCACCATGTGGGTTGCTCCCAGGCCGGTCGGGGATGGAACTTGTGCTGCAGAGGCTGCGCTTATTGCTTCATATGCGGTACTTAACCCTGTGTGCCACCAGGGAGGCCCTGTTGCTAGTTTTTTTAATATGTGCCATTCTCACTGGTGTAAGGTGGTATCTCATTGTAGTTTTGATTTGCATTTCCCTGATTACAAGTGATGTTGAACGTTTTTTCATATGCCTGTTGGCCATTTGCATTTCCTCTTTGGAGAAGTTTATTTTTAGCTCTTCTGCCCATTTTTTGACTGGATCATTTACTTTGTTTTATTTAGACTCTTCAGCTCTTTGTAGATTTTTGTGATCAGTCCTTTATCATTAGTGTTGTGTGCAAAAATTTTCTCCCAGTCGGTGGGGTGTCTCTTTGTTTTGGTTACTGACTCTTTTCCTGTACAGAAGCTCTTTAATTTGATGTAGCCCCAGCTGTTTATCTTTGCCTTCACTATCACTGCTTTTTGTGATATATCTTTAAAGATGTTTTTGAGGTGTATGTCATGTAGTGTTTCGCCTACATTTCCTTCTATATATTTTATGGTTTGAGGTCTTACGTGTAGTTCTTTAATCCGTTTTGAGTTGTTTTTTGTGTATGGTGTGAGGTAGTAGTCAAGCTTCATTCTTTTGCATGTAGCGACCCAGTTTTCCCAGTACCATTTATTGAACAAACTTTCTTTGCTCCATTGCATATTCTTTGTTCCTTTGTCAAAGAGTAGCTGACCGCAAATCTATTGGTTTATTTCTGGGTTTTCTATTTGGTTCCATTGGTCCGTGTGTCTGTTTTTGTTCCAATACTTGCAATTTTGATTATTATGGCTTTATAGTATAGTTTGAAGTCTGGGAGTGTAATAACTCCATTCCCTTCTTTTTTTTTTTTTTTTCAGGAGAGCTTTGGCTATTCGGGGTTTTTCGTGGCTCCATATGAATTTCATCAATTTCCTTGTATGTCTTTCTCTTGTCTTATTGCTCTGACTAGGACTTCTAGTATTATATTGAAAAGAAAATGGTGAGAGTGGACATCCTTGTCTTGTTCCAGATCTTAATAGAAATGGTTTTAATTCACCAATTGAGAATGATATTGGCTATGGGCTTGTCATATATGGCTTTTATGATGTTTAGGTATGTTCCTTGTATCCCAAGAATTTCAAGGGCCTTTATCATAAATGGGTGTTGTATTTTGTCGAAAGCTTTCTCAGCATCTATTGATATTATCATATGGTTTTTATATTTCTTTTTGTTGATGTGTTGGATAACGTTGATTGATTTTTAGATGTTAAACCATCCTTGTGTCCCTGGAATGAATCCTACTTGGTCGTGGTGAATTATCTTATGGATACATTGTTGAATTCTGATAGCTAAAATTTTATTGAGGATTTTTGCATCAGTGTTCATTAGGGAGATTGGCCTGTAGTTTTCCTTTTTTGTGTTGTCCTTGTTAGGTTTTGGTATTAGTGTAATGTTGGCTTCATAGAATGTGTTTGGTATTTTCCCTTCCTTCTCAATTTTTTGGAAGAGTTTGTGAAGGACAGGCACTAATTCGTCTCTGAATGTTTGGTAGAATTCATTTGTAAATCCATCAGGTCTTGGGCTTTTGTTTTTTGGTGAGGTTTTTGATTACCATTTCAATTTCGCTCCTTGTAATTGGTCTGTTTAGGTGTTCTATTTCTTCTTTATCTAGCTTTGAGTGATCGTAGAGTGTTAGGAATTTGTCCATCTCCTCTAGATTGTTGAACTTGTTTCCATATAACTGTTCATAGTAGTTACTGATTATTCTTTTGATTTCTGCTGTGTCCGTTGTGATTTTTCCTCTTTCATTTATGATCCTGTTTATTTGTGCTTTCTCCCTTTTTTCCTTTGTGAGCCTGGCTAGGGGTTTGTCTATTTTATTGATTTTTTTCAAAGAACCAGCTCTTGGTTTCATTGATGTTTTGGATTGTTTTTTTAGTTTCAATTTCATTTATTTCTGCTTTGATTTTTATTATTTCTTTTCTTCTACTGGTTTTGGGGGTTTTTTGTTGTTCTTTTTCTAGATCTTTGAGCTTCGAGATTAGGTTGTTTCTTTGAGTTCTTTCTTGTTTCTTGATGTGAGCTTCTATTGCTATATATTTTCCTCTTATTACTGCTTTTGCTGCATCCCATACATTTAGGATATTGGTGTCCTCCTTGTCGTTCAATTCAAAGAATTTTTTAATTTCTTCTTTGATCTCCTCATTAGTCCAGTGGTCTTCCAGTAGCGTGGTTTTTAATCTCCATGAGGTAGGAAAGTTCCTTGCCTTCTTTTTATGGTTTATTTCTAGTTTGATGCCTTCATGGTCAGAAAAGATGGTTGGTATGATTTCAATCTTGGTGTATCTGTTGATATTTGTCTTGTGCCCCAGTATGTGATCGATCCTGGAGAATGATCCGTGTGCGATTGAGAAAAATGTGTACTCTGTTTTTTTGGGGGTTTAGTGCTCTATAGATGTCTGTTAAGCCCAAGTGCACTAGGTCCTTATTTAGAGCTTTAGTTTCTTTACTTATTTTTTGTCTTGTTGATCTATCCATTGTTGATAGTGGTGTGTTGAAGTCTCCCACTACGTATGTGTTTTCTCTGATGTCTGTTTTCAGAGAGGACAACAGTTGTCTGATATATTTCGGTGCTCCTTTGTTTGGTAAGTATATGTTAATGAGTGTTATTTCTTCTTGAAGTATTGTCCCCTTGATCATAATGTAGTGACCGTTGGGGTCTCTTTTTATTTTTTTGTGTTTGAAGCCTGTTTTATCTGATATAAGTATAGCTGTCCCTGCTTTCTTTTTTGGTCCATTTGCTTGTAGGATTGTTTTCCATCCTTTAACTTTGAGCCTATTTTTATCTTTTGTAGCTAAATGTGTTTCCTGGAGACAGCAAAAGGTTGGGTTTTGTTTCTGAATCCAGGCTGCGACTCTGTGTCTTTTTATTGAAGAGTTTAGTCCATTTACATTTAGAGTTAATATTGATATGTTAGTATCTGTATTTGCCATTGTGTTTGTCTTTCCTTTGATTTTATTTTTTATTCTTTTAATAACTTTTTTTTTTTTTTGGCCTTCTTTCGTTGTTATTCGTCCCTCTGAGGTTCTGGCTTTAGGACTCCTTGTAGTATTTTTTGAATTGGGGGTTTAGTCGTAATGAAATTGCGGAGTTTCTGTTTGTCTGGGAAGGTCCTTATTCTTTCTTCTTAGAGGAAGGAGAGCTTTGCGGGATAGAGTATTCTTGGTTGGCATCTGTTTTCTTGGAGTCTGTTGACTATGTCCCTCCACTCTCTCCTTGCCCGTAGTGTTTCTTCAGAGAAGTCTGATGTCAGCCTGATTGGTTTTCCTTCGAATGTTATCTGTTTCTTCCCTCTTGTCAGCTTCATTATTTTTTCCTTGTCCTGGATTCTTGGGAGCTTTACTATTATGTGTCTTTTTATGGTTTATTTCTAGTTTGATGCCTTCATGGTCAGAAAAGATGGTTGGTATGATTTCAATCTTGTTGTATCTGTTGATGTTTGTCTTGTGCCCCAGTATGTGATCGATCCTGGAGAATGATCCGTGTGCGCTTGAGAAAAATGTGTACTCCGTTTTTTTGGGGTTTAGTGTTCTATAGATGTCTGTTAAGCCCAAATGCTCTAGGTCCTTATTTAGAGCTTTAGTTTCTTTGCTTATTTTTTGTCTTGTTGATCTATCCGTTGTTGATAGTGGTGTGTTGAAGTCTCCCACTACGTATGTGTTTTCTCTGATGTCTGTTTTCAGAGATGACAACAGTTGTGTGATATATAGAAATCAGTTTTCTAAAGAAATCAGGCAAATCCCTTAATACATGGAGACCTTACACACTACTGATGGGACTATGTTAATAAATCAAAGAAATAATCAAAAAATATCTTGAGACAAATGACAATGAGCCCACAACTATCCAAAACATATGGGATGCAGTGGAAGTGGAATTGAGGGAAATATATGACAATACAGACCCACATCAATAAACAAGAGTTCAAATAAATGAACTTCTCACTCAACTCAAGCAATTAGAGAAAGAACAACAAACAAATCCAAAAGCTACTAGAACAGAAATAATAAAAATCAAAACAGAAGTAAAAGAAATAGAAATTTAAAAAGATAGTACAGTAGAAAAATAAAACCAAAAGCTGGTTCTTTAAAAAAAAATAAACCTCTACTAATGGTCACCAAGGAAATTAGGGAGAGATCTCAAATGAATAGGATCAAAAACAGAACAAACCAATCACAAGCAAGTAAATTGTAAGAGTAATCCAAACTCTCCCAAAAAACAAAAAGTCAGAACCAGATGACTTCCCAAGTGAGTTCTACCAAACCTTCAAAAATGAGCTAATGCCTATCTTGCTCTAACTCCTCCAAAGAACTGAAAAAGAAGGGATACTTCCAAATATATTTTATGATGTCAACATTATTTTTAATACTAAAACCAAATGAAACTACAGGCCAATATTCCTAATGAACACAGATGCAAAAATTTTTAATAAAATCCTAGCAAACCAAATTCAACAGTACATTAAAAGGATCATACACCATGACCAACTGGGATTCATACCAGGGATTCAAAGGTGGTTCGAAAAGATGTGGGAAGAATCTCCCCATACATACAGTTCTTTACATACAGGTAAGAGTTCATTAATATCACTCATTAATTCCTTTCTGTCTTTAAAATAGATCTCTATGCACAATCAAACATATATCTTGAACCACAAGTAAGAGCACAGTATTTTAAAGTAGTCTTTGGTATAAAATCATATCAAAGGTTTTTTTGAAAATCAAATTGTTCACTGATTGTCTTTTGTTCATACCTTATTTACCCTCTTAAATAACCTGTTAGATGGCTTCAATATAATTACCTCACAAAAACCATGTTTCTTCTTCCTATGGGTTATATGTTCAATAATTTCACCCTTTAGCTATGTATTATAAAATTGATGGGACAAATAGCTAGCCTTATTGCTCTGTGGTTCCTGGCTAGCTATTTGTCCTGTGATATGAATGAACTCTTACCTGTATGTAAAGAACTGTATGTATGGTGTGATTCTTCCTACAATCAAACTTCCTACAAACCAAACTTTTGTTGGTTTTTTGTCTTCAATATTTTTATAAATGATTACAGCATCAGCATAGTGATTCTTCTCCTGCTCCTCCTCATTTACTGATACACCATCTGCTTCTCCAAATATAGTTGAGACTGAAAATTTGTAGATTGTAATATACTAAGCTAAAAAGTATTAGATGGAGTGTTTCACAGATCCATATGAAAAGGCAGGAAAATGGCACAAGTGACTGTGTCTATAAGAAGAATGCTTTTTACATATTATTCAACCTTTGAAAGAGATATAGGAGTTGTAATTTAGGGAACTCTGAAGACATTAACTTTGGGTAATTTTGTGTCTGTATTCTAAAAAATTACATAACACTGAACATAGTCAATGAAGGACATTAAAAATAAAAGTATATTATTTTCCTGATTCAAAAATAATGCCTGTTCTTGTATTATTTGTCCAATTTGAGTTTTTAGGCAGCAAAATGTGTCCCTGAATTAAGGATTAATTTAAATCAGAAATATATGAATCATGTATAAAATGTGAAGGGTAAGAAAGGAGATTAATCAAAAGTAATCTCATGGAGAGTCTCAGTATTTTTAGAATAGGCCTGTTTGCTACATCCCAAAAGTTTAAACCAACAACTTCCTTTTGAATTTGAAAGTTGTATTTTAAAATTAATTTGCATAAGTAGATATGTGCAGATAAGAAACTCAGGACTGTTAGACTAAGTGTTCTGACTGAATTCAGTTTTACTAAGATTTTAGTTTAAATTATGTTTATATTGTATCAGGAAACACCAGAGCTTTCCTTACAAAAATGCCATTGATGTCATTGTGATAGACTACTTTGTAGAATCATTGAGTTGGCATGGTGATTCTAGCTCTTATACAAAGGTCATTCTAGTCATTATATACATGAACTGTGGTTGTGGAGCCTAGGTTGCAACCCAAGCATATCAATTGACCCCCAATATTTTTGAAGGCTTTATTTTTTTAAGATATAATGATGTCTTATATTCTATAATTTATGCTAATTTATTCTGGGCTCCTGGTGCAGTTATTAATACAGATTTGTTTTCGTCATCCAATATATAATTTTATTGTGACTTTCTCATAGATGGTTAAATTTTTTTTAAAGGTTTATTTATTTATTTATACAAGCACTGGGTACAGTAAGAAGTGCCGGAGGGTGAGAGAATTTACCAGAGCCAGAGCAGGGAGCAGATCAGGCAGACTGACGAAATACACTGCCGAGGGGAGCAGCAGGCGTGGCAGGAGAGGTCTGTGCGCCATGTGGGAACCGTGCTGGCCGGCCGAGGATCGAACCGGCACTGCAAAGGCTGTGGGCAGGTTCTTAGCCCAGCGCTCAACTGCTGCACCACTGGGGAGGCCCAGATGGTTAAATTTAAGGATTGCTAGAAAAGCTGGAACAAAAAAAAAAGAATATATTGGGCCTCCCCCGTGGTGCAGTGGGTTAAGCACAGCGCTCTGAAGCTGTCTGCAGCCTCTGCAGTGCAGGTTGATTCCCGGCCAGCCCGGGAGATTCCCACATGGCACAGCAGACCTCTCCTGTTGTGCCCACTGCTCCACTCAGCAGTGCTTTCAGTCTGTCTGCCTGTTCTGCTACCCACTCTGTCTCTGGTGAATCCTCTCACCCTCCCACGCTTCTGGCCTGTACCCCAGCTATTGTATAAATAAAAAAATAAATCTTTAGATAGATAGATAGATAGATAGATAGATAGATAGATAGATAGATAGATAGATAGATAGATAAATAAATAAATAAATAAATAAATTGCTTCTAAAAAAAGAAAAAAAAGAATATATCATTTATAGGATGTCACCAAGAACAGTGGAAGCTTAAGGTATTTCTGGCAGGGAACAACAGGAAAGCAGCAAAAAAGACAAGGCAAGTCTGGGAAGAAAGGAGTAAAATCAAAGTACAAATCAAGATAAAGGCAGCCATTGTCAGCCTCCCCCATTTCTCTCAGTCACTGCCTCTTTCAAGTGTCTCCTTCAAGTTCCCCAAGTTCCTCCTGGTGCAAGTCCAAAGCCAAGAAGTGTGTCCTTTTCTCCATGTATTTCTCTAGAGCCCACCTGCCTTCTGTGTTAACATAGCTTTGCCTGGCCCCTCAGCTCCTACTTCACAATAGTAAGTCCAAGGTGGGTCAGTGTAAATGGGGGTAGGGAGCATGATATCTACCCTATTAATGAATATTCTTCTGTTTCACATCTTATCTGTTTATAGTATGTATGTCACCAAGGACAACATTTATCTTTCTTACTTTTTTATCCATAGTGCCCAGAGCTACATCTGGTACGTAGTAGGCCTAATTTCAGAAATATTGGGTTGTCGGAAAAGCGATGACATATTGTTTCTGTTTTCTGTGGTCATTTACAGTAAAGTAACCTACAAACCCCACTAGGTGGGACAATCTGTAATCATGTGTCCCTTTTGCTATAGAAGATGATAGCTAACAAAAGGTATACTTTATTGAACATTTACAGTATACCAGACATGGAATAAGTACTTCATGTGCATTAAGTCATTTACTCCATGCAACAAGCCTATGTGGTAGGTATTATTATCCCCATTTTATAGTCTTTGAGAATTGAACAAGGAGAATCAGGATAGGTACCTAGAAAGCCTGAGTCCAAAGACAGATGTCCACATTGATTTCACAAACACCTCCAAGAGCTTATCTTTGTGTAATTTGTACATCATCACTGATGTACAAGATTCTGTTGACCTTTAGTTTTGGTGATTACTGCTTACCAAATAAATTCCCTTGTGTTCCATCATCATGACCAGTATAAGGTAGGACTTGCCTTTTTGGCCATACTGAATCAACTGTCATAAGACAATTTTGTAATGGTATACTTACTTGAGGGTTTTTATCTTGTTTTGGTTTTGATGTTCTTGCTAATATTTCAAAGATAATGAATCCTAAGAACTTATAGCAAGGGATGTGGCCTTGGTTAGGATTGTTATGAACCTAACTGTTGCTGACACTATAGGGGTCATTACCTGTTCTTTAACTCTTGCTCTTTTTTTTTTAAGTCTTTTTTTAAAAAGATTTATTTATTTATACAAGAACCAGGGTATAGGCCAGATGTGTGGGAGGGTGAAAGGATTCACCAGAGACAGAGCAGGGAACGGAACAGGCAGACTGACGAAATACACTGCTGAGGGGAGCAGCAGGTGAAACAGGAGAGGTCTGCGCGCCATGTGGGATTCTTGCCTGCCGGCCGGGATCAAACCAACACTACAGAGGCTTTGGACAACTTCACAGTGTGGCACTCAACCACCTGTGCCACCAGGGGAGGCCCTTAACTCTTGCTGTTAAGATAGCATTTAGTTCTGGGCCAATAAGAAGTCTAAGCTGAGTTGTATTACATACAATAACTTGAAACAGAGAGAGGATCTTGTGGTAGGTGGAGATGATGCTCTGACTAACCCAATTTTGCATCCTCAGACAGACCAACTACACTAAAATACCTCAGTCATTTTTGGCACTCACAAAATTACTTCCCTTCATTCCAATTCCTGCTAGAGGTACCAGTTACTAAGAAAGAAAGAGAGGGCCTCCCCTGGTGGCGCAGCGGTTGAGTGCTGGGCTGCGAAGCTGCCTGTGGCCTCTGCAGCGTCGGTTCGATCCACGGCCACCAGGCGAGGTTCCTACATGGCATGGCAGACCTCTCCAGCTGCACCTGCTGCTCCCCTCAGCAGTGTACTTTAGTCCTTCTGCCTGTTATGCTCTTTGCTCTGGCTCTGGTGAATTCTCTCACCTTCCTGCGCTTCTGACTGTACCCAGTGCTTGTATAAATAAATAAATTAATTAAAAAAAAAAGAAAGAAAGAGAAAAAAAAGGAATGGTAGCATAAGTAAACAATATGTTAAGCAATAAAAATATGTGACAGTAAATATGATATAGTAACAGGAATGTGTAATAAATGTTTGTAACCCATAAACCTGCTACATGCTATGTAATAAATATTAAAACTGCATTGTGTATGTGTGTGTGCTCAAGCCTGTGTATGTGTAACAACACTAACACTTTTGGGACCCCCTGTGTGTGTTTATTAAAGTATATAAAAATAAACACATACACTTATATATATGGGTCTCCCCACAAACATATTTCAGATTAGCAGGTCTGTGTAAACATGATAGAAAACTCAGTGTCCTGTTAAATACAGTGCTCTGATTATGAATATAGTTAAAAATAAGTAACATGGTTGAACTTTGTATAGATAGATGCATCACTGCAAGCTTTATTATCTCACAAAACTTAGATGTACCTAATTATTGTTGAATGGAACTTCTGCTTTATCAGTTTACCTTTTAAGCTGGGGTGCCAAAACAACGCACTGGTGATGCTAAGTGATCATCAGAATTCTCTTACAACAGATTTTTTTTTTTTTGGTTTGGTTTGTTTTTAATGGCATTGATAAAGTATTTCAAGTGTATATTTCTAGTAACTTTTTTTTTTTGGTAATAATGCCTACTGTATTTAGTTAATTCGTAGATTTTTTTAGGTCACATAAAACTTACCCTTGCTTGCATCTGGGCCCCATACTACTATGCAGAAGGTAGGTGTACCCAACTGCCTTGCCAGGCATTCTGTTGATCCTGGGATGGCTGCTATGAACTGCATCAAAGCTGAGATCTGATTGCCATCTCATTGGTGTTTAACATCTTCGGTAGCTTAATTTTGGTAGTTAACGTGTGTTAACTCTTGGGTTGCTAGGCTGCCATTTAATGCACTAGAAGAAAATACATGTCTTTTAGAGTCTTAACTAACTCCAAAAAAGTCAATGTACTTGCCTTTTTTACTTTTTATGTTTTTTACTTTTTATGTTTTAATTTTGTATTATAAGGGTGTTTTAATTCCTCAATTCCAAAGGCTCTTTGAGGTCTTGTGTTAATTACGGTTACTCAGTACCCTCAAGTACCTAATAATATATTTTATACTTTGAGAGTATTCAGTAAATGCTTGTTATTACTTGGTTGACTGGTAATTGTTAAATTTGGATGTCATTTAAGGTAATTATAGATTATATTTATAGGGTACTTTACAGTTTACTGAGTACATAGATATAAAGAGAAAGAAATGAGAATATGTACTCTAAAATTTCAGGCAAAATCTGATAGATAACAATGCAATATTATATTCATTTGAGTTTACTTTTTTTAACTTACTGTTGTGTGTGTGTGTGTGTTTTAACATACATCTGAAGAGGTGTGAACCTATAACTCAGAATTACGTACAGTGTTATAAACCATTGTTACCATAATAAAAAAAAAACCTACACTGGAAATTAAAAAACTCACTGGAAATTAAAAAACTGGCATGTAGTAAGCACTCAATGCTACCCATGATTATTATTTGTTTTCTTATTGACTATTGATATTATTGACTGGGTGCTTCAAAGATCAGTGTGTCGCCAAAGCCATTTCCTTACTTTTCAGGTAATTTCTCTTATAAATAACTGTGATTTGTGTTTTGAATGAGGTTCTCAAGAACTGCCACTAATGTTCTTCTTACCCATTATAAAAGGTTTCTTCAATAACCTATTATCCTCCCCTAACCAGAATTTTTTTTTTTTTTAATATTTATTTATTTATTTATACAAGCACTGGATACAGTCAGAAGCGCGGGAGGGTGAGAGAATTCACCAGAGCCAGAGCAGGGAACAGAACAGGAGAACTGATGAAATACACTGCTGAGGGGAGCAGCGGGCGAGGCAGGAGAGGTCTGTTGCACCATGTGGGACCCTCCCCGGCGGCCCGGGGATTAAACCTGCGCTGCAAAAGAGGCTGCGGGCAGCTTCGCAGCCCAGCGCTCAACTGCTGTGCCACCAGGGGAGGCCCCCAGAAAATTTTTTTTTATAGATCATGTATGAAAATACCTGATAAAAATTCATCAGTCCCCTCATTTTGCCTAGCACTTTTACAAACCACTGTTTTTTGTCATTTGAGGTTAAGGAAGGGAAACACAGAGGTGAAGAAGAAATGCCACTGTTGTGATCAACACATATCTTCCCTAACAGGAAAGACTGTATGAAAATTGTGCCCATGCAAATGTACAATTTGGCCATTATATAAATTTACAGTGATATCAAGTCATTCTTTCCAAGAATCCAAAATAACTTCTTATGTTCTTGTTTAAAATTAAGAGGGAATTTGTTGGATGATTTTGACAGTGTTTCATTACTGCACTCCTTCCTCCATAAATACTCCCCATCATCCACCCAAACCTGTTATTAACATTCCACACATTTTTGTGTTTCTTCTATATAGTATATTGCCTCTGTTAATAAATTGTGTTGTTGAAAAACATGTAATTTTTTTCCAGACAAATTTTTGGATGGCTTACTAAAATAAATATAGATGCCTCTGTTGCATTTTATTTTAAATATATTTTTCAAAGATCCCATTTACCCTCCATATTTAATAAAGAAATTCAAAGAAAAGGATGCTTGATAATATTATATACTAAAGTGAGTCTTTATAGAAAATTATATTTAATTTGTTAAGTGGATTTATCATGCTTGATGCTATCATAATAGTTTATAACATAATATCTTAGAATTTTTTAACCTTATACAACTTCTGATCCTGAAATTGATTTCTTTTCTCTTTTTGGACTCCAAGAAGATTAAAAATTGTTTTTCCTAATGGGGGAACTGATTGTGTGTCTGGGCCAGTGTGCCTGAAATAAATAACTCTATAGGCCAATTGATAACAGTTCGTCCATAGTTGTTTACAAGAAATTGGGAAACACTGGTGCTTCCCAAATGCAAAATGTATGTCCCATTACTGCAAAATGACAGAAGATATTCCTAGGCAGGTGAGTATGCTGATTGCAGGGTACACACTTAACTTGTTTGTCCCTTAAGGCCTAATTCAGCCTATTTAGGTTTAGTGGGACAGTAATATTTTATTTGTATAGGAACTCAGTAGCAACAGGAAATTGATGGAGAAAGTTGGGCTGATTATTTGACTACATTAACATCACTGTATCAGTTATTCCCCTATCAACTCAGCAGGAGGAAAATGTAGCTAAACAGTCTGATATAATCTCATTTGGCCTGAGTTGAGGTCATATCCCTATATAAAGTTTTAGCAATTGCTTTCACCAAGTGTCCAGGGGTACTTCCAGAGCCACTTTTATGATATTAGTTAAGGATTTCTTGTATCATGTAGTTGTATAATTTTAAACCCCAACTTATGATGCCAGACAGTTTATTGTAAATAGTGTTATAATCTTCTTATACACAGGCAAGTCTTTAGATGAATCATTTCTTTTGTTTTATCCCTCATTATTAAGTGGGTTTTTAACTCTACATTACCCTTTCAATGAAGAGCCAAACATTGTGTTCTGCAGCATTAACTCAGGTGCTTCCTAACTCAGTTTTCAGTTCCCAGATTACTTTTTGCTTACTTTTATAATAAGCAAAATCTTCAGGGGTCTCCCAGAAATCTTCCCTGTTTGTGTCTACTTTAACACAACAGAAGTAATCACTTCTGTTGGGGTTTTCACCATCATCTCTTGGAGCTATTTAGTAGCCTGTTTACTTTATATAGCCAATAGCTGGTTTGAGAAAGAGAACTGGGCTTTGCTTAGGGAAACTTTTGGCTTGGTTACAATTTATACTTCTACACTGTATTATCAGCAGTGATATCTTTGCGGTATCCAAATATTAATAATCTTACCTCTGAGTGACTTTTAATATCATGGTAAAGAAAATAACAAATTATCAAAATTATTTTTCTGTAAAACCAATTATTAAATGTAAGAAATTAAAATGTTGCCTTAATTTACCACACAAGAATCCTAATTCTCGACAGTTCTTGTCTCAAGACTGTGTATTTATGTCTCTGTGAGTGTCTCTTTTACTAAACTTTTTCCTTTCAAAAGTAGCAGCAGCCATGACAGTAACTCTTGTGCCCACTTGTGTCTGTGTAGAGTCTTTCTTCCCCTTTTTAAAATAAGCCTGCCAGGCCTCTCCTGGTGGCGCAGCGGTTGAGCACTGGGCTGCAAAGCTCCCCGCAGTCTCTGCAGCACTGGTTCAATGCCTGGCCACCGGCGAGGGTCCCACATGGAGCAACAGATCTCTCATGTCACGCCCGCCGCTCCCCTCAGCAGTGTGTTTCATCAATCTGTCTGTTCTGTTCCCCGCTCTGGCTCTGGTGAATCCTCTCACCCTCCCACACTTCTGACTGTACCCAGTGCTTGTATAAATAAATAAATAAGTCTTAAAAAAAATAAAATAAGCCTGCCCCTTTTGGATATTAGAAAAAAAATTCCTAATTCTCATTTTCCTGTTCTCTTCCCAGGATGTGTGCTGTGTTTGGTGGAATCTATTGTCTTCGCCATTCAATACAGTGCCTTGTTGTGGATAAAGAATCTGGAAAGTAAGGATGATATAAGTAACATTCCTATATTTATTTCCGCAAGCACAGGTGAAAAATGCTAAAGTTGATTTTAAAAGAATGTTTCTTCAAAAAACCTCTTTGGTATTAATAACATATCAACCTTGATTAAAAGTAATTTATGTTTAGATCCTCCAGAATAAGGAAAGTGAGTTCAGAATATAGAAACTGAATTAATTTCCCTGCAATATGACTATAGTTCCTGATCATCCAACCTTGGAAGACAAATCATTTCACTTGCCAGGGGTATGTGATGAGTGATGTTAGTTTTCCTTGTGGCCTTACCATCCTCTAATTGATTTTCATCAGATGACAACAAAGCCCTCTGTTATTGCATTTTTAAAAATGGAGCTCACCTAAAGACTCATCAGATTAATCTCTGCTGATAATGCATGTCACTCGATGAGAAAAGACTTTAATGAGATTTTAGGTAGATTGTTGTCATAAACTATGCTGCTCTGTTATCTGAGGATAAATTAGTTTAGAGCTGCATATATGGCCTGAAGGCCAGTTTAGGATTGAAATAAGAATGTACATGTTTTTACTAAAAGCTGATCACCATGTATTTATCTGTGCATTATTATATTTTTCTAGGATTTATTATTTAGTTATCAAGATATATCTTAATGGCATTAAAATATCTATTTATAGAATTTGCATTGAAACTTAAATGGGTGACCTGTATCAAATTTCAGGGGCTGTTTAAATTGCTTTGTGTTTTTCTTTTTCTTTTTTATTATGTGTTCTTAGCCATCTACTGACCTATATACCTTGTATGACTGTTTTAGGGATATATAAAGAAGTACTATTGGGAACTTTGGAATATAAATTTTAAGCTTTTTTTTTCCATTTTACAAAAATTGTATATAGTCTAAGTGACTATTAACTTCTTAAAGACTACTGATATCACAATAGTGTTTTGAGATATAGTGAAAAAATTATCAATTCTGGAACACGTTATATTTAGATAGTGAATTTGCTGTAGAGAAATAATTCTCTATTGTAAGGTAAAACAGACGCCTGGCCTAAAGGCTTGTAAAGTACTTTTAGCACTTTAACAGAAAGGTACTACATAAATGAAACATAATCTGTAGTGAAAAATCTGTCTCTTAAAGGTACAGGAAGGATATTCATATCTTGACTCATGAAGAGCTCTGTGGGAGGTTCATGAAGGAATACTTGTCATTAGGACTCATGACACTTAGAGTCATTTTTCCTTATGCATTCATTTTGAAGTGTGAGTAATGTTCCCATGATGGGAAAGGCTAGATAATGAATTACTTGTTTGGTGCTTATTTACTTAGATCTTTTTACTATCTTGGGGCCTCACTCTAGTGCTGCATGTTACTCTCAGTAACATGAAGAATTGTATGGCTCATCTTTGTTAAAACAAAAAAAAAATGGATCTGTTAGTACATAATACTAAAGAGACATAAAGGCTACATGAACCTTATTTACCATTGACAGTTTTTATTATGTGCTCTGAAGAAAGAAACTATTCTTTATGACCTGCTGCAGATTTCAGTTACAACTAGAAAGCTAAGTGCTAAGGTTCTAAAGACCACAGTTTGGTAGTTTTCAAATTTTAATATGCCTAAGAGTCACCAGGATACTTTGTTTTAAGAAAAATGAAGATTTCTGTGCTTCAACTTTGGAGAGTGAAAATGGGTGTGAAATTGAACCAAGGAATTTTCAGTTTTAAGGAACATTCCAAGTGAATCTAATGTAAATGCTCCTTAAATTACTCTGGGAAACACTAATGAACTTGCTAGAGCTACTGGAATCAAATACAGATTTTATTTTTAATTTTATTTATTTTTTTAATAGAGGCATGTTTTATTTATTTATTTATTTGTTTATACAAGCACTGGGTACAGTCAGAAGCGCGGGAGGGTGAGAGAAGTCACCAGAGCCAGAGCGGGGAGCAGAGCAGGCAGAAGGACCGAAGTACACTGCTGAGGGGAGCAGCGGGTGGCAGGAGAGGTCTGCACGCCATGTGGGACCCTCCTCCGGTGGCCGGGGAGCAGCTGGGGATCGAACCGGTGCCGCAGAGGCTGCGGGCAGCTTCGCAACCCAGCACTCAACCGCTGCGCCACCGGGGAGGCCCAAATACAGATTTTAAATGTCATACAGACTGCTAGTGATTTAACATTTCTTTTATATCTTCATAAAAAGACTTCAAGCATAATTATTATCCTATAATTCATAAGGCATACGTGAAGTCCTAGGCAGTACTAGGTAGGCTTGGAATTAGAGAAGACCTAGAATTCCATCATTGCCATTAATGTCAGTTGGCAAGTTCCTTTCCTCTGAGTCAGTTCCTTTATCTGTAAAATAAGTTAGATGGACTCTTCAGTAAACTCTGAGTCTCCTCCCAGATATGATATGCTTTGATTGAGTTATTGAAAATTCTTAGAAAGTACTTAGCTTTTCCTTTAACATTTACAAATAAATTACCTTAAAATATTTTCTATGTCCAAATGTAGGATATTCTTGCATATTACGCATCTTCAGTCCCAGTGAGAAATTTTTAGTTTTTGAACTTCTGTGTGTCTACTTTTATTAATATAAGTGAAATTTCAAAATATTCATTCATGATATTTATCATATTACTATATGTCTAGAATGCCAGTTTTCTAATGAGTGTCATTTTCTTATCCATTGTGGTTGCTTAAAATATAGCCATCTTGGATTTTGCATGTGATTTTTACTGGAAAATTGCTGGACTATTTCCTGAATAGCAAATAGCTTTTAAAGTGGCCTGCATTCATAATATTCATGATATCTATAATATTTTCAATATGCTAAGTTGGTTGCTTAAGTGATTTTTAAGTTTTGAGACAGCCAATACTTGAAAATTGCAAATTCATAGTTCCACTAATTAGCAAATTTATAATATTTTTTTGCCAATTAAAAATAAATCCTTCCGAGCCTCCCTGGTGGCACAAGGAGTTAAGTCTCAGCACAATGACGCTATCAGCAGCCACTGCAGCACAAGTTCGATCCCAAGCCAGGGAGCTGACCCACAATGCATAGCAGACCTCTCCTGTCTCACCTGCTATCCCCTCAACAGTGTATTTCAGTCCATCTGCCTGTTCTGCTCCCCACTCTCTCTGGTGAATCGCCTCGCCCCTGCCCCCACACACCTGGCCTATACCCCAGTTCTTGGATACATAAATGAAATCTATTTTTAAAGATTTATTTTTATTTATATAAGAACTGGGGTACAGGCCAGAGGCGTGGGAGGGTGAGAGGATTCATCAGAGATAGAGTGGGGAGCAGAACAGGCAGATGGACCGAAGACACTGCTGAGGGTAGCAGTGGCAGACCCCTCCACGCCATGTGGGTATCTCCCTGGCCAGCCAGGAATCGAACCGGCGCTGCAGAGGCTGTGGACAGCTTCGCAGCACTGCCCTCAACCTGCTTCACCACCAGGGAGGTCCCAATAAAATAAATCTTTAAAAAAAAAAATAAATTATTTCCTTCAAGTCAGGTAGTCTCTATAGATATCTAAAGCTGTCATTGATTAAAGGCTCAGGATACTGTATCTTTCCTAAATACTACTTTGTTGTTCAAAATCAAATAAGAGAGCTAAGTAGTAGAACATACTTTTTTTTTAAAGATTTATTTATTTATTTATTTATACAAGCACTGGGTACAGTCAGAAGCACGGGAGGGTGAGAGAATTCACCAGAGCCAGAGCGGAGAACAGAACAGACAGACGACGAAACACACTGCTGAGGGGAGCAGTAGGCGTGGCAGGAGAGGTTTGTTGTGCCATGTGGGACCCTCGCTGGTGGCCGGGGATCGAACCGATGCTGCAGAGGCTGTGGGCAGCTTCGCAGCCCAGCTCTCAACCACTGTGCCACTGGGGAGGCCCTAGAACATACTTTTACAGGACTTTGTGAGTACAAAGGGAGGCATATTTTTTTTAATGAAAAATCTTGACCTTGTATTTGGGCATATGCATCATACATTTCTTTTTAAGGA
This sequence comes from Talpa occidentalis, assembly GCF_014898055.3. Classification (NCBI taxonomy): domain Eukaryota; kingdom Metazoa; phylum Chordata; class Mammalia; order Eulipotyphla; family Talpidae; genus Talpa; species Talpa occidentalis. The sequence continues at coordinate 39,109,960 of NW_023601543.1, forward strand.
GTCCAGGTTGACTCAAAAATTGTTTATTCTACATGGAATTGGAACATTAAGAAGGAGGTCTGTGAAGATTTGCATCTGTCTTTTTATGGTCTTGGATTGCCTTTCTTTCCCTATTTTTTTATGTGGAACACTTGACATCTTCTGTCTTCTTTTGTGTACTTAAGACCTACTCATTCTTCCAATCTAAGGTTGAAGTATATTTACTAATCCCACAGACAATATAAGAACCCTTTGCCAGCTCCCCCCATCTCCATTTGGGTTCACTTGCATGATTATTCGTAAATTTCCTATAAGAAAATATGAGTTCTCACTCCTGTATTTTCCAGAACCAAGGTAGGTTCAGATCACCCATTATATTCCATAGTTATATGTTAAATGATGAAGATTAAAGACTGAAGGTAGCTTTTTTTTTCATTTTCACCTTACATTGAGGAAAACTGAAAGAAGTCATTAATGACCATCTTGTGATTACACATCAAAGTAATGTACAAACGTTGAGAGGAAATACGGAATATATAACCAAATGCATACTTTTTTCAGCTAGATTCGGTTTTTCATTTGCTTTTTCTGTGATCCATACTGACTGTTCACTGACTTTGCTTTCTTAATTTTCAAAGGATGTGACTTCTGGTGTTTCTTTTCTATACCCTGTCACTAAATCCTAAGACTGAACCCCTTTGTTGACTGTTTTTAGAAAAGCTGAGTGTTCTTGCTGAACAGCTCTCTTTTTCTTTGCAGCTGTGCTGACCATGTAAAACTCCTATACATTAGATTTTGTCATTTAGTGCAATATAATATTTAATATTACGTTAGGGTAAAAATGACCTTGGACCAAATATGTCTATAACCAGTAGTCTGAATCTAATATGTCAGCTATTGCTTCTTATGTACTTCAGTTGTCTATCACTCAGGACTCTGTTTCTCACTTAATTTCCTGCTATGACTTTCTTGGATTTATCTTTTTTCTGATGTCAGAAAAAACTAACCTTTTTCCAGATACTTGGAAGTTAGAAATTAATAGTGTGTTAGACCAAGCATGAGGTGACTATTATTACCATTTGCTATTGTAGGAACATCTCTGAATTTCTGATTTTAACATGTCCCATTTGCAAAATGGTAGTGATAATCGTCTATATATTTAACCACACCATATTTAGTTGCTGTGGTGAAAAAGAGATGACTAAAACATGGACTGTGCCCTTGTGTACAAAGAGAGAGTAGTAAGGATGCAGGCTCAATAGTTGGATCTGGACCTGTATTCTGCTTTCCTCATTTACTGGCTGAGTGAATTTTAATAAGGTGTTTGAACTCTCTGAACTCTATTTTCTTTATTTTTAAAGTGAGACATGACAATACTGATCTCACTGGGTATTGAGTAAGCAGATAAAGCTGGTAGAACTTTTTTTAGTATATGTGCTGCCGAAGCGAGCACAAGCTGGTAGAACTTTTTGACCACATAGTAAGAACTTCATATGTGTTTACTAGAAGGAATTATTAATGAAATTGGGTACTGTGGGATCCTATGGAAGAAATAAATTGTGAAGATACTTCAGTGCTATACTAAGGAATTTGTACTATAATAAGTGGTTATTTTAAGTGGGTAAATAACAATATTAGATTTGCTACTTTGAAGTTCGTAATTCTGACAGTATCTTAGAGGAAAAATGCTGTTAGAAAAAGATTCTTTACCTTCTAAATCAGAGATTCTGTATGTTTGTTTCTGTCTGTCCACTATTCACACAAGCAAAATATTTTCATCAGCCATTCAGTCATTCATTCAACAGGCATCAGTTGTTTTCTGTGTGTCAGGTACTAGAAATACAGCAGAGAAAAATACAAATATGGTCTTTGTTCTCATAGACTTTAGAGTCTACTTGGAGACATTAAAGAACAAATAGATTAATGTAATAATTATACATTGAGGTCTGTTCAATATGTAAATCTGTTTCTGTCCCTCATTGTATAAAAATCTTCGGTTGCTTTATATCATTTTTTTTGGTTAAATATTTATTTCTTTATATAAGAACTGGGGTACAGGCCAGAGGCACGGGAGGGTGAGAGGATTCACCAGAGACAGAGTGGGGAGCAGAACAGGCGGACTGACTGAAGTACACTGCTGAGGGGAGCAGCGGGCAAGACAGGAGAGATCTGCCACTCTGGAATCTGGCCTTTGCCTGCTTCTCTAGGCTTATGTCTCTTGCTTATTTTATTGTGAATTATCATTGATCTGATTGTGTTCCATGTACCTGCTTGCTTCTTATTTGTTTCTGTACCCCTAAAAATGCTTCCTTGTACCTGAAATGCTTTATTTGCTTGCTTTAAAGGGGTTCTCATGCTTTAAAAGTAGCTAATGCATCAATTCCTCTGAAAAACATTCCCTGATATGCCACTGCTTCCCCAATAAACTGAGTTAGACAACTTCTCTTGGTATTTTTGTGGTGCTCTGTCCCATTTTTTTATCAATGGACTTGGGCATTTTCTTTTAATTACCTGTGTCTGCATCTTTGTTATATTGGGAACTCCTTAAGGACAAGATATTTTTATTTTCATTTGTTAAACATAAAAATGTGTGGCATAACAACCAGATGCCAACCACTGTACTAAGAGGTAAAAATAGAGAAGTAAAGATAAGTAAAAATAAAAATAGGGGTTGAATGGGGGGTAGCAGTTTGGGGCATGATAATTTGAAAAATGGTTTGACATCTATCCAGAAAGAAGTAGTTAATGAGCAGTTAAAAGTATGGATAAAGAGCTTGGGATTGCTAAGAGCAGAGAACTGTAGACTTGGGGTAATCTGTTAATGTCTGAAACTTTTGGAGTGGAGTTTTATCAAAGAAAAATAAATGAGAGGCAGAATTTTGGAATGGTTTCATCAAAGAGGAGGCATATGAACTAATGTTTTTGAGAAAGCATGGAAGGGCATTGTAAATAGGGATAATTATATTGCTTCTTTCAATGATTAGGAAGCTTCTAATTTCCTTAATTTATTTTCCTTTTAATTATATCATATGTGATTTCTATGTTCCTTACCATATAATTAGTCATGATATTAATTCTGAAGATCATACATTGGACACATGTTTTTAATGATATTTTTCTCTTCTGGACCAAATTCCAGGTAAAGATTTTTTATTTTGTTGATTGTTCTCTTCTTTATAATTTTCACATTTATGACTTCATGTCATTGAATTAAAAGCTGGGTAACTTGTAATTTTTTGATTTAGAAAGTTCAGTTCTAGAAATGTTCTAACTTCACTGATTCTTTATTTTCTACTTTTTAAAAATAATGTATCTTTTTATTTGTGTTAACATTAAAATTCTCCACATTGGGTATTGCCACCATAGCATACCCACCACCAGATTACCACATAGTCTACCACCATAGTCTTGTGCTTCCTTTTTCTCTTTGTTCCTACTCTTCCCCCCTCTTTAGATGCTTCAGTTGTATAGTCAGTTTTTAAAGAGTTGGCTTTTAAGGTTGTCTTTTTCTGGTTCTTAGTTTTGGTTTCTCTGTATTCCACATATTAGTCACACCATCCAGTATTTATCTTTCTCCTTCTGACTTATTTAACTTAGCATTATCTTTTCCAACTCTATCCATGTTGCTGCAAATGGCACAAGTTTGTCTTTTTTGATTGGTGAGTAATATTCCATTGTGTATATATACCACACTATCTTTATACACTCTTCTGTTTTGGGGCACTTAGGTTGTTTCTACATCTTGGCTATTGTAAATAGTACAGCTATGAACATAGGGGTGCAAATTTCCTTTTGAAGGGGTGTTTTTGTTTTTGAGGGGTGGATACCTAGGAGTGGAATTACTGGGTCATATGGCAGATTCATCTTTAGTCTTTTGAGAAAACTCTGTACTGCTTTCCATAAGGATTGGACCAGTCTACATTTCCACCAACAATCTAGGAGGGTTCCTTTTTCCCCTCACCCCCACTAACATTTGTAGTTTCTGTTCATTCCGATGTGAGCCATTCTCACTGTTATAAGATGGTATCTTTTGTGGTTTTGATTTGTGTTTTCCTGTTAATAAGTGATAATGAGCATTTTTTCATGTGACTACTGGCTTATCTGTATGTCATCTTTGGAGAAGTGCCTGTTTAAGTCCTCTGCCCATTTCTTGATTGGGTTGTTTCTTTTTTTGAATTGTATGAGCTCTTTGTAGATCTTTGATATTAGTCCCTTGTCAGATGTATAGTTTGCAAATCTTTTCTCCACTCTGTAGGATATCTCTTTGTTTTAGTTACAGTCTCCTTCATTGTGCAGATAACTTCACTGACTTTTATGATCAGTGTTGTCATTGTATCCTTGTAACTGGGAACTCCTATCATGTTCCTCTTCAGTTTACTATTTATGAGTCACAACAAGGCCCTCAGCTAAGTCTGAAGTGTTGTTAATCTTTAATGGCTTCCTTAGTTTCCTGTAGAAGGGATGACAGGAGGGTATTTTAATGTCTCTGGCAGTTCTGTTTTATTTTGCCATATTCCATTGTCATCTAATTTTTTTTACATTAATCTTTATAATACAAAGTCTAAGTCTTGGCATTGAATCAATATTTCTATCTTTATTGTTGCCCCCAAATAGGTCTAATAAATAACAGTAAATCACATATCTAAGGGGAAAACAAATCTTTTCACTAACTTAACCATCTTGGTTTGAACAGTTTTGCTCAGGCTAGAACCTTAGTGCTTCATATTGAGACTATCAGATGAGTTATCACTTACCACACTCATGGAGAAATGTATGACCATCACCTCAATTTCTGTAGAAACCAGTATTCATTCTGTAGCAATAGCTCTTGACTTTTCATTGTGTAGCACAATAATGATATAGCAGTAGTGGTGCCACACTTAGAGGGTGATTCTTTCCTGGGATTTGGGAGCTTATCAGAATCTCCAGGGGTACTTAAATTTGAAAAAGTCCCCCAGGTGTGATTCTGATTTTCTTCCTTCTCCTCCTCCTCTGAGAATCACCGTTTCATCCAGAAACTTCAGTATAAATTGACACATTTTCTTTTCAAATTTATAATAGATTTTTTTGTATAATATAAAATTTGCATTGTAGATAATAGTTTCTTCTAGATAGTCTTAGATAATATATATATATATATAATGAGAGGTACAGCATATTTAGAAGTGAATAAAAGAAAATTGTGTCAAATATTAAGAGAAAACACAAACAGAAGAGGGAAATGTATAGTTTTAATTGCTTCATTTATAATAGAAAACTTAATGTAAGTAAGTTGTAAACCCAATAGGAAATAGAGGAAAGAGAAAAATAGAAAAGAGAAAGAATAATAGTAATGTATGTATATTAATAAGTGTTAATAATATAGAACACAAAGATAGAATAGACAACTCAAATTTGCTTTCTTCAAAATACTAATAAAATTGACAAAGCACAGAACAACGATGTCCAATAACGTGCAAAGCACAGGACATCATTTTACATCTGAAGTGTGGAAGTGGAATAGCCATATGAATGTGAAGGGGATACAATTATTCACATAGGAAAAACTAACATGATAATTTAAGATATGGTAACCATATTTTGAACAAAAATAAAGGAAAATCTTAGAGATACAGAACAAATAAGAGAGCAATTTATATTTACAATTTTGATTCAAGAAGAAACTGAAAACACAAAATACTTGAAATCTATTAATGTCGTAGAATCAACAGTTTACATTTTTACACAAGAAAAAATGTTGGTCATGATTCCATTTCACAGGTGACTTCCAGTATACCTTCAAAGGAATGGATAGGTCTAAACAACAACCTAAACTTATGAGAAATAAATAATAAAATAATCTTACTTTTAAATTGGAAAATTTGGTTTTGATTTTGGTGTTGAGTCTTACAAATGCTTTTTCTGTATGTCTTCTCTTAAGATGATTATAAGATTTTTCTTTTTCCATTTATTGGTGTGGAAAAAAATAAATATGTATATCACATTTATTGATTCACGTATGTTGAAAACATTCTTGCATGATTGGAAAAATCCCACTTGATCATAGTGTATGATTCTTTTGAAGTGTTGTTGAAATGAATCGTTTGTATTGTGTTGAGGATTTTTGTATCCTCATTCATCAGAGATAATGCTTTATAGTATTCTATTTTCTGTGTGATGTCCTAGGCTGGTTTTTGAGTCAGGGTAATGTTGGCTGCATAGAATATGTTTGGAAGTTATCCCTACTTTTCAATTTTTTGGAAAGAGTTTGAAATAGATATTAATTCCTATTTGAAAACTTGAAAGAACTTACTACTGAAGTATCTGCTCCTGCACTTTGTTTCATGGGGAATCTTGATTACTGATCAGTTTCCTTACCTGTATCTAGTCTGCTCAAATTTTCTGTTTCTCTTTTTTTTTTAGCCAGTAATTGTCTTTATAGTTTTATTGGTATTAATTTCATACAGCTCATTTAGAATGTGAAGCCACATATGCAAAACACTAATAAAGTTATTATTACCACATTGAGATATAATTATATGTAAGTTTGAGTCTTTTTTAAAATAGATTTATTTAATTGAGGTAATATTTGTTTTTTTTTAAGATTTATTTATTTATTTATCCATTCATTCGTTTATTTAATTATACAAGTACTGGGTACAGTCAGAAGCGCGGGAGGGTGAGAGAATTCACCAGAGCCAGAGCGGGGAGCAGAGCAGGCAGAAGGACCGAAGTACACTGCTGAGGGGAGCAGCGGGCGGCAGGAGAGGTCCGCGCGCCATGTGGGACCCTCCTCTGGTGGCCGGGGAGCAGCCGGGGATCTAACTGGCGCTGCAGAGGCTGCGGGCAGCTTCGCAGCCCAGTGCCCAACCGCTGCGCCACCGGGGAGTCCCTAATTTAGGTAATATTTGGATGCCCTCGTCAGATATTACCACCATAGTGTACATACTACCATAGTCCATTGTTCTTACCCACTTCTTCTCCCTTCCCCCCTTGGTGCTTCAGTTCTGTAGTCAGCTGTCGCAGGTTAGTTTTTAAGCTTATCTTTCTCACACTTTTTTTTTTAAAGATTTATGTATGCATACAAGAGCAGGGGTACAGGCCAGAGATGCAGGGGAGTGAGAGGATTCACCAGAGACAGAACGGGGAGCAGAACACAGGCAGATTGACTGAAATACACTGCTGAGGGGAGCAGCAGGCGAAACAGGAGAGGTCTGCTTTGCCATGTGGGTTTCTCCCTGGCCGGCTGGGGATCGAACTCATGCTGCAGAGGCTACGGATTGCTTCATAGTATGGTGCTTAACCCCTTGCGCCACCAGGGAGGCCCTCACACTCTTATTTTCACTTACTTTATATTCTACATATTAGTGACACCATCTGATATTTATCTTTCTCCTTCTGACTTATTTTATTTAATATTATCCCTTCCAGCTCTCATTCATGTTGCTGCAAATGGCATGAGTTTATATCTTTTTGATTGCTGAGTAATATTCTATTGTGTATATATACCACATCTTGATCTACTATTCTTTTTTTTAAAGATTTATTTATCTATGCAAAGAAGAGCTGGGGTACAGGCCAGAGATGCAGAGGGTGAGAGGATTCACCAGAGACAGAGTGGGGTACAGAACAGGCAGACTGACTGAAATACACTGCTGAGGGGAGCAGCGGGCGAGACAGGAGAGATCTGCCTGGCTCGCCATGTGGGTTTCTCCCTGGCCGGCCGGGGATCGAACTCATGCTGCAGAAGGTGCGGATTGCTTCATGGTACGGTGCTTAACCCCTTGTACCACGAGGGAGGCCCCTTTATCTAATATTCTATTGTGTATGTATACCACATCTTGATCTACTCATCCATTTGGAGGCACATAGATTGTTTCTATAGTTTAGCGATAGTAAATAGTGCTGCAATAAATAAGGGAGTGCAAGTTGCCTTTCGAATTAGTGTTGTTGTTGTTTTTTTAATTTTGGGGGTAGGTACATAGTGGAATTACTCCATTGAAGGGCAGATCCACTTGTAATGTTTTGAGACACCTCCATATTGCTTTCCATAAGAGCGGGCCCAGTTTGCATTCCCATCAGCAGTGTAGCAAGGTTCCCTTTTCTCCACATCCTCACCAGCACTTGTTTCTGGTCTTTTTGATATGAGCCATTCTCATAGTTGTTAGAAGGTATCTCATTGTGGTTTTGGTTTGCATCTCCTTAAAGATAAGTGATGGTGAGCATTTTTTCATGTGCCTGTTGGCAGTTTGTGTGTCATCTTTGGAGAAGTGTGTTTAGTTCTGCCCAGTTTTTTTTTTTTATTGGCTTATTTCTTTTTGTAGAGTTTTATGAGTTCTTTGTTTATCTTTGATATCTGTCCTTTGTCAGATGTATAGTGTGAAAATATTTTCTCCCATTCAGAAGGGTGTCATTTCATTGTAGTCATGGTTTCTTTGTACTGAAGTTTTTCAGTTTGATGGAGTCCCAGTTGTTTATCTTCTTGTTTGTTTTTCTTACTGTTGGGGATGAATCCATAAAGGCATCACTAAAGCTTATATCACGAAATGTTTTGTCTATGTTTTCTTACATATCTTTTATGGTTTCAGGCTTTACATCCAAGTCTTTTATCCACTTTGAATTGATTTTTGTATATTGGTATGATAGTATTCTTTTGCATATAGCTGTCCAGTTTCCCCAACGCCATTTATTAAAGAGGCTATTCTTAGCCCAGTGTATATACTGGCTCCTTTGCCCTAGATTTACTTTCCATATAGGTGTGAGTTTGTTTCTGGGCTTTCAGTTCTGTTCCAATGGTGTGTGTCCGTTTTTGTTCCAGTACCAGGCTTTTTTAATTATTGTGGCTTTATAATATAGCTTGACATCTAGAAGTTTGATTCCTCCATTCCCTTTCTTCTGTCAAAATTGCCTCTGCTATTTAGGGTCTTTTGTGATTCCATGTGAATTTCAATAGTATTTGCTCCACTTCTTTGCAGTGTGCCATTAATATTATTATTGGGACTTCAGTGAATCCACTTATTTTTTTTGGTGGAATGGCAATTTAACAATGTTGACTCTTCCAATTCATGAGCAGGGAATATCTTTCCATTTCCTTGTGTCTTCTGTTTCTTTCAACAATGTCTTATAGTTTTCTTTGTATTGATCTTGTACCTCCTTTGTTAGGTTTACTCATAGGTATTTAATTTTTTTGGTGTAATTGTAAATGAGATCACTTTCTTCATTTCTTCATATTCTATCTCATAGTTTGTGTATAGGAAGGCAATTGATTTTTGTGTATTGATTTTATACCCTGCCACTTTGCTAAGCTGATTTATTGCTCAAATAGTTTTTCTGTGGTATCTTGAGGGTGCCCCTATATATTATCATGTCATCTGCAAATAATAATAGCATTACTTTTTTTTTTCCAAATTCAGATTGCTTTTGTATTTTTCTCTTGTCTAATTGTTCTAGCTAATAGTTCAATACCATGTTGAATACCAATGGTGAAAATGGATATCTTCCTAGCATTCTGTCCTTGCATAATTGAGCTACCTAATCCCCATTCCCACATACCTCTCTTTTGAGTAATCCTCAGTAATTCTTTCTAATAGCATTACTTGTAAAACTAATGCCTACCTGTAAACAAAAGGAATAGCTACCACCAAAGCACTCTGTTAGTGTTTGGAAGTCTATAAAGCATGGAGTTCTCCATAAAAGCTTTAGGGCCATCGGCCTCCCTGGTAGTACAGGGGTTAAAATCACAGCGCTATCAAGCTATTGCCAGCCACTGTGGCCTGAGTTCTATGCCCGGCAAAGGAACTAACCCACATGGCTCAGCAGAGCTCTCCTGTCTTGTCAGCTGCTCCCTTCAGCAGTGTATCTCAGTAGATCTGTCTGTTCTGCTTCCCACTCCATCCCTGGTGAATCATCACCTGCCACACCTCTGGCCTAGACCCCAGTTCTTGTATGCATAAGTAAATAAAAATAAATCTTTTTTTAAAAAAAAGCCTTAGTGCCAGGTTTAATTTTGTGGTTAATTTTAATGGGAGTCCTATGCAAAGACTTAGATTAGACTCTAGGATTTATACCAATACCTCTCTCCTAATTTATACCCCTAATTTTATTCCAGCATTTTAAGATCTTTTTTTTAAGTCTATGCCCATGTTAAAAGAATTTTAGGATGAAAATCTATTAATTCTTTTAAAAACATGTCACTGTAAATTTGAGGTATCATTATGATTTCCCCCTAACCACTTAAGCAAGTGTATCATTATTTAGAGTTTAATATTAGTTTTGAGCCATTGCTTTTCATGTAAAATTTACATGCATTGACATGTCCAAATCTGAAGTGCTCACTACCTGAATTTTGACAAATGATAAATCTGTATAACCCAATCCCTATCAAGATATAGAAGACTTTCACATCCCCTTTTTTCTACCCAAACTATTCCTGCTTGACTTCCTTATAGTCTAGTAATTAAGGTAAGAAAAAAGCTTGTCAGTGCTTCCAGGACAAACAGGGATCAATGTTTCATCATAGATAAGCAGATCTCTTCTCTCTTGCCTAATGTATCTTGTGTTAAATTGTTTAAGACTGTTTTAAACAGAGGACTGAATATCTTTTCAGTTTTTAAATAAATTATTATTTTGGAAAATACTGTCTTGGTATAAATACCTTATATTGATAGTTACATATTTTATAAGACAAGAGCTCTGTTTTAATGAAATGCAAGGACATTCATAGGAAAGGAAGTGGAAGTTATATTGGAAAAATCACCCAAATATTAGTGCAATATGTTAATGTGTTTTTAATTCTTTAAAATATATATTATGTTTATCTAATGTCACTACATATCATGGTCTATCTGGATTATAGTGGCATGCCATTTTTTCAAGCATATCAGTATTTTATAATGTGTTTTTAGGAAATACCCACTAAATTCCTCTTACCATTTGTCTTGGGTATTCATCATTTTTAGCTGTTCATTTTATTTTTTATGCCTGGTAAATACCTCTTATTTTCCTTATTTTTGATTTGGTGTAACATAATTTATACCAATATATTTAAAATATGATAAAGTTTGAAATTATTTGCTTGCATTTTGTGAGGAGGAACATATATTTTTTAATGAAATAATCTGGTCCCAAAAGGAGAAGCTGTGACAAAAGTAACTTGTGATATTTCCATAATAAAAAGTTATAGCAAACACACAGGCATTTGCATATATTTCCTGAAATATTGCCTACTGGCTTTGTCGTCTGTGCTGGTAAGTCCATTTCAAGGATGTCGCCCTTAGTCCATTAGTTTGGATAATGAGCCCTATAAAGTACATTTATAACTTGTGGCACTGCAAGGGAATGGATTCTAATTTTCATCCTTTTATCTAGACACAATGAAAGAAGGTCAATGGAGGGTTCTCTATGATTCATTGTCCCAATACATATCAGATGACAGAGACCTGATAATGTTCGTGCATAAGTGTTTTCCTTATTTGGAAACAGTACTTGAAAGAAATCTTTCTATGATCTTCCTTTGAAGTAAAGTGGAAACAGATATTAAAAGTTTTACCCTTTTTTCCTTTTTAAAACATTATCACACATGTGACCAGACAGCTATTCTTGAACAAGAGAGAAAGCAATGCTTAACATCAAAATAAAAAGCCTTTAGTGACTTTTATGGACTGTGAATGATTTAACAAGTTATTTAATAAACTTTTCTCTTCCCCTTATATATGTTAAGAACAAAAGCCTATTTTCTAACAAAGAAAGGCTTCCACATTCCTAAACATTAGAAAAGCTTACACTATAATACTATCCTAACTTTATTCTTATTAGCACCATCGAAATAAGTATTTACATTCTATTTTATGTTTATTTTGTAGTTTAAAAGACTAAAGTAGTAACAAAAATATGTATTCTGTAGTATAGTCAGTTTTTTTTCCCAGATTGTGAGATATTAGGCAATTTTTTAATCATGTCATCTAAGAAGTTGGTTTTCTTATTTAAAAAGATTTATTTATTTGTGCATATAAAAACTGGGGTACAGGCCAGAGATGCGGGAGGGTGAGAGGATTCACCAGAGACAGAATGGGGAGCAGAACAGGCAGACTGACTAAATTGCACTGCTAAGGGGAGCAGTGGGCGAGGCAGGAGAGGTCTGCTGCACTATGTGGGTAGCTCCCTGGCTGCTGCAGAGGCTGCGGATTGCCTCACAGTGCTGTGCTTAACCCCTTGTGCCACCAGGGAGGCCTAGAAGTTGGTTTTCAATTTAAAATTGGTAGCTGATTATGGTTATTCTTTCAGTTATTTAATCATTAATGAGAACTTTCTGCTATACTTATCTTTTTTTGTAGATGTAAAGCAATCATAGATCAATTTGGTCAGAGAATAATCGCTAAGCATTTCCTTGTGGAAGACAGTTACTTTTCTGAGAACACATGCTCACATGTGCAATACAGGTAAGAAGCCCTCCATTTACTATCCGGGGAAGGTAAAAGTTAGGAAAATTTAGCAGTGTGATTACATTGGCACTTCTGCATGACTCTGTACTTCACAAAGATATTTTCAGTATATCCCTGCTCTGGGTATATTTTCAGTATACCCCTGTCTTGGGGAAGCCTATCTTAACTTCAACTCCTTTGCATCTGCTGGGGATTGTCTGCAGGTCACACATCCTCCTTTCATGAGCCAAGACCTTGGTTTGAGGAGGAGACACTTTTAATGTGACTTAACTCTTTGAAACATGCCTTCTGGTAGTTATGTAACTATAAATGAAACATATCTGTGGTATCTGAATCACTGATTTGTGCATTACAGGCAGATCTCCAGGGCGATCCTGATTACAGATAGATCTGTACTAAAAGCAGATTCTGATCAGCAGGTAATTTTAATTCTTCACTTTTTAATAACATGTAACTAATTTAACCTACATTATAATATGTATAAATTAGTATTGGTGAAATAAAATACACTAAGCTGTATGTACAAATAATCTTGGTGTCTTAAGGATTTTCTTCTGTTGGAACACATAATTGAGTCTTATGTAAGATTTATTCTAGGAAAATTGAAGTAAATTCTGGCTTTCAAGAGCTATTTTTTTGTACAAGTAGTTTATTTGGGAAGCAAAATAAAATACTTGTGGGGAAGTGGAAAAAAACAGAGGACAAAGAAGGAACAAATTACAAATTATTATCATTTGATAACACAGTTACTACTGTCAATAACTGATGCTTAATCCTGTTAAGCAACTCCTAGAAACAGCAGAAAACACATGTACACTTACCTTCTACCAAAAACTTGGATGTATATATGCCTATCAACTCCCAGTTGCTTTCTGGAAATGCATTAATATTCTCTGAAACTTTGTCACCTGTTTCTAAGAATTGAAAATATATTGTTATGGGAAGAAAAAGAGTATTCCCAGAGCATACATTTAAAAATCTTGGAGGAAAGAGGAAATGCAAATGGCCAACAGGCATATGAAAAAATGTTCAACATCACTCGTAATCAGGGAAATGCAGATCAGAACTACAATGAGATACCATCTTACATCAGTGAGAATGGCACATATTAAAAAAACTAGCAACAAAAAATGTTGGCGAGGTTGTGGAGAAAAAGGAACTCTCCTGCATTGCTGGTGGGAGTGCAAACTGGTCCAACCACTATGGAGAGCTATGTGGAGATTTCTTGACCTACTAAACATAGAGCTTCTATATGATCCAGCAATTCCACTCCTAGGTATTTACCCAAAGGACACAGAAACATGAATTCCAAAGGGCACCTGCACCCCTAGCAGCACTATTTACAATAGCTAAGCTTTGGAAACAACCCAAATGCCCAAAAATAGATGACTGGATCAAGAAGATGTGGTGCATATACACAATGGAATATTACTCAGCAATCAAAAAAGGTAAACACATGCAGTTTGCAGCAACATGGATGGAGCTAGAAGGGATCATGGTCAGCAAAATAAGTCAGAAAGAAGAAGAAAAATACCGGATGGTCTCACTCATAGCAGGAATTTAGAAAACCTAAATAAGGGACCAGGAAAAGACTAATTAATACAAAGTAAAAATCAAAATCAACAAGCAACTGTGGACCAGAGACACACTGGGAGGGGGGGCAGGGTGAGGAAGGATTAGGGCCAAAATAAGGGGGGGGTGCAATTGTATGGGGAATATAACCAAAATGAAAATGCATACATTGTGCAAAAATGAAAAATGATGTAAGAATTATATAAAATAAAATATTTTTAAAAAGAACAACATGGAGAAAAAGAATTTAAAAAATTAAAAAATAGTATAGCGTCCTTTGAGACAAATAATATCCATATCATGAGGCGTCCAGAGGGAGAAGAGAAAAAGAAAGGCATACAAAATTTATTTAAAGAAATAATTGTTGAAAATCATCTCAATCTGGGAAACAAACCAGACATTCTGAGAGGTCCAAAGAGTTCCTAGCAGAATAATACCAGACAGACACCCTAAGGCATATTATAACAAAGCTGTTGAAAACCAGTGACAAGGATAGAATATTAAAAACATCAAGCAACAAAAGAGTAACCTATAAGGGCACACCAATCAGACTGTCAGGGGAGTTTTCTGTAGAAACATTACAAGCATGAAGGACCTAGGAGATATTTAAAGTACTTAAAGACAAAAAAGAATAAGGAAAAGCAAAACTACAAAAAAAAAATCAACACCAAGTTATACATGAAATAAATTCTAAAGGAGTTACTATAAAGCAACAGAACAGGAATTTCAAGGCAATAGACACCTAAATCACTTAACATGAAAAGGAGGGAAGTAACAATGGGCCCATCCAAATGAGTTAAAAATCAGACTATCCTACAAATTGCTCATCCTATACTAAGCTCAGTAGAGACATCAAGAAAAAAAATAAAAATAAAAATCTTGGAGGAAAAGTCTTTATGGTAACCAACCCTATAGCAGCCCATGTACATAACTTAATCTGAATGAGTTTCAACATATTTTTCTAGATCCAGTATTTCCTTACCACCATTGCTCATTTCAGTACTTTCTTCCTCCTCCTCATCCCCAGTTCTACAGAAATGTTATGTGCCTATGGATTTTCTTCAGTTTGAGCAATTAATTTCTGGAGATATACCCCCATTCCTTCTGACCATATTCCACAGTGACTAATAAAATCAGCTTATTCTTTGTGAATGTTAATCCTCTTTATGGAGTTGCTAAAAATGGCTTTCTAAAATCCCTTAAGTTGGAAACTTTGTTATGTAAATACTTTATTTAAATCATTTAGCAAACAATGATTGATTTTTATATGCTACTCTATTTGCTGGGTTCTGAGGAGACAGGAGTAACCTTGATAGCATTTCTGTCTTCATAGCTTACAGGCTGAAGGATACAGATAGAGACAGATAAGTATCAGCTAGAGTTCAGCCTGGCAAGTGTGAATAAGGCATTGTATAGCATCTATCATAACAATCTCACACTATCCTGTTATAGCCAGTTGATTTATCTGAGATACAGTTAACTGTATCTCAGTTAAACCACTTTGTGAGTAGGTTGAAGAGTGACAGGCAGAAAAGTGAAGAAAGTAAATAGAGATTTCTGAAGAAGCTAAGCTGTGAAGAGTAAGAGAGCGGGGGAGTGGTCCCTAAAGAAGGATGTGGGAGTGAAGATGGCTTTTTCCTAAAAACTTAGTGTATATTTCAGTTGATGAGATGGCACCAGTACAGGTAGACTGCATATACCAAGGGAAAAGGGAGGATAATTGATGCGGCAATGTTTAGTAAAGACAGGGGAGGATGGGATTCAGAGAATCATTGCCCTTAAATAGGATGTGAGACACCTTGGAAAAAGAAGTGAATGCAGAATGTAGGTTTGGGGGTTGCCATCTGATGGGTTCCATTTCCTCTTTAAATTATGAGGTCATCTTCTGAGAACTGGGTTGTAAGGGGGAGATAGGTCAAGGTTCAAGGACAGGTATAAAATAATCAGTGTGGTGGGTTGGACGGTGACCTATCTTGTGGTCAGGTAACTGGACAGTATTAATGGTCCAGGTGAGCCTGGAAGTCACGGGTTACTGAAGGATTAATCTATTCCTATCCTTCCACCTCTTTTACTCTTTTACCCAAATCAGCCTGCTCACTGACCTAGTTTCCCTTTGGTTTCCTTCCAGATTACCAGCCCACTTCTGCCCTCTTCCTTTTCCATGTCCTAGACACTATGATGGGTCTTCCAATCTGGTCTTCCTCCAATACCTTTATTTCCCATATGGCATTGTTCTTCCACTATGACTCATGGAAGAAAATTCCATCTCTGGATGAGGCTATAATCTCTACCTGGATCACTGAGGACTGGTTGAGAAGACCACACAACCAGATGGACTGGCACCACCTCATAGTGACAGGTGCACACCTCATTCAGCTGGACCCTCAGGTCTCACCAGTTAGCTTTTCCACTGACTTCTCTCCTTTTCCCCTCATTGCCTACTCCAGGTCTTTACTTTTACCTACTCCTCTCTCCCTGGCCCCTGTCACCAGCTCCCCCTTGACTGAGAAAAGTGAGCTACCCACTAATAATGTTGTTGATTTCTTCCTGCTCCACCCCTTATAATTTATATATACCAGCACAGAAACTGATGGCCTTTTCCAAGGCCAATTCCTTTCACAAGTGCCGTTGGCACACATACTCATATTCGTGGCACTCTGAATGCCTGTTCTCTCTCCTGCATTTTCAGCCTCTCCCCTGCTATTGGCACCTTCCCCTCAATCTGTATACATGTGCTAGCATTTTCTGTTACAAAAACAAAAGAACTAAAAATATGTTCCCTTGATTCTCCCCCCATCTCTATCTAGTATCCACTCCCTCCACTGGTCTTATCAATTTTTGATAAGACAGTATCTATATGTGCTGCCTCCAGCTCCTTACTTCTAATTCATGTTTAGGTCAGCTTGGCTTGTGCCATCACATTTCTACCACAATTTCTCTCACTAAGTTTATTGATATCTTTGTAATAATCAGGACCACAGGATAATTTTTGGTTCTTTTCTGCCAGGTATTTTCTGGTACATTTAATAATGGTTATTTTTGCTTTTCTCTTGAAATTCTGTATGCCTTTGGCTGTCAAGCCATTGTGCTTTCCTTGAGCTCATGACTGAGAGATATCTCTCTGCTTCCTTTATGGACTATCCTCTTAATTATTGGGCCTCCTCAGAGTTTTTGCCCTAGTTCATAGTATCCATTGTTCTGAACACACACACACACACACACACACTGCTTGACACCATGTACTCATGGTTTCAATTCTGCAAAATGTTGGTGACAGTCACTTCTATACTTCCCAGGAGTATTGGCCCACATCCCAAACTTCCTGTTGGACATTAGCCCAAGAATCAAGAATTCCTCAAATTGAACGTGTGCAAACTGAACTCACCATTTTCCCTCTGAAAACTACTCTTTCATTATTCCCTCACCTCTGTGAATAGCTCTGACATTCTTTATTTTATTATATTTTATTTTATTTTATATAATTTTTACATCATTTTTCATTTTTGCACAATGTATGCATTTTCATCTTGGTTATAGGCCCCATACAATTCCCACCCCCCTTGTTTTTTTTTTTTTTTTTATTTGGATAGGCATTTGAGGGATTATTTTTAGCCTTGCCACACTTTTCATTTTCACTTATTTTTTTTAATTGAGGTAACAATGGTTTAAAACACCATGTATGATGTAAATGAAGTCTCACCACTCCTCAGTAGTATGTGAATTGGCAGAATTTTAATACTTCTGATACTTATTTTAGAACAATGCCTCATTTTTTTTAAAGATTTATTTATTTATTTATACAAGCACTGGGTACAGTCAGAAGCGCAGGAGGGTGAGAGAATTCACCAGAGCCAGAGCAGGGAGCAGAGCAGGCAGAAGGACCGAAGTACACTGCTGAGGGGAGCAGCGGGCGGCAGGAGAGGCCTGCCCGCCATGTGGGACCCTCCTCTGGTGGCCAGGGAGCAGCCGGGGATCGAACCGGCGGCGTGGAGGCTTCAGGCAGCTTTGCAACCCAGCACTCAACAGCTGCGCCACCAGGGAGGCCCAATGCCTCATTTTTTAATTAAAATTTTATTTTTATATTCCCCATACAATTACAACCCCCTTATTTTGACCCCAATCCCTCCTTTCCCCGCCCCCCCACCCCCCATAGAGTATCTCTGATTCATAGTTGTTTGTTGATTTTGATATTTTCTTTCTTATAGTTATTCTTTTTCCTGGTCCCTTATTTAAGTTTTCTAGATTCCTGCTATGAGTGAGACCATCCGGTATTTTTTTTCTTTCTGGCTTATTCTGCTGAGCATGATCCCTTCCAGCGCCATCCATGTGGCTGCAAATTGCATGTGTTTATCTTTTTTGAATGCTGAGTAATATTCCATGGTGGATATGTACTACATCTTCTTGATCCAGTCATCTATTTTTGGGCATTTGGGCTGTTTCCAAAGCTTAGCTATTGTAAATAGGGCTGCTATAAACATAGGGGTGCAGGTGTTCTTTGGAATTGATGTTTCTGTGTCCTTTGGGTAAATACCTAGGAGTGGAATTGCTGGATCATATAGAAGCTCTATGTTTAGTAGGTCAAGAAATCTCCACACAGCTCTCCATAGTGGTTGGACCAGTTTGTACTCCCACCAACAGTGCAGAAGAGTTCCTTTTTCTCCACAACCTTGCCAACATTTGTTGCTAGTTTTTTTTAATATGTGCCATTCTCACTGGTGTGAGATGGTATCTCATTGTAGTTTTGATTTGCATTTCCCTGATTACAAGTGATGTTGAACATTTTTTCATATGCCTGTTGGCCATTTGCATTTCCTCTTCAGAGAAGTTTCTTTTTAGCTCTTCTGCCCATTTTTTGACAGGATTATTTTCTTTGTTTTTGTTGAGTCTCATCAGCTCTTTGTAGATTTTTGTGATCAGTCCTTTATCATTAGTGTTGTGTGCAAAAATGTTCTCCCAGTTGGTGGGGTTTCTCTTTGTTTTTGTTATTGTCTCTTTTGCTGTGCAGAAGCTCTTTAATTTGATGTAGTCCCAGCTGTTTATCTTTGCCTTTACTATCACTGCTTTGGGTGATGTGTCTGTAAAGATGTGTTTGATGTGCATATCATGTAGTGTTTCGCCTATATTTCCTTCTATGTATTTTATGGTTTCAGGTCATATGTCTAGTTCTTTAATCCATTTTGAGTTGTTTTTTGTGCATGGTGTGAGGTAGTAGTCAAGCTTCATTCTTTTGCATGTAGCGACCAAGTTTTCCTAGCACCATTTATTGAACAAACTTTCTTTGCTCCAATGCATAGTCTTTGCTCCTTTGGCAAAGATTAGTTGACCATAAATCTGTGGGTTTATTTCTGGATTTTTTATTCGATTCCATTGGTCTGTGTGTCTGTTCTTGTTCCAACATGCAGTTTTGATGATTATGGCTTTGTAGTATAGTCTGAAGTCTGAGAGTGTGACACCTCCATTCCCTTCTCTTTTTTTCAGGAGAGCTTTGGCTGTTCAGCCACCCCCCTTGTTTTGATCCTACTCCCTTCTCCCCCACCCTATAGTGTGTTTCTGGTTTATAGTTGCTTGTTGATTTTGATTTTTACCTTATTATAATTAGTGTTTTTCCTAGGCCCTTATTTAGGTTTTCTAAATTCCTGCTGTGAGTGAGACCATCAGGTATTTTTCTTTTTCTTTCTGGTTTATTTTGCTGACATTCTTACATTAACAACTTCTTCCTCCCATCTCTGCCATCTTATGTGCCTTCAGTTCCTGACAATGTACTTCCTAGAAGCTGCTCCAGTCTGTCTTTCCTCTGAATTCTTTTTCTCGGTGCTCCAGTTACAGAACTCATTTTCTCTGCCCCTTTCTAGTTGTTCTTCCTCTCATCTAGTCTTTCCAAAATTCATCCTTCACACATCACAGTGATTAAAATGAGTACCTGGCTTGCCTTTCTTTGTTTCCTATATAAGGTTGTTTTTCCCTTCTCTTTAAAATTTTTGAAGTGTAGAGAGACTTAGGTAAGACTTAGAGGAACGAATAGGTGAATGGCTAGGTAAATTTTATGGAAATGGTATTATGGGGTTGAGGAAATTCTCTTTTAATGAATTATGTAATTTCTCTTGGACTTAAGATAATGTCAGAGTTCAGGAGACAGAAGGCTCTGTCATAGGAGGTTACTGATCGTTTCTCAACATGTCTTAGTGTCTTCTCTCAAATGTAAAGTACAACTTTTATCTTTTTGAGATAGCATTGGTTTATAGCATTGTATGTTTTAGGAGTATACAGCTTCACATCTCCCCAAATGTGTATAACACATCATATCCACTATTAAAGATCTAGTTACTGTCATTTGGTATATGTTGACATATACTTTGCTTGTTTTAATATCTTTGGGATTTATAGCATTTTTGATTTGTAGTACTGTATAACTGCTATTTTTAGCCATTCGGAATAATCAAAATTGATTTATGATGACCTGACTTCAAACACTCAAGTGCATATCATTCAGAAGTAATGTCATAATTGTATCCTGTAAAAATAATAAATGAAGGATTTAATAAATATTAAAGATACTTGAAATTTTTATTGTCTGTTAATTCTGAGTACAAAATATATGATATGTAAGTATGCAGAGATTGGACATTAAGACCCATGTGCCTGTTACATACTTTAAATTCTCTTCCAAGATTCTCTTCCAAGATTTAATCCTTACAAGTTTTTTTTTTTCAAACATCAATGACTATGTGAAAAGGACATTCAGTTTGAATGTTAACTATACTCTAATGATAGAAGAAGGAAACTGTGATCTAACAGTTATGTCTATATTTTGTTTCTGCTTTTTAGATTTCCATTTTGACAGTACCAGCAGAGGAACCAGGGATGTTTCCTGTTCGGGTCATTGAGTTATGCTCTTCAACAATGACATGCATGAAAGGCACTTGTAAGCATAGTAGAGTCTGGTTGTCTTTTGTGTTTGTTTAGGGAGTAAAAGGGCTCAGGGTTATTCTTATATTTTGCCATATATATTTTTTTTTTACTCATAGTATTTGTTCATACTGTGAATGTTCATACAGTAAGTCATTTAATACATGTTTTTTTCCTCTAAACATTTCTGTGGCTAAATCTTCATGGACACTGTTGTTAAGTATTCCAGTGAAAGAGTTTCTGTAACTCTCCAGTGCTTCCTGTTATTTTTTTTAAGGTTATTGGAAACATTTCACAACATTCATTTTCTTTAAGAGTGTTATTTTTTTTCCTTTTCCTTTTTTTTTTCTTAAACATGTTTCAGTAATCAGGAACTAGCAAGTATGCAATGAACATAACTGACTAGATCTAAATTGGGTACTGTAGGGATTATAAAGCAGCAGAGGTTGGCATGCCTGATTTGAAGTGTTTGTAATCATATTGCATACCCAATAAAACAAGGCAATATTAACTAGTACAGTGTATTCTGCTAGGTATTTTCAGGATAGTAAAGATTAATAGGTAACTTCCCAGAACTTAGGGGACTCATAATCTAGTGGAACAAATAAGAAAAATACAAAAGTAGCTGTAAAAGATGCAGAATAGGGCCTCCCCTGGTGGCACAGCGGTTGAGCACTGGGTTGCGAAGCTGCCCACAGCCTCTGCAGCGCCAGTTCAATCCCTGGCCACTGGTGAGGATCCCACATGGCACTCAGACCTCTCCTGCCACGCCCCCTGCTCCCCTCAGCAGTGTATTTCGTTGGTCTGCCTGTTCTGTTCCCCGCTCTGGCTCTGGTGAATTCTCTCACCCTCCCGTGCTTCTGACTGTACCCAGTGCATGTATAAATAAATAAATAAATCTTTAAAAAAAAAGAAAAGATGCAGAATATGAAAGTTCCAGAAGAGAGCTACCAGCATACTGTGGACTCTAGACATTCATATGAAAGAAGCATATCATTAGCTAGATTCTTTTTTTTTAAATACTGTAAACTTATATTAAGTTTTACTTAAACTGTTATATGAATTTTGAGAAAGAGAAGACGAGCTTGGCATAATCAAGTAAAACAGACTATGTTTTTAAGCATGTAACTACTACTTAGCTAAAAGATGACAAAAAAATGTGGTTAAACACAGAAGTGGGAGCTTGATGCCAGCAGAGAGAATGAAGAAAATTTGTCCAGCATTGCTCTAATCCTACATTTTGATTTGAAAAGTAGATCAGACAAGATTTTTCTCTTTTCATATTGAAGTGATGTTGATGAATATTGTGACAATATTCCTTATTATTTTTCCCTTACTACTTTAACTTGGCTTTTTCATATCTTTTTATCTGTGTTGGCATCTTCAATATAAGCAAAAATTTCCAAAAAATGGGCCACAATGCCCCTCCAAACCCCTTTTCCCCCATATTTAGCACATCAACATGTTTTCCCAGTCACTGATACAACAAATCTTATGGTCTGTGGAACAAAATAAACTGTTCAAATAATTTTAAAAAGCTGTACTTATCGGTTGTTTTCTAAATTTATTTTATGTTTGTGAATATTTTGTAAATTTATTTTTATAAATTGTTTTCATTTTTTAAGGTACAAGGAGAACTTCAATTATTTTTTTTCTCTTATTGATTTACAAGTTGTTTACGTAACTCTAATTTTGGGAATACAACTTCACACCTCCATATGGGCACATACTTCTCTCCACCAAAATCCCCCAGTGATAGTAGCCTATCACAGTCCCTCCCTCGGGTTCCTCTCTGTCTCCCATATACACTCAGGTAACCACCATAACTTTTACAGAGTCTAAGAGTTATTTTTATTCTATTTTGCAAGTTTGTTTTCTTTGATTATTTATATTGATAAAATGACTGAAACCATTTGGTTTCATTTGTCTTTCACTTTCTGACTTATATCCATTTAACATAAGCACCTCAAGATCATTCCATTTTGTCCCCAAAGGCACTATTTCATTATTTTTAATAGCTGGGTAATAGTCCATTGAGTATATATCCCACACTTTCTTTACCCCGTTGTCTACTGATAGTTATTTAGGCTGGTTCCACGTCTTAACTGATGTGAATAATGTTGTTATGAACATAGGAGTACATCAGAATTTTTGTATTAGTGTTTTTATATTCTTTGAGTACTTAGAAGTGGTGTTGCTGTATCATATGGTATTTCCATTTTTAGTTTTTTGAGGAATCTCCATACCATTTTCTATAGAAGCTGTATCAATTTATATTCCCATCAACAGTGGATGAGTGTTCCTCTTTACATCCTCAGCAACATTTTTCTGTGATATATTTTTGTAGCCACAATCTAATAATACATATTTACTTTTGATAATTTGAAAGTTATAAAAAAGTAAAATTATTATAATACATCTCCCTAGAGATGATAAACACTCCTGTTGTATGTTTTTTTACCTTTTTATGTTATGCATACATATTTCCATAAAAATGCAATATTTTTATATTGTTTTATAATCTGTGTTAAAAAAGACTTAATACAGGGCCTCCCCGGTGGCGCAGTGGTTGAGCGCTGGGTTGCGAAGCTGCCCGCGGCCTCTGCAGCGCCGGTTTGATCCCCAGCTGCTCCCCGGCCACCGGAGGAGGGTCCCACATGGCGTGCAGACCTCTCCTGCCGCCCGCTGCTTCCCTCAGCAGTGTACTTCGGTCCTTCTGCCTGCTCTGCTCCCCTCTCTGGCTCTGGTGAATTCTCTCACCCTCCCGCGCTTCTGACTGTACCCAGTGCTTGTATAAATAAATAAATAAATAAATAAATAAATAAATAAATAAATAAATAAATAAATAAATAAATCTTAAAAAAAAAAGACTTAATACAACAAGAAATATTTTTTGCATGTCTGTGATATTTTCAGTGATTGTGAATAGGCCACTTTTATTTAGTTCTATGCTATTGAGATTCACCTGAAAATTTTTCATTTAGTAGTCCTGTAGAAAGCAGCCATCCTTATACATAAATATTTGTGAGCATCTATTTTAATTCAAAAAAAATTTCTATGAGTGATTTTTTTTTCATAGAAGAACTGGGATGTAGGCCAGAGGTATGGGGGTGACAGGATTCACCAGAGACTGAGTGGGGGGCAGAACAGGCAGATTTACTGAAACACACTGCTAAGGGGAGCAGGCAGGCAAGACAGGAGAGGTCTGCTGCACCATATGTGGGTTAGTTCCCTGACCAGGGATTGTACTCAGGCTGTCATGGTGATAGTGCTGAAACTTAACCACCTAGGCCACCGGGGAGGCCCTTCTGTGGGTGGTATTATTGGATTCAAGTGTATATAATTTTTTTTCAAAAAATTACAGATTTAGAGAATTTGCAAAGATACGACAGAGATTTCATGTGTACCCTTTACCACTTCCTCCTACTAGTTACATCTTACCAAATTATAGTATAGTATCAAAATCAGGAATTTAACATTGGTAAAAATGTGTGTAGGCAGTTTTATCGCATGTTTAGATTCATGTGACCATCAGCACAGTCCAGATACAGAACTGTTTCATCACCACAAAAATCTCTACCTCTCTCCCTCCCTCACATCTCCTGCTGCCCCCCAACTCTTATGACCCTTTACACAACCCCTACCTAGTCCCTGGCAACCACTAATCCGTTTTCTGTGTCAATATTTTTGTCATTTTGAGAATGTCATGTAAAAAGAATTATACAGTATATAAACTTTGAGAGTGATTTTTTTCTGCCAGCATAATTTCCTTGCAGCATTACATATATCAATAGTTTTGTTTCTGTTAATTTTTGAGTAGTATTCCATGATAAGCTATACATCTTCTGACCTCCATGGTTTCTAGTGATAAATCTGCTGTTATGTGAATTATTTTTCCACTATAGGTAATGGTTTTGTTTTCTCAGACTGCTTTCAAGATTTTTTTCATAGTCTTTAAGTTTTAGAAGTTTGTTTATGATGGCATGTGTTTCTTTCAGTTTATTCTATTTAGGATTCATACAGCTTTTTGAATCTATGAATTTCTGTTTTTTTTTTTTTTTTTTTTCTGAATTTGGGAAATTTTCACCCATTATTTCTTTGATTATTTTTCAGCCTCACCTTCTTTCTCCTTTTCTGGAATCCCTATGGCATGACTGTTGTATCTTTCACTATAGTTTTACATGTCCCTGAAGCTCTGTTCGTTTCTTTAATTCAAGAAGACTTATTATATCTGTTTATGATAATATACCCTGTTAGGCATAGTGCTTATACAAAGGAATATGGCCAAAGTGGTAACAATAATAAGATAGTATGAGGAGCAAGAAAAGCCCAAGCTACATGTGTTTCTGTTCATTTTCAGTCTATTTTCTCTCTTTTGTTCATATTGTACAATCTCTGTGGTTTTACTGTACTTTTCAGATTTAAATTTTCCATTTGTGGAATATACCACAAGGGTAAAGGAGCATAATACAGACATGTATATTAGAGTTATCAACACCTGACACACTGTGTAATTTTATTTATGTCCAATTGAATCCACAGTTTTAAGTGTTTACTTCCAGGTTGCTAAGATATATAAATGTCTCAAGTAGTCATTAAATTTGATCATTTTTTTTTTAATCTTCATTACTATCCAATCATCCTTTCTTTGTTAAATACTTCCTGAAGTTTGAATTGCTTTCCCATAATGCCCTGCAACATACTAATTAATCAGTGACCCATCTTAAGTAAATCAGCCCTTTCCTATCATTGCCCCTTCCTTCTTGGCCTCTGGATTCTGTTCCTGCTTAATTCATTTGGGGGCACTCTCTCATCCCCAAATCTCATTTTTCCCCAAATGAGATCACCTCATTCAGTAAAATCCCCTTACTGATTGAGAAGGATAAAACATGCCCTTGTGGTCTGTAGTCCTATGTAGCATGAAGTAACTGTTATTGTCACATTTTCTTCTAGAAACAGTCTCATAGCTGTTTTAAATATTCCCCTGGACTTTTCCCTAGAATTTTGACATTGTTTAATTTCCAGTATATTTTATGAGTGAAACTCTAAAATTCATTTCACATGTATATGTTTTTCTTAGTAGGTTTGTTATCTAATAGGTTATATTAATTTATAAAATTACTCAAGAAATCAAAGAATGTCCCTGGTATTAAGTTCTTTATAGCACTATGGTATATGGCAATAACTATTGGCAGAGCATCACTGCATTTTCAAATTAGAGTAGATCTTCACCTTTTGATAAAGTGTGTTTCTTGGCAGTATCTGTTAAAGCAGTTTGTGGTGAGGTAGACTTCTGTCTGTTCACTCCTCTATTGCACACAGGGACTGTTAGTCAGCTGGGTAAAGGTAACCTTGAGAACTGCAAAGATCTTCTTTAGGCCTGCTTAGAAGAGCTGGAGGATGGCAAAATCATTTGCACATGATTACATGGTGATATTTTTCTTTGAAGTATAATAATAATAATAAGTTATAATTTTGAGAATTTGCTGGGAACCAGTACTGGGCTGAGTGCTTTCCATTCATTATTTCATTTAATTCTTAGAATAACCTTATGAATTGGGTACCGTTAATTCTAATTTATAGATTAAGAAACTAGGTTTAGGGAATTTAATTAGATTGCCTAAGAGTGGCAGAGCAAGGATTCAAAGATAATTGCTTTTGACTCATGAGGGCCCATATAGCCTAATCATTATTCTGATGCTCAAAACTAAAAATAATAATAGTATAGCTCTTATATAACTTTCTTTCTCTTGTCATAACTTACAAACATTGTGTCAAACCTAAAACTACAGACTTTTTTTCTCTACCATACAATAAACAAAACAATGTCCTAATATTCTGTGATGATAGTTACCCAACAAAGATTTATATAGCACCACCTAAATTGCATGCCAATAGATATAGTGAATTGAGGCTGATGTAAAGACTTGGTGTTTAGAAAACATTTAACACAATGGCAAAATGTAAGCATATGATAAATGGCAGCTTATGTTAATAATAACAATAAGAAGAATACCATTACTAATATACTGGGTTATGGAAACTACATATAGCAAAGTACTACTCTTTTTGTATATTATTGTTTTCTCTTATTTCTGTGCCTTAGCACATACTATTTTCTTGACCTAGAGTGACCTTTCCAGCCAGTTGGATGCCTCTTCATTCTCAGAAGCCTAGTATCACTTTCCCCAAGCCTTTCCTGCCTTGTTTTGTTCCTGTTTTTAGATAGATCCTTATTCTATTTTAATAATAATGGCAGCTAACATTTATAGTGTTGCTATATGCATATTAAATAATTTATCCCTCATAACAATTTTATGAGATAGGTCCCATTGTCTTCTCTATGAGGAAATTGAGGCACAGAAAAGGTAAATTATTTGCCCAAGGTTACAGAACCTAGTACAAGCAGAATTTGAACCCAGGTAATCTGACTCTAGCAGATCTTACATGTTTAACCACCACCATGTTGTAGTGCTTCTTAGAGCAATTATAGTATAATTAACTTTGCTTTTTTTGTCCGATAAGAGGAACAGGATCATGACTTACAATTTCTATCCCTAGAACTTAAGTATGCACATTATGTTTAGTATACTAAGTAAATGAAAAAAAAAAAAAACGAACAAAAAAACCCAAAACTATATACATTTCTATTTATTTTTTTTAAGATTTATTTACTTATTTACACAAGCACTGGGTACAGTCAGAAGTGCAAGAGGGTGAGAGAATTCACCAGAGCCAGAGGGGAGAGCAGAGCAGGCAGACTGACGAAGTACACTGCTGAGGGGAGCAGTGGAGGGCAGGAGAGGTCTGCGTGCCATGTGGGATCCTTGCCCGGCGGCCGGGGATCGAACCGGCGCTGCAGAGGCTGCGGGCAGCTTTGCAGCCCAGCACTCAACCACTGCGCCACCAGGGGAGGCCCTCTATTTAAGTTTAAAAAAATAAATTTCTTGGAAATATTTAACCCACTAGCAAATGAAAAGCAAAGGGTTTTAAAACACTTTTTTAAAATAATAATTTATTGATATATCATTAATCTTCAATACTGTTTAAGTTTTGGGAGTACAGCTTCCCACCTCAGTACTTGTGTATACCTCACCATACCCACCACCCAAGTTCTAGTGCTATTCCCACAATCAAATTGACCTTCTCTCCCCCACTCCTCCTACTGTCCTTTCCCTCTGGTAACCACTGTACTATTCAGAGTCTAACAGTTATTTTTGTTCTGATTTGTTAGTTTATTTGCTTTGGTTATTTATATTCCACATAGGAGAGAAACTGTTATTATTCTTTTGCTTTCTGATTTATTTTGCCAAACATAGTCACTTAAAGCTCCATCCATGTGTTTGCAAAAGGCACAATTTTCACAATTTCCATTGAGAATGTATACCAGATCATCTTTATCCAGTCATCTGTTCATGGGCATTTAGGTTGTTTTCATGGCTTAGCTGTTATAAAACACTCTATCTTAATATGTCTTGAAATTATAAGAAAAAATACTTTTTTCTTTTGAGATAGCATTGGTTTACAATGTAAGCATTGGTTTGCCATTACTTTTTAAATTTTTTAAAAAAAGATTTATTTATTTATACAAGCACTGGGTACAGTCAGAAGCACAGGAGGGTGAGAGAATTCACCAGAGCCAGAGCTGGGAACAGAACAGGCAGACTGACAAAATACACTGCTGAGGGGAGCAGTGGGCGCGGCAGGAGAGGTCTGTTGTGCCATGTGGGTTGCTCTATGGCTGGTGATTGAACTTGTCCTACAGAGGCTGCGGATAGCTTCATAGTGTGGTGCTTAACCCCTTGAGCCACTAGGGAGGCCCGGTTTGCAATTACTTTTAACAAGTTTTTTTTTTTCCAGTTTGTGTACATTATGTTGTAGGAGTCAATTTCCAGTTTGACTTTATTGGGAATTTAATGAAAATACTGGTACAGTGGAATGAATATTGGCCCATGAATCTACAGAATTATTTCAAAGTAGTTATTTGACTTTGAATAAGATTCATAATTTCTTGGGTCTTGGTTTCATCTTTCAAAGAACCAACTCTTGGTTTCATTGATCTTTTAAACTGTCTTTTTGACTTTAATTTCATTTATTTCTGCTCTAATTTTCATTATTTTCTTCATTCTACACTTTCTTTTTCTTTTTTCTATTTCCTTAAGTTATGAAGTCATATTTATTTGAGATCTTCTTTGTTTTTTGATGTAAGCCTGCATAGCTATATGCTTCCCTCTTAGTACTACTTCTGCTGTTTTCCACAAGTTCTGGTAGGTAGTATCTTCATTTTCATTTGTCCCTAGGTATTTTTTTTTTAATTTCTTTTTTGAGTCTTCATTCAGTAGTGTTTTGTTCCTGTTTTCTTTTTGTGATCGATTTCTAGCTTAATGACATTATGATCAGAGAAAGTTTTGATATTATTTCAGTCTTCATGAATATATTGACACTTTTGTGTCCCAACAAGTGGTCTATCCTTGAGAATGTTCCATGTGCACTTGAGACAATGTGCACTCAGCTTTTGTGGGATATAGTGCCCTATAAATGTCTAGTAGGCCCATCTGATCTAATTCCTCACTTAATGCTATTGTTTCCTTGTTGATTTTCTGTTTGGTTAATCTGTTCATTGGTGTAAGTGAGGTGTTGAGGTCCCCTATCACTGTTGTGTTGCAACCAGTGTCTGTTTACAAATCTGACACCCTCAGTGGTCCAGAGTATGCATGTTTGTATAAAAGCCATCTCTCCTATATACATGTATGTTAATCTGTGTGACGTATTTTAACAAAATGGCTTTTTCTTCTAATCCTATCTCCCAGTTCATTCCAGCTTTGTTACTTCTTTCTTTCATGATAGATTATATTGCTGATCTTTGTTATAGCTTAATTTATAAATAACCAACAGTACAGACAGATGGAATAGCTTTTGTTTTTTGTTTGTTTGTTTGTTTGTTTGTTTTTAGGCTCAATAAGGGTTGAGCCAAGAAGGTTGACTGGAAGAGATTTGAATGCATTATTTATACTTTGCCTTGTTCCAAAGAAAAATTCTTACTCATTTTTCAATCTTTCATTTGCTTTCTTATATAATAACACAATATTTTGAAAGTCCCACTTAATAGTTATAAAAGAGTTAGTGCTTAATATAATATATACACTCTATTTAAGAAGTATGGTGAGATTGAAACTCATTTTTATCATTCATTGCTTTTATTACTGAAAGTGTGACTTTTCCCTCATACTTATGTTTTGGGTCTGTTCGTAGGATATTAAAAATCTTTGTGTATTTTCCTGCTGTTGCTATAATTGATACTAATTGATGTCACATCTAGTTTCAAGTTGGTCTGCTCTTGGTAATTAGCTTGTATATGTCAGTACTTGTCTGACAATATCACTGAAGTCTTTTAACCACCTTTTTCTTTTCTCTTGACTTTTTTCTAAGTCAGAAAAAAAGGAAAATATGCCATGTGTTTATTTTTTTTTCTTTTAAAGTTTTATTTATTTATACAAGCACTGGATACAGTCTGAAGTACGGGTGGGTGAAAGAATTCACCAGAGCCAGAGCGGGGAACAGACAGGCATACTGACTGAAATACACTGCTGAGGGGAGCAGCAGTCGAGGCAAGAGAGGTCTGCGTGCCAGCCATGTGTTTATTTTATGAATCCAAACCTATTCCTGGCTTATTTATTTTCCACTTTTAAACTTCCCTGGTTATGGGCAAGTTTCTTAGCTTTTACAATGTTACACAGTCTCTTCCCTGAGGACTTTACTTCTAAGTCTCTTTTAAAGGTTTTGGTTCTTTCCTGATCCTTTTGAATACAGCATATACTGAAAACAGTAGAACAGGTTTTTTTTTTTTTTTAATTTACAAGTTTCTTCACAGAATAATTTAGAAATCTAAGTTTACTACTTCCCATGTCAAGCACCCAAACCTGAAAAATACTGGCCATAATTACTCATGGTGAAATAATCCACCTTTTGAGGGAGATGAATATGGAATTTGACATTACTCATACTTGGATAAAATGGATCTTCAGAAGTGTTAGTCTCAATTAGGATTCTTGTGAGAAACCTTTTACTATTCTGTGTGATTGTTCTTGTTTTTATATATCTAGATTGTCTATGTTGTAGATTTCTCATATTTATAATAATTATAAATTATCAGCTGGTGCTGCTCATCCATGTGCTTATTTTGTAGAAATCAAAAACTAGAAACTTGTAGCAAAACTAAAATATTATAGTATTTCCAAGAATAAATTCTAAATTTTCATAAATTGATGTTTTAAAATCATTAAATGGGTTTTATTATGACTTATTTTACCTTCAAGCAGTTACTGAAGAATAAGTAAACAAATACATCTAGACTTTGATTCCATTGTATATAAGTGACAGGCATATAATCAGTAATGCCACCTGAGTGGAACCAAATGCCTTCACTTGCCCTAAAAATTGAGGCTGTAATGATGCAATCATCAACTAAGCTCATCGTTCTTCCTGTTGGAACAATCACTTGAAGATAAATGTTGGCAACCCTGTTGCTAATGCAGTTATACCAGACTAAATCAAACATATATACCAATGAGATTTTGTGACCTGTACCCATTCCTCAAATGAAATTTATAGAAAGTAAATGATATGAACTTTAATGATTTATAGTTCAGTTGTTTAACAAAGAAATGCATTTTAAAGATATATTATTTATATGCAAATTAGCTTGTAAGATATAACAAAATTATAGCTTTTAGAGAAAAAGTAGCATTCTTTAGTAGCGGTTTAAATACTTTCTACATTTACATACTGTGTTTCATTAATATCTAAATCTAATGTACCTCATTTTCCATTAGCCATAGCAATCCATATGTAAAGATATGTTTTACTTTTTAAAATGTAACTGGTTTCTAAAGATATTTTCCCCACTTAAGTAAGTATGAGAAGATAAGGGAATTAAAGTTATTCACAAGTACCTCTGTTCTTGGCTTATGAAGATTTTATATTACTCTTTCTGAGCACGTGGTAGGTACTCATGTATTGACTATTTCTGATACTCAGTTAATTTCTCCTTCTGTTCAGTATCTATTGCTCAAATTTGTCAGTTATTGAAACAACACCAACATTTACTTTCTTTTCATTGAGATCAGAATAGAAGTTTGTGACCTTTTACATTGTAAATGTAATTGTAATTCAAGGTTGACCAATACTGTGGTGCTTTATATTAAATATTCAATACTGTGCTGCATTCAGTAGAATATAATACATACTTTTTTTTCTGTTAAAGAAAATTTTGTAGTTTTTGTTGAAGAATCGTGTTAATGATTTAACTGTTGTGTAACAAGTATACAATTTTTCAGTACTTTTTAATTTTGAACAATTTTAATTTTACTTTTCATGAATCACGTGTTTTAGACTTTAAGTTTTTATCCTGTGATAGGCAAATACTGAATTGTAGTCTCAAGTGTGTAGGCAAGAATGTGCTTAAAACATTAAAATACCTTAAGTTCACTTTCACTGTTATGTCTAGTGAGTTTCCATGGATGGCCTGTCATTACCTTCTTTTTGGTTTGATTTAGAATTTGTAGACCATAATTGTACAACTAAAATTTACCTTTGTATGTTGTGGGGAGGTTATATATAAAAGACA
The DNA here is from genome assembly GCF_014898055.3 of Talpa occidentalis. Lineage (NCBI taxonomy): Eukaryota > Metazoa > Chordata > Mammalia > Eulipotyphla > Talpidae > Talpa > Talpa occidentalis. The sequence continues at coordinate 39,142,462 of NW_023601543.1, forward strand.
CTTGCAAGCTAACTTAATTTGATTAGCGTGCATTCTAAGAACACACTATTGTGTGGTGGTTGAAAACATAGGCTCATTGACCTTAGGCAAGTTACTTAATCTTTCTGTGCCTCAGTTTCCCTATCTATAGAATAATGTAGTACCTATATGCAAAAACAGACATTTCATCTGCATAAAACAAAGGTCTAGCAGAGATGTCTCCTAAGAAAATCAGAAATACTTTTTGTCCAAAATAAAAAATATTTTATGGCATTATAGATATTAATGTATAATCATAGAAAGATTAAAAAGTTAATATTGGTTAACTGTAGCTAGTAGTTATCTGTGATTTCTATATTTTTCTGCTTAAAAAAGTAAAAATATTTTAGGTCATTTGTTAAGTAAGTTTTCATTACAAATGGAAATGAGGTAGAAAATGAGGAAAGATAGGAAAGGTTTGAAAGCCAGTTAAAAATACTCATTTGCATATAACCACTGGTCATTAATGCATTATTTATTTCCCATCCTCTAGTGCTGTAGTCAGTGTGCTGTAGTCTCCCCAAATACATTTCTTTTAGGATTGAAATTTTTAGTTTTTGTAATCATTATCTTTTTAGCATGTTTCACACAGTTCTTGACATTCTCTACTGAATATATAATCATTTTAGCCTTTTTCTTCTAACTTAAGGATATCATGAACATTATTTATTAGAGTCCATTGTAATCCAGCCATGCCTTGAGGCCTATTGAGGTGTTTAGGTCTATTTCTTTCTATGCTAAATGACCTCATACTATCATGCTTTTATCATTTCTTGCATCTACATTTTATATGTCTTCCTCTGACTGTTTTCATGCAACTGTCAGTATGCTTTTTATGGCAGCACTTTCCTCTGATGTACCTTCCCCACAATTTGCTGTTTGCAATATAAAGAGGACCAGAAAATAAGATAACCTAATTGGTTGAAATTACATGTAACCAAGGTCTGAGCTAGTGGTTAGTCTATGGCATTGTAAACATGTACCTTAGATATGAAAAAACTTTTCTCTCCCATTGGTGGGCGCTCATTTCCTGATTCTTGGTTGTGTGTAAAAGATGAATAAGTAAGATGTTACTGTAATTGCAATATCGATAGAGTTCAGTACTGGTATTTTGATACACACTGATAGCAAATCATTATTGTTCATTAAAGTAGGGCTTTTCTAAATAACCCTAGGCTAGCCTAGTTATTTTGTCTTTTTGAAGTAGTAATGGTAGAATTAAAAGAAAATTTATAAATCAATTTAAGTTCTTCCCCTCATTTGAAATTTATTTATGGTGTTTTCCAAAGCTGAACAATTCATATTTTTCATACACATAGTTCATCTTTCGGAATGTATCTTACATCTTTATTTTCTGTTCTTTTAAATTAAATGACTATGACGTGGAATTCATATTTATTTAAAATCATTTATAAATGAGCAAAACATCATCTCTGCCCTTCCATTTGACATTGAAGTTCACATACTTTAAAGTATATATTCATATTCTAGGCAGTTTGATCTTTTTCATGTACATAATAGGCAGTAATGTTTCTCTTGCTTGAGGCTTCTTGGAATAATAGGTTTATTAATTCTTTTTTTTTAAATTTCAGCAAAAATATTTTACCCTCAAAAAAAAAAAATAACCAGGCAGTAACATCTGTTTTATTCTGATTTTATGCTATTTATCTGTGATATGACTATATATTTATGAATGTATAATGTGTATATACATCTAAGTATAATCACAAAATTAAGAATGGTATGTGCGTACTGGCTTTTTTAAATCTCTTCTACTTTTACAACTTTTTTATAGGAGATGTTATACCGTTCATAAAAATGGGTTTAGGTCATCATTTAAAACAGTCATTTGGTGTCTTTTTTTTGCTTTTTTGAAAATGTAATGTATTTTTTATTACTCATTGTCATGAAGCACACGTTTAATTTTGTGAATACATTTATTTTTCTTTGTGATCTTGACATTCTAAGGGTTTAGGTTTTTTCCTTAAATTCTGTTGAAAAAGATGCAGGCTAACTCAAGTTATTCTGGAGTTTTTATGATTGGATTAAAAAATCGCTTTGTGTGCCATATGTCATGAAACTCAGTTTCCCACTTGTTACCATAAAGTGTGTTTCTTAACTTTTCTCTCTTACTGACACAGACATATATTCTTACTTGAGCTGTATTACATACACTTACATTTGGTATTTATGTCGTATGAAAGACAAGTTATGAGCTACATCAATCCCTATATACATAAATTATATGTCCCTATGTAAGTTACATAACAAAATGTGCTTGTTAACTAGCCCATGCATCAAGATTCTTTAAATGCATTTGGAACAATTTTGCCTACTTTTATACAGGGAATGACTGCTGCATGTGGTTATCTCAGAAGCTTGAAAAATACACCTATTTTTCACAACAAGCTTTTTTTATATTCATATTTATAATGTACTCAGTTTTTTGGTTTAAAATTTGTTGTCATTGAAAGAATCATGGCTAATAAGTAGGGGGAGTTAGATTCATAAAATTTTAGAATTATAAGAGGTCTTACAGATTAACTACCTCAATCATGAGGATTCTGAGACCAGAGACATAAACTGATATGTCCAAATAGATAGAGCAGAAGTAATGCCAGGCCACATAACCATTCTTTACTGTATCACTTTGCTACTATCCATTAGACATATCACTTTAAAATATGTTCATTATTATAATTGAGCAAATTCTGAGCAGAAATCCCACTTTTCGTGTTTTTCAAAAGATAAAAGCCAACTTGTTAGAGACAGTAGCTTATTATATGAAGGATCAGTGTTCTAAACCAAGTTTTAGAGAACAGTGTGTTACTTCCACTTTTGTGTTGAGTATCTGACTTCTAGATTTCAGATGCTCTTGTTTCTGTGCTGCTGATTGTGACTGGCACTCCATCAAATTTTTTCAGGTATTACCCATCTGTGAATTAAAGTATATTTTTCACCAGGTTTCTTTACTGCCAATACATACTTATATTGCCAAGAGAGAAAACAGATTTTGTCATCTTTTAGCTGATTAGGCCTTTAAACAGTTGCTAAATGAAGTAAAGGAAGATAGTCAGGGTTTAAATAAAATTTTTTGAGTCAGTTATATTTTCACATGATACCAGTGAGTAATGTTTATACTTCTATTACATCTCTCTCAATATTAGTTATAATTATCAATTGGTACTAATATAATACTTTTAAGATAGCATTTACCTAATGTGACTAATTTTTGGTCATTTTTATCTTATTGAACAAGTTAATTCCATGGAGAGGAATTAAAGCCACAGGATGAAAAGAAGTATGTTACAGAGAGAGTGATATTTTAAAATAAATGTATTAGCATTTTATGCATGTTTGGTTTTATAATTACCTTAATGCCTTGATGTCTTCAAACTTTTTGCTTATATACCCCCTGAGCACATATAATTATTCATCAAGATTGAAGTAATTACAAAGAGCATAATTTCTACAATTTATAAATAGTTATTCACTTAAATAAGTAGAAACAAACAAAAGGGAGTTTATTAAAGAATCAAGACTGAGAATTTAAACCCAGGAACAGCCTCCAGATAGCTCTGGGAAAGCTGCCCAGTTTCTGACATTCTTAATGAGGATTTTTATAGTTTGTAAGGAAAACAGAAAGTCTGGTCAAGTGTCCTGCTAAGGTATGTATTTGATGTTGTCTATGCATTGAGGAAAGCAAAAATAAATTTGCCCTGGTAGAGCCTTATCTTCTGGAACTGGGAGATTTATGCAATGCCTTAAACATTGAAGTCATATTTTTTGAAGTTATTTATTTGCCTGAAGGCAACTTTTCGTTGTTGACACAGTGTTCACAAGGCCATTTGAGCTGTCTCTTGGTATTGGCTTATACCCTTTAATCAAGACCAGGGCAAGGGGTATCCAATTAATGTTACTTTTGGGCAACATAGTAAAACTGTAATATCACCAGTTGTTTTAATTGAGGTAACATTGATTTACAGTACTACATATGATCTAGGAGAATAGGTTTATATCTCTAAATGTACCTGTTACCACATGCACCTTTAGCATAGTTCATTGTCCCCCTCCCAATGGTATCCCACCCCTGCCTTCGCCCTTTAATGTCACTCTTAAAAGTACCCAGTGGAATTTAAGTACCAGAGGTAGTTGGTACCTACCATCAACCATTTTATTTCTTTTATTTTGAGAGTTTTTTTAATTATTTATATATATATATATATATATATATATATATATTATACATCATTGCTCATTTTTAAACAATGTTTGCTTTTTCCACCCTCAGGTATAGTCCCCATAGAATTTCCTCCACCTATTCACCCATGCACCATTACCACAGTCCCCTGTGCTCTTCCTCCTTCCAATCCCTCTCCCTCCCCTTTCCCTGAAGGATATCTCTGGTTTATAATTGTCTGTTTTTGTTTTGTTTTGTATTATTATTTTTCCCCTTGATGTCTTATTTGATACCCCTATATTCCTCTTATAAGTAAAACCATTCAATATTTTTCTGTTTCCTTCTGACTTATTTCACTGAGCATAATTCCTTCTAGCTCCATCCATGTTGCTGTGAATGGCATTAGTTTATTTTTTTTGATTGCCAAATAGTATTCCATTGTGTATAATATACTATATCTTCTTGATCCAGTCCTCTGTTTTTGGGCATTTGGGTTGTTTCCAGGTTTATCTATTATAAATAGTGCTGCAATAAACACAGCGGTACAGGTGTTCCTTTGAATCAATGTTTTTGTGTTCTTTGGGTAGATCCCGAGGAGTGGAATTGCTGGGTCATATGGTAGCTCCATTTTTAGTAGACTGAAGAACCTCCAGACAGCTTTCTATAATGGTTAGACCAGTTTGCACTCCCACCAGCAATGTAAGAGAGTTCCTTTTTCACCACATCCTCACCAACATTTGTTGTTGCTAGTTTTTTTTTTTTTTTTTTTTTTGATATGTGCCATTCTTACTAGAATAAGGTGGTATCTCATTGTGGTTTTGATTTGCATTTCCCTGATTATACATGATGTTGAACATTTTTTCATATACCTCTTGGCCATTTGCATTTCCTCTTTGAATAAGTGTTTTTTTAGCTCTTCTGCCATTTTATGAGTGAATTGTTTACTTTGTTTTTGTTGAGTTGTGCCAGCTCTTTGTAGATCTTTGTGATCAGTCCCTTATCAGTTCTATGGAGTGTAAAAATGTTTTCCCAATCAGTAGGGTGTCTCTTTGTTTTCGTTAGGGTCTCTTTTGCTGTACAGAGGCTTTTTTGATGTAATCCCAGCTAAAACACAGCTGTTTTAGGTCTTAGAAGATATCTGATATACAAATATTGTCTCCCATTCAGCACAGTGTCTTTTCATTTTAATGATGGTTTCTTTTACTGCAGAAACTTTTGAGTTTGTAATAATCCCACTTGATTATTTTTCCTTTTGTTTTCCTTGCTATTGGAATCAAGTTCCCAAAGATTTCATAGAAGCCAATATTGGAGTATTTGGCCTATATTTTCTTCTGTGTACATTTTGGTATCACATATTATATCCATGTTTTAATCCATTTTTGAGTTAGTTTTTCTGTATGGTGTGAGAGAGTGATCTAGTTGCATATTTTGGCATGTGGCTATCCAGTTTTCCCAGCATCATTCATTGAAGATGCTCTGCTTTTTTCAGTGTATACTCTTGGCTCCTTTGTCTTAGATTAACTTTGCATAGATGGCCAGGGTTATTTCTAGACTCTAATTCTAGTCCAATTCATCTATATGTCTTTTTTTGTCCACATGCCATACTGTTTTGATTACTATAGCTTTATAGTATAGTTTGAAGTCTAGGCATGTAATCCTGCCACTTTTCCTTTTTTTTCAGGGTGCTGATCAGAATTCTTTTGGCTATTCATGGTCTTCTGTGGTTTCCATATGAATTTCAGTAATGTTTGTTCTATTTGTTTGATGAATGCCATTGACTCATATACATCTCATGGAATCTATATATTTCATTGCATGGAATCTATATATTGCTTTGAGCCTTTTAACAACGTTTGTTCTTCCAGTCCAGGAACAGGGCATATCTTTCCATTTCTTTGATCCTTCCTCTATTTAATAATGTTTTATAGTTTTCATTGTATAGGCTCTTCACCTCCTTTGTTGTTAAGTTTACTCATAGGTATTTATTTTTGATGCAGTAGTAAAGGAAATTGTTTTCTTGATTTCTTTCTCTTGTTCATTGTTTGCATATAGAAATGCTACTGATTTTTATGGGTTGATATTGTAACCTGCCACACTACTATACTGAATTAATGCTTTTAGTGTAGTATTTATTGTTTTCTGTATGTCATCTGCAAATAGTCATAGTTTTACTTCTTTCTCAATTTGGATACTTTCATGCCTTTCTTTTGTCTAGGTGCTTTTTCTAGGCCTTGCAATACTATGTTGTATAGTAATGATAGAAGTGGACATCCTTGTTTTGTACCAGATCTTAGAGGAGAGCTTTCAGTTTTCCCCAAATGAGTATGATATTATCTGTGAGTTTGTCATATGAGGCCTTTATTAGATTTTCATATGTGTTATGTTTTCTATCCCTGTATTTTTGAGGGTTTTTATCATAAATACATGTTGAATCTTATGTATTTTCTCAGCATCTTATTAATATAAACACTTGAATTTTATCTTTAATATAAGTTACATTAATTTGGGTTTTGTGTCTGATCTTCCTGTGTCCCTATAATAAATCATAAATCTCTTGGTCATGATGGATAATCATGTTACGGTATTGTTGAATTCAATGTGCTAAGATTTTTCTTGAGGTAATTTGCATCTATGTTCATCAGTGATATTGGTTATAATTCTTTTTTTTTATTTTTGGTGATGTGCTTGTCTGCTTTTGATATCAGAGTAAGGTTAGCTTCATAAAATGTGTTTGGATGCAGTCTCTCTTCAATTTTTCTAAAGAATTTGAAGGATAGGTATTATATACATACACACACACATCATCTGTCTGTGAGGATATGGAGAAAAAGGAATTTTCCTACACTGCTGGTGTAATGCCAGCTGGTCCAACAACTATGGAAAACTGTATTGATCTTTTTAAATCCTGCAACTCCCTTATTTTCTTATTTAAATCTCCAATTTCTATTTTCTGTTTCTCAGTTGTATATATATATACAATGGAATACTTTTAAGCAATCAAAAAAGTATACACACACACATACACACACACACATATATACACACACCACATTGTCTGTCGGCAAGGATGTAGAGAAAAAGGAACTCTCCTACAGTGCTGGTGCAATGCAAGCTTGTCCAACCACTATGGAAAGCTGTATTGATCTTTTTATTTTTTTTAATTTTTTTTTTTTTATTTTTTTTTTTTAAAGAGGCATGTATTTTTATTTATTTACTTGTTTGTTTGTACATGCACGGGGTACAGTCAGAAGCGCGAGAGGGTGAGAGAATTCACCAGAGCCAGAGCGGGGAGCAGAGCAGGCAGAAGGACTGAAGTACACTGCTGAGAGGAGCAGCGGGCGGCAGGAGAGGTCTGCGCACCATGCGGGACCCTCCTCCAGTGGCCGGGGAGCATCTGGGGATCGAACTGGCGCCGCAGAGGCCGCGGGCAGCTTCGCAACCCAGCGCTCAACGGCTGCGCCACCGGGGAGGCCCCTGTATTGATCTTTTTAAATCCTGCAACTCCCTTATTTTCTTATTTAAATCTCCATTTTCTATTTTCTTTTCATCAGTTGTATGACTCATAACGTTTTTCTGAATATTGTTCAATCTTTGGCTTTTCAATGTTCACTTGTATAAATTTGACTTTCTTTTCGGCATTTTCTTCCATTTCTTTGCATTTTTTATCATGGTGATTTTGAACACTGTAATAGTAAAGTAAAATCTCCATGTCTTTGTGGTACTATTCTGGAGAACTGTTATTTCCTTGTGATGTCATATTCTCTTGAGTTCTGTCTGCCCATTTTGCTGCTTCAGGTTTCCCTAACTTGTTAAACATGTTTGTCGCAGTAATTTAAAGAATTTCATTACTTCTACTTTTCTAGCAGTTGGCTATGTGGTTTTATTTGCTTATGTCAGGAGAGTTGATCTTGTTGCATTCTCAGGGAGTGGGCCTTGGAGCTGGAGGAATTCAGTCATTTTTTAAAATGTGCTGCTGGGATGGGTAGCTGGCTCATGTTTGTGGTACCTTCAATATCCCTTCTGTTTAGGGGTCCAGACTCTTGAGTCTGTATGCTTTCAGTGCAGGCTTCACAAGTTCAGTACTACTCCTGGGGGCAGGAGTGTGTGCAACATACAGTACTGTCCTTGGACTTTTCACTGGGGACCTAATCCACCAGGATCATCTCAACTCCTCTACATATATTTTTCCTTACAAGGGTGTGTGCCTCCACACAGTTCAGCTCTCTCCTCCTAATGGCTTATGTTTGCCAAATAGTGCTATGGTTTATGTTTCAGCCTCTTCATTCCAGATCACAGCCTCCAGACATTTCTCTCTAATGAATCATGAATCTCTTCAATGTCCCTTCTGGTAGAGTGCATGCTTATCACTGATGTCTAAGAGATGCTCCAGTTCAGCCCCAAGTCATGGACCCTCTGGATGTACTCCAGTCTGGTTTATTTTTAGATTATTCTCCCAGGAGCAAAGCAAGAACCCTCTGATGCCCCCTTGATCCTATGTGGAATGAATTTGAATAATGAGAAGCCTTTTCTTGTGTTGACTTTCATCATAAAATTTGAATTATCTTCTTGAGTTAGAAATGAAAAAAGGTCTGCTCTCCTGTCTCGCCCACTGCTCCCTCAGCAGTGTATTTTGGTCAATCCGCCTGTTCTACTCCCCACTCTGTCTCTGGTGGATCCTCTTGCCCCCCCCCCCACACACACACCTTTGCCTATACCCCAGCTTTTGTATGCATAAATAAATAAATCAATCTTTTTTTAAAAAGAAGTGAAAAAAGGTCCAATAGTCTGAATTAAACTTCTGGAATAGAGATTGGTATATCCTCTGCTGGTGTTTCAGGGGAAGGAATTTCTCAGTACTTGCCTTGTTCTCTGGTATAGTCTTTATGTCATTATTCAGTCCCACCCCAAGCCTTTTCCAGTACCATGAGAATTTCTCCCATTTAGAGAAGTCCTTTCTTTCAGTGCATAGAACTTGTTCTCCTTTCTTTACCAATGTGTGTCAGCCTGTAAGAATTCTAAATGCTAACAGTGTACCCCCAAAAGATTTTATAAAGTCTAGGTGATTTGTTGTTAACAGTAATATTTGTATGAATGGATTCTTCTGTCTGTAATCTGTGAAGTGTGTTCTTAGGTAAGTACATACTCCACTTTCAGTATTTTTGACATAAGTATTTTGTTTAACAAACCGTTATTTACTCTCTCTGGGAATGTTATAAGGATAAATTAAGCTCTTTCTATGACTAAATGGTTTCCTAGGCTTTTTTACTCTGTTAGTTCCACAAAATGAGCCTCTTCTGCAGTCTCAGTATTCTCTCACTTAGTTATTAGCACATATTTTAACTATTTGGTTAACACATATGAGACTTAATGTCCCCTATCACTGGATTACAAACTCCATGAAAGCAGGAACTATGACTTGCTCAGCTCTCTATTCCCCTGGCATCAGTATATTGCCTTGAATATGCATACACAGTGAATTTGTAAAAAGCAGAAACTCAACATATTGTTTTTCTTAAACAGATATTGCCTTGAATATGCATGCACAGTGAATTTATATGCACACACAGTGAATTTGTGAAAAGCAGAAGCTCAAAATACTGTTTTTCTTAAACAGATTTGGTTCATTTGACTTGTACGTCTTCTAAAACAGCAAGAAAAGATTTAGAACCAGTTGTGCAGAAATTGTTTATTCCTTATACTGAAATGGAAATAGGTAAGAACAATAAATCAGCGATTCATGGAAAGGTAATGTAACCACCATTTTGCTCCTCTAAGATATCTCATGAAGATTACTGCAACCTGAACTGAAACGTGATGTATTAAACAACAGTACTTACGTGTGTTACCTCAGTGATTGAATGCATTCTCTTCCTAAATAGGAGAAATTATTTACTCAAATATGGTAAAGGAAAAATATATATAACATGTAAATGCAAAAGTACACAAGCACATATATCAGGAAATATCTCAATTTTGATAGAATTATGGGAGATCTTTCTTTTAAGTTTCTTTATTATTCAGGTATTGTACAAAGAGCATATCATTCTTTCATAAGAAAAAGTTATCTTCATTTAAGAAAAAAATTAGTTCAATTGAGAGTTTCAAATATTGACAAGTGTGTGAATCCTTCATAGCTAATGAGTCTCTTTCAATGCATGCTAATGTGATATTTCTCCAGATACATATGCCACTATTTATTCAGTACAGAAAGTGCTTTTTAAACATGTATTTTCTCCCCACAATATAGGGTATGTCTTAGAACAGTGAATGGAGCAAATTATAGTGTATTTTGTGTACTAATGATAAAAAATTAGCCTGCTATATCTTCATTTTTATGAAATAAGAGTGATTTTTTATAGGATTTGCATGTCCATTTCAATTGTGATTTATTTCCTCATTGATAAATATACATATTCTTCGAATGGTACATTTGCTCAGGCAGACCCTTTCATTACTCCCAACCTATTGTTTTCCTTTTAGTTCATCTCTTATGTGTCTTGTTCATTTTCTTAAAGCAGAGATAGTACGTAGAGTGCCATTTATTTTGAATATTTGTTACTAGTATAAGAAAACAAATCACTCTCCTGAAGAGCTAATATTAGCTATTTGAATAAAATCCTATGATCTGAAAGTTTACTTCACTTCAGTTTGAAACTTATTTCATATTTACATTTTCTTCATTGAAGTCTCAAAAATATTTGGATTATTGCTAGAAACTGATTGCAAAATTTGGTTGGTACATGATAATATCTCTAGACCTAAGGTAGTATCATGATTTTATCCTTGTCTTTAAATACCTTGCTTGTTAAAACACTGAATTTCAGAATTCTTTAATAAACTTGTTGTTATTTGTGTTAATCCCAGATGATACACTAAATTTGAATCTTGTTTCATTACGCTTCACTTTTTAAAATGCGTTTAATATCCTTTTTAAAAAATCAAACTAGTAATGAATTACACATTCATTACTTAGCATCCTCTAGCCATTTTAGATTTTTAAACATTAATCTTAATGGTTAAAGTGATCCCATTTTGAAATGATGTATTGTTTAAAACCTGACTGAAATTCTTTAGTAAGAACTATGTGCTCAGAGGGGTCCTCAGGTGCACTGAGGCACTGAAAAGCTAGTTTTCAATGACACATAGGCCTTTTTATCATCAGGATGAGGTACTGGTCATATTTTAATTAAAATGTCAGAACAAATACTGTTGGAGTTATTGAAAATGAATCACCAGATAAAGTGAGCACTGGGCCATAGCAGGTCAAAGAGGCAAAGTCACCTGGAGAAGAGTACTCAATTCATTTTCCTGCCTAACTGAAGAAGGAACTTTATGAGTGATATCAACTTTTAATATGTTAAAACACATTCTTAGCTGAGCAAAAGCCCCTATTTTCACATATTGAGGGCTTTTATTGTGTTTTAATTGTTTGGCAACAATAAGAAATGTATGCTTTAGAGCATTGTAGATATTTTGTTCTAAAACATGTACCAAAAGATAAACATTACTTGGGCTGATTTTTTTGGGGGGTGGGGGGATTCTATGTTCTGTGGGATGTTGTGCTTTATAAGCCTTTATCAAAGTAACTTTGCAAGAAAATTTGGTATAAAAGATAATGCTGTCTTCTCAAATGCAGCATTTCTTTCCAAAGGTATCTGAGAAATTCTGGTAGGGTTATGAAGGTATTCCCTCTTTTTCTTAATTTTTCATGTTTAAGGCATTACCTGGAGCTATTTACAAATGCTTTGTCTCCAGAGATAGTTGAACTAACACTTCCAAGAATCCTACCTCCCGACTTCCTTTAAGAACATCAGAGGTATCTAAACCCTTCTATTCTTCCCACTCCAAACAAATTTCTGATGTTTTATGCATAGTAAGCCTGATTCTGCAAGTGAGAAAATGAGGATATTGCTACCACCTTATGTGCATTAATTCTTCCAGACTCCAAAATAACCTTTAAAGCACTAAGCAAGCAGTATGTTCTTGTCTCACTGGTAGAACTCTCCTAAGAGGCTTTTCTTATTTCACTCAGGAAATTGATATTTTCACTACAAACTGAAGGAAGAATTTCATTAGTGCTATATCTTGAAATGTGTACAATGTTGTATTATCACTATACCATCTTTCTCTTTTTTCTTCCATTCTGCATGGCATATAGAATTATTTCATCTCATTAATTTCCTATCTCAAAAGCAGCACAGCCTAAAACATAAATTCCCTTTATGCATGCTATTTTTAAGTTGGTGGCTGGTAAGGGCTTAAGTAATTGTTGAACTGAGAGTCAAATGCCTTATCTTAATTGTTTTTGTATTTGTTGTATCCAGACTCTCAGTCATGGCTGCAATAGTCCCCTCTCTTAGTATACTTCTCTGTTAAGTGTTATTAAAATAGTTTATTCTCTCCCTAAACATGGGATGCAATTGTAGACCATAGCTTTCTTTTATTTGGTATGCCATTGTTGATTTTCTTCTGCCTACCTAATTCTATATTTATCCCAGTTTAATTTGCCCAAGATTTTATTCTAAATTATCTGTTACTTGTTTAATCCTTCATACCATCTAATTGAATGAAATACACTCTTACAGAAAACCAATTCTACTCTTGCCAGGTGATGTATTAAATCTAGCCAAATCTTGTCAGCTTTAGTATTTTTTTGACTGTTGTGCACTTCACAACTGCATGTTATTTCTCCAGCTATCTCTCTGCCTTCAGCTGACCTCAAAGAAAATGAAGCAATTATTCCTCTTTGAGGGTTTTAAGGTCAAAGCCTGATAACTCCCTTGTATCTAAGCATTTATCTTTAGCCTATATCAACTTTTCATCTTCTTCATAGTTTCCTTTCAAAGCTTCAACCTCTATGAAATTTATTTCCTTTAATCTACTGGATTATTCATTTTCCCCAACTTTTATTAAGTGAAAGCCCTCCTTTGAGTAGGAACTTTCATGAAGTTCATAGTAATGAACTAGGCAATATTAAAAGACTTCCAACCTTAGCCTATTTTTTTGCAGTGTTCCTGGAATTTTGTGTCACAAGTCACAGACTGTTTAATCTTGTAAAATATAGTGAAACTAAACTCACAGCCACATGGTTTTAGTTGTGAAATTCGTTCCTTCTGTTCTGTTATTTTGCCAGTAAATGGGTTTTGCTACCTATTGTGTACTTACATGAAATTAATGATGTCTTAGATGCATAAATTGTTGCATTTAAAAAGGGGCTTTTTAACGGATCACTTCTTCCTTTTAGAGTTTCTTGAGTCCTATTGCACTAATAATTATGGAATATTCAGGATGGACTACAAAAATAATACATCTGATGTTCTTGTAGTGGAGATATTTTAAATATAGTAAAATGCTAATCTAAATTGTGGACTGAGGTACTATATTAGTTAAATATTGCAGTTATTTTTGTGTACATTGAGAACTTGTCTACATTGATTACCAATTAAGCAATAAGAGCTAGTTAGATAATTATTCCTTTGGTATTTTCTATGGTTCACAAGTGCCACATGGTCTTGGGTAATCTTCATTCTTATCTATTATCATCATCATTGTAGAAAATTTGAATTTTTGTTTCGATTCAAAGAAAACCTGTAGTCAATAAATATATTGACAGCAATATTTTCTGTTTTCAACCAAATAAACTTTAATTATACCTTCCTAAGGAAGAGAAGCAAAGGAATAATTGTCAAGATAGCGAGGAATAGACTTACGGTATTGAGGTTAATAAAGTTGGACCTTTTAATAAGTACACCATACTCTGATTATACCTGAAATTCAAGATTAAAACCAATTAAAACCAAAGTTACTCATCAAGTCTCTGGTATGTACTAAGACTTGTATTTGGGAATATAAATATGCAAAAGAGTAAGAACTATATTTCATCTCATTATTAAATGAGAGAATTGTGCTCAAAATGACTTTAATTTTTGCAACTTTATTTTTGTTTGTGTATTGATTGCCATTCGTTTTGTAATCCAGCAGATAAAAGCATTAGTGAGTTTAGATATTGAAGTTTAGATCCTGTTATACTATGTTTAATAATTGCTTTATTGTGCTATAACTCATATTTCCATGAAATTCACCCATTTAAAGTATAAATTTCTGTGGTTTTTAAATAGTTACAAAATTGTTCAAACATCACCACAGTCAATTTTAGAACATTTCTATTACCCCCAAAATAAACCCCTACCCATTAACAGTCATTCCCCACTTACCCCAAATCCTTCAGCCCCAGGTAACCATTTAGCCTACTTCTTGTCTCTATGGATTTGCCTATCTGAATATCTCATAATCCTGTATATAGTACTGGCTTACAATATAATTTACCAAGTTAGTTTGTCCTTGTGAAACATAAGAAAATCAACTTATATTACCTTATCACTTCATAGGCATAATTTTGGATGAATATTATCATAAACCCCTTGATACTGTTGAGGAGAAATAAAAATGCAAGCGAACAAAATTGGAGTTAAACCTAGTTAATTTACTAATAATTAGAATAATTGTTAAAATCTAACTTAGTTTGAAAAATCATAATTGCTTGCCATATACACATATGTTAAAGTATATGAATGCAGACTTATGAATTAATACAGAACTCTGATTTATTACAATATATAATAAAATATTAGTAATCAGCTATACATTATTGTAATTGATAGGCATATTATGCTTTGGATGTAAGTAAAATTTATGTCTACATTTAGAAAACAAAGAAGTTGAAAAGCCAAGGCTTCTGTGGGCTCTTTACTTCAATATGAGAGATTCTTCAGCCGTCAGCAGGAACTCTTACAGTGATTTACCACCCAATGTTTACGTCTGCTCTGGTCCAGACTGTGGTTTAGGAAATGACAATGCAGTCAAACAGGTAAGGTTATTTTGTTTCTTGCTTTTCTGTTAGGAAGTCAGTGGGGGGCCTCCCCAGTGGCGCAGCGGTTCAGCGCTGGGTTGCGAAGCTGCCCATAGCCTCTGCAGCGCCAGTTCGATCCCCGGCTGCTCCCCGGCCACCGGTGGAGGGTCCCACATGGCGCGCAGACCTCTCCTGCCGCCCGCTGCTCCCCTCAGCAGTGTACTTCGGTCCTTCTGCCTGCTCCCCGCTCTGGCTCTGGTGAATTCTCTCACCCTCTCGCGCTTCTGACTGTACCCAGTGCTTGTATAAATAAATAAATAAATAAATCTTTAAAAAAAAAAAAAAGGAGTCAGTGTGGTAGGAAAGTGAATTAGCTTTTCCTCAGGGAGGTGGGAAAAGAGACTAGAAGAAAAACATTTATCTAATTTAATACCATCTCTACAATTTGCCCCAAGCATATTTTTTAATGAATTACAGCACTACTTCAAATGTACTTTAAATATACTATCAGGGCCTCCCTGGTGGCCCAAGGGGTTGAGATGCAACCTATGAAGCTGTCGGCAGCTCCTGCAGCACAAGTTCAATCCCCATCCAGGGAGCTACCCGCATGGTGCAGCAGACTTATCCTGACTCGTCCACTGCTCCCCTCAGCAGTGCATTCAGTCATTCTGCCTGTTTTGTTCCCCACTCTGGTGAATCCTCTCATCCCCCCACACCTCTGGCCTATACCCCAGTTCTTGTATACATAAATAAATCTTTAAAGAATATACTATCAGGTATTTTCACATACTTGAATATGATGAATAACGAGATCATTTATGTCTCCCATTGTGAGAATAAAAATGGAAGGTGTTAGATATATTCAGAAAAATGTGTTATGATGCCAGTATCCTGAAGAAACATTACTTCTGTTTTAAACTGTTGACCTGTAAGTATACTATTGAAATACAGAAACTATAATTTTTAAATTACCTTTAAGGCATTTTCTTATCTTGGAAAAGAATATGTAACTCTAATTGTCCACAGTTAACATGATTCCTTTAATGTTTTGACATAAGCTATTTTCCCAAGAATTAATGTAACTGTTGAGGGAGAAGTATGTTAAATTGAGGTAGAATTTGTGGCAGGACTCCTAAGCAGGGTAGAAGAGATAACAAAGCAGATTGACACAAGTGCCAAAAGTGAACTATGATTCTTTTAAACTAAAGATTCATATGCATATACAAATAAAGTTCCCTGCACTTGCCAGGAAATGAAAAACAGACAATACCATTCTTTGATACACAAGTCTAAACTTATCACAGAGTCAGTAGGCACATCTCTGTCTTGAATCAATAAATGGATAATTTCACATTGTTTTAAGACCACAGATGGAAATTTCATTCCAATTAGTGTCAGGGCTTTTATAACAGAAAATGGTCTTCTTGAGCCTTTAATTTTTAGTCATAGCAGTAAGGCCATGACCCATATATGTATAGTTTTTTGCCATATTCTTTGATTCTCATCTTCAGATTCTAATGGTGATCCTGGTAATAATATTCAGCTAGTGATCACAAACAAAAATAGGAAAGCACCCCTCTCATCCATCTTTCTTTCTATTACTTTAAGAGGGACCTAATAACATGGTTCAAGATCTACATTTATAACTTAAAATTACCAAATCACTTTTGCTTTGATCTTCCAGTTTTTTCCAGGCAGAAATTGCCAACAAGTTTTGAGCCAAGTAACTGAGATCATTTTTATTCCTAAATGAATTTTAATTTTTTAAACATGGGCTTGTTTTTTCCTCTTAATTCTGTTCATTGAGATCAACATTGGTTTACAGCATGGTATGTGATTTAGAGGTATTTAATTTTTTTTTTTTTTTAACCAAAATGGGAACCTTTGAAATGAGGGCTTATTATACAAAGCTAAAGTGGTCTAAAGTACAAGTTAGAAGATTGTAATTAAAGAATAATTTTATCATTTTCTTTTTTAACCAATTTATTGCTGTTAAAGTACCATTATTTTACATCCTTGCTAGTGTTTTTTTTTATTTTACATATTTTTACATCATTTTTCATTTTTGCACAATGTATGCTTTTTCATCTTGCTTATAGTCCCCATACAATTCCCACCCCCCTTGTTTTGATCCTACTCCTGTTTTAACACACTACCCTGTAGTGTGTATCTGGTTTATAGTTGCTTATTGATTTTGATTTTTACTTTATTATAATTAGTCTTTTTCCTGGTCCCTTATTTAGGTTTTCTAAATTCCTGCTATGAGTGAGACCATCCGGTACTTTTCTTTTTCTTTCTAGCTTATTTTGCTGAGCATGATCCCTCCCAGCTCCATCCATATTGCTGCAAATTGCATGAGTTTATCTTTTTTGATTGCTGAGTAATATTCCATGGTGTACATGTACCACATCTTCTTGATCCAGTCATCTATTTTTGGGCATTTGGGTTGTTTCCGTAGCTTAGCTATAGTTAATAGTGCTGCTGTAAACATAGGGGTGCAGGTGCCTTTTGAATTAATGTTTCTGTGTCCTTTGGGTAAATACCTAGGAGTGGAATTGCTGGATCATATGGAAGCTCTATGTTTAGTCGGTCCAGAAACCTCCACACAGCTCTCCATAGTGGTTGGACCAGTTTACACTCCCACCAGCAGTACAGAAGAGTTCCTTTTTCTCCACATCCTCACCCACATTTGTTGTTGCTAGTTTTTTCAATGTGTGCCATTCTCACTGGTGTACGATGGTATCTCATTGTGGTTTTGATTTGCATTTCCCTGATTACAAATGATGTTGAACATTTTTTCATATGACTGTTGGCCATTTGCATTCCTCTTCAGAGAAGTTTCTTTTTTGCTCTTCTGCCCATTTTTGACTGGATTATTTACTTGTTTTTGTTGAATCTCATCAGCTCTTTGTAGCTTTTTGTGATCAGTCCCTTATCATTAGTGTTGTGTGCAAAAATTTTCTCCCAATCGGTGGGGTGTCTCTTTGTTTTGGTTACTGTCTTTTGCTTGCTAGTGTTTTGACAGTATAGTACCTCCCCCCCTCAGGTGTAGTCACTGTAGCGCTCCCACCAATGAAATACCCATAGTCTTCCACCATAGTCCATTGTGTTCTCTCCCCCAAGCACCCTGCTTTTACCCCTCTCTTCCTCTCTCCCCCTCTAAAAGCCAGATATCTATGGTCAGTTTTCAAGGGTTGATTTTAAAGTTTATCTTTGTGCGACCCTTTGTTTGGTTTCTCTATATTCCACATTTAAGTGATACCATCCAGTATTTATCTTTCTCCTATTGGCTTATTTCACTTAGTGTAAACTATTTCAACTTCATCCATGTTGTTGCAAATGGAATGAGTTTATCTTTTTAAATATCTGAGTAATATTCCATTGTGTATATATACCATATCATGATCCATTTGTCTGTTTTGGGCATTTTGGTTGTTTACATATCACGGCTATTGTAAATAGTGCTGCTGTAAATATAGGGGTGCAGGTTTCCTGTTTTTGTATTATTAGGGTAGATTCCTAGGAGTGGAATTACTGGGTATTATGGCAGATCCATCTTTAGTCTTTTGAGAAACCTCTATACTGCTTTCCATCAGACCAGTGAACATTTCCACCAACCATGTAAGAGGATTCCTTTGTTCCCATTCCCTCACTAGCACTTGTTGCTTCTGGTCTTTTTAATATAGGCAATTCTCACTGATGTGAGGTGTTAATCTCATTGCACTTTGATTTGCAGTTCCCTAATGATAAGTGATAAAAAACTTTTTTTATTGTGCTTACTGGCCATCTGTATGTCTGCTTTTAAGAAATGCCCTTTTAGCTCTTCTGCCCATTCTTGATTGGACTTTTTGTTTTCTTTTTGTTGAGTTGTATGAGGTATTTGTAGATCTTGGATATCAGTCCTTTGTCAGATATATGGTGTGAAAATATTTTTTTCTAATTCAATGGGATGTCTCTTTGTTTCAGTTACAGTCTCTTTCACTGTGCAGAATCTTTTTTGGTTTGTTTTCACAAACAGAAGTTTTATGTAGTCCCAATTGTCTATATTTTATTTTCCTGGTTGCTGGGGTGAATCTAAATATCTCTCTCAAGTTTATGTCTTGGAGTGCTCTGCCTGCTTTCTTCTGTGTATTTTATGATTTCAGGTCTTACATCCAAGTATTTTTATCCATTTTGACTTATTTTTTCTGTATGTGTGAAATAGTGGTCTAGTTTAATTCTTTTGCATGTAGCATTCTAATTTTCTTCATCCATTTACCAAAGAGTCATTCTTTCCATTGTATATTTTTCATGCTTTCGTTGTAGATTAGCTGTCCATATACATGTGGGTTTATTTCTGGGTCTTTAATTCTATGCCATTGGTCTGTTTTTGTTCTAATACCATGATGTTTTAATTATTATGGCTTTACAGTGTACTTTGAAATATGGAAGTGTAATGCCCCCATCTTTCTCCTTTATTTGTCAATACAGCTTTGGCTGTTGAGGGTCCAATTTGATTCCATGTGAATTCCATGTGATTCCATGTTTGTTCCATTTCTTTGAAGAATGCCATTGAGATTTTTAATGATTTTTTAATTGGGATTCCATTGAATTTATAAATCATCGTGGTTAGGATGGCCATTTTGACAATGTTGATTCCTCCAATCCATGGGCAGTAGATATCTTTCCAATTCTTTGTGTCTGCTTTTGTTTCCTATAACAATGTTTTATAGTTTTCCTAGTATAGGTCCTTCACTTCCTTTGTTAGGTTTACTCCTAGGTACTTAAATTTTCTTTCGGTGTGATTGTAAATGGGGTGGTTTTCTTAATTTTTTCCTTTTCTAGCTTGTTGTTTGCATATAATGAAAGCAACTATTTTTATGTATTGCTTTTGCAACCTGCCAATTTGTTGAATTGGTTTATTGTTTTAATTAGTTTTCCATGGAGTTTTTAGAGTTCTTTCTGTATATTTTTATATCATCTGCATTTAATGATAGATTTACTTCTCCTTTCCCAATTTTGGATTCCATCTATAACAACTTCTAGCCTAATTGCTCTCGTGAGGACTTTCTATACTATGTTGAATAGTTGTGAGAGAGTGGACCTCCGTGCGTTGTACAGAATCTTAGTGGTAAGGCTTTCAGTTTTTCACAAATCAGAATGCTGCTATTGTGGGTTTGTCATATATGACTTATGTTAAGATAGGTTCCATTTATCCTCATCTTTTTGAGGTTTTTCATCATAAATGAATGCTGAATCTTATCAAATGCTGTCTGAGCATCTATTCTATGGACCCCTCTGAGGGTAGCATGGAGATGGATTAAATGGGGGAACCCTAGAAGCAAGGTGACTAGTCCAGTTCTGAGATGTTGCAGTCGTGTACAGGCAAGATGCCTGGTCTGTGTCAGCAAGGAAGGAAACGATAGAGTCAGGAACTAAATAAAATTGGAGATAAAATTGACAGGATTTGGTGATTGATTACAAACATTGAGTAAAGGGGAGGGAGAACTGCTGAAAACAGAAGAGATAGAGCTAAAGGATAAAATAGCCGTTAGAGAAATTGAAGTATGAGGTAGAGGATCAGTCTGATCTCAGTCCTGCTTCTAGAGGCTACATGTCTCCAGATACAACAAATGTATCATAGTAAATGGCATGTCCAGAAATATACCCTTGAACTCTACTTAAGAGGGATACTGTTTTCCCTTTCCCTGTCCCTCCTTTCAGTTTCATATCAAAGCTCAAAATTTGTTTACTACCCCTCCACCTACTTGCAAAGAATACTGCAGGTGTCTAATGCAGTAGATAAATATTTTTAGATTTTGCAGCCTACATGGTCTGTATTACAATAAAACTCTGTCATCGCAGTGTAAAAACAGCCATAGACAACAGTTAAAGAAATGAGAGGAGTATGTTCCAATAAAACTTTGTTTACAAAAATAGGTAACAGGTAGATTTTAGCTGTGTACCATAGTTGTCAACTTCTGACCTAATGGGTCACTTTATGTGTGCATTAGGAAGGTTGAAGCAGTACAGAAAGACATTATAGCCTTTAAAGTAAACATATGTCTTAAAACCCTTTAATGCCTTTATTTGACTAAAAGGATAGAGTGTGAACTCCCTAGAATGGCAGGGACCCTTATCTAACAATGAATTCATCTAGATAAAAAGTATCTTTGTCTAGATAAAAAGTAGGAATATGTTTAGAATAGAATAGCAATGCTACTTGCCATTTACCTTCTTATTCTCTTACGGTGACAGACTAAGCTTAGCTTAAGTCTTGGCATTTTAAGTTATTTTATTAGTAGTAACAGCTCCCATCTATCTATCGAGGCTTACTCTGTGTCATTTTATAGACCAGGAAAGCAAGGCTCAGAAGTTGAGTAAGCATTCCCCAGATCATATCAT
The DNA here is from genome assembly GCF_014898055.3 of Talpa occidentalis. Lineage (NCBI taxonomy): Eukaryota > Metazoa > Chordata > Mammalia > Eulipotyphla > Talpidae > Talpa > Talpa occidentalis. The sequence continues at coordinate 39,163,893 of NW_023601543.1, forward strand.
TGCTAAGTGGTGTGACTTTTTATTCAGAGTATATGATCTTAAACACTGAAAGCCCAGAGAAGGAAAGTTATACAGAAAAGCAAATAGTTGAGCAAACAATGAAGACTTCTTGCTTTGAACAATGAGTTGCTGATATTATCATATGTCAAGTTAAACTGTATATCACAAATAGACTCTTATGGCAAATGATGTAGATAATATTAAGGGAAACCATTTTTCTGTTGACATATAGAATATTTTTTTTTTTTTAACCACTGTCCTGCTCTCTGGCAGTTACTCTTCTTTTTTTTTTTTTTTTATAAGTTTTTTTTTTTTTAAGATTTATTTATACAAGCACTGGGTACAGTCAGAAGCGCGAGAGGGTGAGAGAATTCACCAGAGCCAGAGCGGGGAGCAGAGCAGGCAGAAGGACCGAAGTACACTGCTGAGGGGAGCAGCGGGCGGCAGGAGAGGTCTGCGCGCCATGCGGGACCCTCCTCCGGTGGTGGGGGGAGCAGCTGGGGATCGAACCGGCGCTGCAGAGGCTGCAGGCAGCTTCGCAACCCAGCGCTCAACCACTGCGCCACTGGGGAGGCCCTAGAATAACTATTCTTAATTTATCAACTCTGAACGCTTGATAAAGAATCTGATCACATACTGAAATACATGAAGGGTAAACCTGAATACATGTACAGAATTAGAGGGAGAGAAGACTTGGAATTCTGAAAGCAGTTTTTTTAGAAGGTCATAATACATGCTGAATAAAGTTTTATAACAAAAAATGTTTAAGACTAATACTTCATTTTTTAAGTAGTGCCAGAAAGAGCACATACATTTTTAAGTTGATGTTCAAAACCTGTGTGTCCTTTCTTTCCTGACCAGGCTGAAATGCTTTTCCAGCAAATCTGTCCCAATGAAGACTTCTGTCCACCCCCACCAAATCCTGAAGACATTATTCTTGATGGAGACAGTTTACATCCAGAAGCTTCAGAATTTAGTGCCATACCAGAGGCTAGCCCGGAGCCTCCTAAGGAAAGTGCAAATCTAGAAAACCCAGAAGAGCCTTCAGAATAATGGATATGCACCAAATTGGACACCCCACTTTGGAAATTCCTCCTAGTTTCATACTCTTCTTGAAGGAAGAACTTTTTGAAAATTATTAGAAAGCAATAGCCAGTTGACATGCGAAATTACTGAGAGAAAAAATATCATAGAAATCCAAAAGGGGATTTTTATTTAAGAGGACATTCTAAGAACACAAATACTTGTAAAGCACATTAACTTGTCTGCTTTAAGATACCAAACCTGTGGAATTAGCAGATAAAAATTATAAATGAATTGATTCCCAGTAATGTAGCTAGATATGAAAGTGAAATCATTTTCATATGAATTCGTGTATAAAATCATTTTCATATCTAGCATTGATATGAAATCATATACATTTTATAATATTCTGTGGGTTTAAGACTTTTGCTTGCTACTTTGGATCTTGAAAGCCACACCTTCAGACTTGATTCACATAATTCCTTTGATCATTTGAATTATATTTTCTTTGTAGGTAGCAGCATAATGACAAATGATAAAAAGCATACATAAATGTAGTTGAGAAAATAGACTAAAGTATTGTTATCCATACAGAATCTATGTTTGGAATAGAGGTTTGTTTTCTATCTTGAGAAGTATTGAAAATAATCCTATTGAAGTGTCTAGACAATTCTATAACAAATCATGAATCCATTCAGTTTTTTTGTAAGTTAGTAGTAATATTTGTATGTCAATTATTTACATACTAGGAAAGCTCAATAATGAAGAAATGTAAGAATGGAAAAATTTGCATAGCCTCGTCTGTATTTGGCAGTTCTGTCTAGTCAAGTAATCCAAGCACTAGCTTAATTGTGTATGGACCTTATTGAGTCCTGGCTATGCTGCTGATATCAAACTAGTTGTTTAGCTTTTGGGCCTCAGTTTTTCCATATGTAAGATGGAAATAGGAATATCTTGCCTACTGTATGAGATTGATTTTGAAGATAAATGCAGTGCCATCCTCAGTGTTTTTTCTCAAGAAAAGTTTCAGAATTTTGCCATTGACTTGGGAATGAATATCAAAAATCTCACACAACAAATAATGTTCCATAACTCCCCCAACTAAACATATCACATTGTTTTTATCATATAATGCTTTTAAAATGAAAACATGTTTCCTAAATTATTTTTTATAGTCTTAAAGATCAGTAAACATAGAATTATGGAATTATAGTTTTGAAATCTTAATAGAGAAAACACAATGAATCTTCATATTCCTTTTCAGGAAGGTAAAACTCAAACCACCAAGGACTGATATGACATTTGGTAAGCCCTAATATGGAGTTAACATTAAAATGTTAGGGCTTTACATAGGCAGCAAATTTAAAGCAGTGACAGTGCCTATATTAAAATTTTTCCAAATGCTGTGCTCTCTTGGTTTATCATTTTCAACAACCTTATGAACTTACTTCAATAAATAAATATATTAAAAGTGTATTAATCATGCAGTATGGCCTATGTTTCAGATCAGTAGAAAGCACATAATTCTTACACATTTCAGCCGCATCTGGAATCTGACCTACAGGTTTCCAAAAAGATCTGAAAGGAAGCTAGCTCTATCAACTCACACACTCATGGGGAAATGGAAAGAATGAAGGAATGTTGTGCTTGCTTCACCTTTCCACATCCCTACTGATATTGCTGAAACTAGATTTAAAAAAAAAAAAAAAAAACACCTTTCCGGGCTTTCAAGCTACTACTAACCCTTCCACCTATTGTACAGTCCCTACCCTATCTCTTTAGTCCTCTCTCCCTCTTTTCACCTTTTTAAATAATGTACAAATCAGGGACAATAGAATCACATTATAATCTACTTTGTTAAATGAATTCTTAAGTCAAATTATGCTTCCTAAAACTCAACTATGGCAATGCTAAATGCACAAGACTTACATATAAGCACTGGGGATTGGCCCTGCCTCTCAATACCAGCAGTGTAAAAGTTTTCCCTATATGAGAGTTTTTAGACTGAATAAAATTGCAGGAAGTTGCACCAATTAAGATCTTGTACTTTGTTTATAGTCTTAGAGTTAATACCACTTGAATGCAGCATGCATATTTATGTGAACAGCCAATCAGAGTAACCCCAGAATAAAACTAGAAAAATTCTGATAGCCTTACTGGAACTATCTATATGTAGAACAATGAAGAGGAAATATATGTGGTCTGATGGCCCAGTTCATAATATACCCTATTTAATCCATTAGCCTATGTCAGAATCTCTTTCAGGTTATTAAGTATTGTTCAAATGTGTAAAAGCTCCTAAATATGATAAGTGATGATTAAGATATTACACAACTGTTAAAACTTTGTGTTAGATAACTAGCTATTTCCTATTGTCTCAGAATATAATAGAAATTATTCTAAGAACTTTCTTTTCTGCTATCATAATTATCACAAATAGTTTTTCTTAGTTTTATGTCAAAAGAAAAATCTTTCAGTTTTGTTTTAAAACTATGGGCCCATGGTCTTATGAATAAAGTTAATATGTTGTACATGATGCAGAGATTTCTGTAGCTAATTTAAAATTTTGAAAATTGATATTATCAAAGAATTTTATTTCATGTATTTAAAATGTTTAGTTATGTATGCTTCTAATTAACCAAAAATGGTAACACCATTGAGTTTAGTAAACAATATGAAAACCAGTTACTAACCATATGTTGCTACTATATTTTTTTCTAGCTGGTGTGCCTCCCCACCTCCCCCAAAAAATTCACACGTACAAATACTTCCATAGGTCAACAGAGTTAAAGAAATTCCCCACCTTTTATGATATTTAGTTGCTCATAGTAAACTGGCCACATTAATGGTTAACTTCTAGAACAGTAGTTTCTGAGATTAGCAGACCATTGTCTAAAATAATGACCATGCTAATGGTTAACTTCTGTGGCAACCATAATTTCTGGGAAGGCAGCCCTTTGTCTAAAGTTCTAATGACCTCAAAAAAATTGTTGAAACTTGATTCCTAAATAGTAGTCACCCTTTAAAACAGGAATTAAATAATATTCTTATAAATAAGTTATTAACTGCTATTGTATTGAATATTAATCTCTAGATTAATTTTATATAGTTCAGAAAACATGAATATATGATTATTCATATTTTGCACAGTTACAATAAGTTTTCAGTGGAAATAAAAGTCTGTTCAATGCCTTTCAAATGTGGTATCCTATTTCATTATCATTAGCATTTTGCATTTATGCTAAGAAATTAAAAATTTCTCTTAGAACGGATTTATTTGTACACATCAATCTATTGATGTTTTGTTTCTAGGCATCTGTTCACTGTCGGGTTTTTTTCGAAAGGCAGTGAAAAATGATACACAGGTATGATTTACTTAGCAAATTGTTCTAGATGCTGGCATCAGGCCTTACTGGAATCAGTGCTGTGAGGAATGTGCTATGTATGGCTCTGCAGTACAATTTTCACATATCACTGTATTAAGATCTATAATTTTTTCATGTTTACTTGAGTGAGAACCTGAATTTTTTTTAATATTCAGAATTTATTTTTATATATTTTTTACATCATTTTTCATTTTTACACAGCAGGAATTTAGAAAACCTAAATAAGGGACCAGGAAAAAGACTTAATAAAGTAAAACTCAAAATCAGCGAGAAACTGAACTGTTTTTCTCTGTGATGTTTGAGTCTCGAGAAGCTTACGACAAAAGATTCTTGATAATCTTTTATGCAGAAATAATTCATTGAAAAATAATTCATTAAACTGATTTTTTTCTTGAATCCAATGATTAAAGTAGAATGATATTTTCTGCCAATTTCAAGTCATTTCTAAAGCTCCTTAGACAAGACACATTCAAAAAATAACAGGATTCTTTTAAAGCACAATTTATCTATGAGATTATTCATAAATCTTTAAGAACGATAAGGTTAATTGAATTTTAAAGCAAGTTCTTATATTATCCTTCAAACACCTTGGAGCTTCTATATCAGAAGTCACACTTAAAAAAAAACAAATGCTTTCATATGTTTGAATTCTTCTCTAATCGTGGCTTTTAAACAAAAATACCAGTTAAATGGTTTAATGCTTAGCATCCTGGGTCACATTTTGAATGCCACTGTTCTTTCCATTACTACAGTTTAGCTGTGGGGCTGCAATGAGATGCCCTTACCACACAAGTTGCCATATCTGGTCTTTCTGGTGGTGACGACTTGTAGCAAGCACCATTTGACATGTAATCATAAACTTGGATCCTAGCAGACTGTAGGGTCTTTTCACCTGTGACATCAGGGACATTTATGCTGGAAGTTTCTGTTACTGTTAATAGAACTTGCATATGTAAATCCGCCTATCAGTGAGACAGTTGATCCCTGAAAGAAACAATCTTTAGAAATGGACACTTATTGACCTAGAAGCAGTTGTTCTAGTCAGGATTTTCATGTGTGGAGAAAAAAAAAGCAAGACTACCAATTCACCAGAGGATTTGTTTGTAGACCTTGAAAAGGTGAAATAGCTCTTAATTTTCTATTCCGATTTCTAATACCTATTAGATATTATTATTCTCATATCATCAATACAGAATTTTTCTCTTATTTTAAAAGGGTAAAATAATTTTCCCAGAATTTAATCTAGATCACATTTTAATATACCAAAGTAATAGGCATTATAACAACCAGGAAATCAGCACCAAGCTAGGAGATATATTTTGCTCAAGTTGGAAGAATCTAAAAGACCAGTAATATCCAGAGTGGTGAGAGTGTAGTGGTAGAGGCACTCATGCATTATGTGTACAAGTTAAGTTTGTTTTAGATTTTCTGAAGGGCAAGTTGGCAGTACTATCTAAAGTTTAGATACAGATACACTTTAACTAAACAGTTCTACTTTTAAAAATGTGGCATGTGGAAAAATTTGCACACAAAAAAACATAGATGTTCACTATAGCATTGTTTTGTAATTTTGGAAATGTTCATTATAAGAAGGCTTAAAATGTTTATGCATGCATTCTTTAGAATGCTATGCAGCTGCTAAAAAAGTATGATACATCTATAATATATCTTCAAAACATTTAAAAATCAAGTCACAGAAAAGTAATATTATTTGTAGAAACCAAAACAAAACCCTATGCTGATTGCATATATATTTATGCACATCATCAAAGTTTGAGGAGTATACCATATTAAATTGGTTAACTGGTTATATTGGGAAGAGAGATTGATGCATTGGTAGAAATGTAAGAGAAATTTAACTTCTATATTTTTAAAAGAATTTTTATAAGTAGCAAGTATTCACATATTATGAAAAAAATAATTTGTTTAGTAATCCAACACCAAATCCCTAGATGATGTGTGGGACCACCCAAAATAGTAACTTCAGACTTGGTATTATATTAATGTTTTATAAGGTGCAGTTGAGATATGACAAATATAATACATGACAGGTAAGATAAACTATGATACAACCATTGTTATGTTGTTGTTAAATGGAATTGAGACGCTATCTATTGTTCTAATCTCCATAATATTAAGTGAATACAGCCTACACATAAAAGTATGTATAATATCTGCATTTAGTGTAAGAAAGGGGGTGGTATTCAGAAACATTTAAGCTTGTTGGGAAAGGAAAAGGCAGGCCTGAAGGGTGAAAATTAAACTTGTTCAAATGTGCCTTGTTCAAATACAGATTTGACTTGGAACCAAAAGCAGTCTCTAAAGTGTGAAAACAAACCATTAACATAACCATATTATGAGTTGTTGGCATAAATATGTGGAGAATAAGTGACTCTAAAACAGTATTTTAAGTATACATCCTAAGGGATGATGGAGTAGACAACACAAAGAAATTTAAACTATTCAGTGGGCTTGGTGATAGCAGTAATTACATTATTTGGATAGATGGTGATAGAGTAGATAGATGATAGATGGATAAAGAGAGAGGAAGGTGATGAATGGAGAGATCAAATAACTGCTGATGAAATTAATAACTAAAACATTCAGAATAAGAAAAATAATAGTATAAAAGCAAATTTCAAACCCTGTGATCTTTAATTTGAATTAGAAATATAAACAATACATTTTTCTCATAAGATATATAAATATATTTCCAGCTAAGAATTAGCAAAGCCTACTAGTGTCATGTCAAAGGACATAAGAACTAACTCAAAGAGGCTCCCATTAATCATAGATAAGATCATTTAAGAATCAAAAGTTCAGAGAAAGGCAGATTTAGTGAGAGATGAAGTGGGTGAATAGGCATAAGAGTTTCAAGAGAGCACTGTGAACTGAGCTGTCATGGGTGCCCTGAAGGAGGAATGATATGTATTGTGTGATCAAAGGTGGTGACAAAGGAAGTTCCTTGCTTTGCTCCCCAGGTTAGCCAGTTGTGTACTTCACAGAGAAAGCCCCATATTTTGGAGCAAAACTGGAACACGTTTCAGGCATCAGGTAACAATCACACTAATAGAAGGGAAATAAAGGTGATTCATGCTTCAATGAATAAGCTGGGTGGAGAGAGACACATGGAGAAGTAAAAAATGAAGAAATACTTTGAAAACTGTCTGACTCCATGAGAAAAGGCAAAATATAAGATAATGTGTGTCCCCAGAATGGGAAGAAAGAGAGGGAGGAACAGAGATCTTATTAAAAAGAATAATAAAGAGCATTTCCCAAACATGGGGTAGGAAATAAACATACAAGTTCATGAAGGTAAGAGAATACCTGGTTATCTAAATGAAATGAGGCTTATAAGCGAGAGATTTATGTAGCTCCTAAGAGTTCAAGATAAATAAGAGCATTGAAAGTACCTAATGGGGAAAAGCATGTAACCTATAAAGACACTCATATCAGACTTGTGGCAGATTTCTTCTAGTAAACCATATAGGCATGGAGAGAATGAAATGATGTGTTTAAAATACTTAATGGTGAAAATTGCCAGCCAAGAATATTATTTTCTCCAAGACTCTCTTTCATGTATAAGGGAGAAATAAAGACCTTCCCAGACAAACAGAAGCTGAATGAAGTTGCAAACTCCATACCTCCCCTAAAAGAATGTTGAAAAGAGCTCTCGTATCTAAATTGAATAAAACATCCATAAAAAATTGAATGAGGCAATAGATAGAACTATAAAACTTAAGGCAAAATGGCAGTAACAAATCCTCATATATCAATAATTACCCTAAATGGAAATAAATTTGACTTACCAATCAAAAGGCACTGAGTGATCAGTTAATCGGAAAAGAAAACCCAACTTCCTCCTCTTATCAAGAGTTCAATCTAAGCTTCAAAAATAAACAAAGGCTCAAAAAAATAAATAAATAAATAAATAAACAAAGGCTCAAAAAACATGGGTGGAAAAAATCCTACAAGCAGATGGGATCCCAACAGAGATGGGGCAGCCATACCTCTATCAGATAAAATAAACTTCCAGCTGAAGAAGGTAATAAGAGACAGGATGGACATGTTAATTAATGCACCAATACATCAGAAATATATAAAACATCAATATATATGCAATAAACAAAGGAGCATAAATAACACAACTATTATAAAATCTGATGATACTGCAGCAACACAATGAAAGTAGGGGACTTGAACACCCACATTCACCCATGGAAAGATCAACCAGACAGAAAATCAATGAAGAAACAATAGCCTTAAATAAGGAATTAGATTACGTGGGCTTAGTATGTATTTATAGGGCATTATACCCAAAAGAGGCTGACTACACATTCTTCTCAAAGGCACATGGAATATTCTTCAGGACAGACCACATTCTGAGCCACAACACAAGTGTTGATAAATTCAAGTATATTCTCTGATCATAATGATATGAAAAGAGAAATCAAGCGCAAAAAAAGAAAGCAAGAAAAAATTCTAATATCTGGAGATTCAATGATATAATATTAAGTGACTATCGGGTTAGTGAAAAAAATCAAGGAAAACAATTTTAAAAACCTGGAGATAATAAAACAAAGACACAACCTACCAGAACATATGGCACCCAGCAAAAAGAGTACTAAGACAGAAATATACAGGAACACAGGCCCACATCAAGAAACAACAAAGAGCTAGACTAAATAACCTTATATCTTGATGTAAGGAATTAGAAAAAAAGACAAACAAAACCCAAAGCCAGTAGAAAAATTGCAATAGAAATCAAAAAGACAGTCCAAAAGATCAGAAACCAAAATCTGGCTCTCTGAAAAAATAAACAACATAGAAAAACCTCTAGATAACCTGGCAAAGAAAAAAATGGCAAAAACTGGAAAGTAGAATCAGAAATAAAAGAGAAGTTATATCTCAGAAATAGAGGATCATAAAAGATTACTATGAACATCTGTAAAACAATAAGTTTAATAACCTAGAGAAATGGACAAATTCTTAGGATTACACAAATTACCAAGACTTATCCAGGGAGAAATAAAAACCTGAACAAACCAATTATAAGCGAGGAAATTGAAACAGCAATCAGAGTCTTCCCACAAACAAATACCCAGTCAGTTTCACTAGAGTGTTCTACCAAACCTTCAAAGATAAAGTAATACCTATTCTTTTCAAGCTCTTCCAAAAATTTTAGAAAGAGCCAATGCTTCTAAATACATTTTATGAGGGCCTCCCTTGGTGGCGCAGCAGTTGAGTGCTGGGGTGCAAAGCTGCCCGCAGCCTCTGCAGTGTCGGTTCAATCCCTGCCCCCGGCAAGGGTCCCACATGGTGTGCAGACCTCCCCTGACGTGCCCGCTGCTCCCCTCAGCAGTGTATTTCGTCAGTCTGCCTGTTCTGTTCCCTGCTCTGCCTCTGGTGAATTCTCTCACCCTCCCGTGCTTCTGGCTGTACCCAGTACTTGTATAAATAAATAAAATAAATCTTAAAAAAATACATTTTATGAGTTTAACATTACTCTGATAGTAAAAGCAGACAAAGATATCACAAAGAAAAAAAAACTACACAACAAGGTGCCTGAAGAACATAGATGCAATTTCCTCAACAAAATCTTAGCGAATCAAAATTGACAATGCCTTAAAATACACCATGACTAGCTGGAATTTAATCCAAGGATGCAAGGTTCAACATCCAAAAATCAATCTATGTAATTCATCATTTCAATAAAAGGAAATACAAAAATCATATGATCATATCAATAGCTGCTGTCACAGCATTAGTTAAGATTTAACATCCATTTGTGATTAAATAATATGGAGATAGATGGTACATAACTCACTCAACATAATAAGGCCACATATGACAAACCTACAGCTAACATCATACTGAATGGTGAAAAAAAGTAACCTTTTCCTCAAAGACTTGGTACAAGACAAAGATGTCTGCTTTCGCCTCTGCTATTCAACATTGCATTGGAAGTCCTAACTACAGCAATTGGGCAAGGGAAAGATATAAAAAAGAATTCAAATAGGGAAAGAAGTAAAACTATTATTTTCAGATGACATGACAATATACAAAGAAAACACAAGACTACACTAAAAAACTAGTAGAAATAATAGCACAGAAAAGTGAGATGTTACAAGATCAAGTTGCAAAAATCAGTTGCCTTACTATATGTAAACAGTGAGCTAGAAGAGAAAGAAATCAAGAAAACAATCCCACATGCAATCACATACAGTGGAATTAAGTGTCTAGGCGAAAACGTAAGGAGGTGAAAGACCCATACAATGAGAATTTTAAGACATTGTTAAAAGAAATAGAAAAATGATTCCATTGTTCATGGATTGGAAGAATTAAACTGCTAAAATAGACATCTTACCCAAAGCAAGATATAGATTCAGTGCAATCCGATCAAAGGTTCTATGCATTCTTCAAAAAAAATAGAACAAGCATTACTGAAATTCACATGCAAATATAAAAGACCACAAATACACAAATCGATTTGGACAAAAAAAAAAAAAAAAACGGTGATATCACCCTCACAGATTTCAAACATTGTTATGAAACTGCAAAGCTATAATAATGAAAATGGTAGTAGAATAAAAATATATACACTGACCAATGAAATAGAACTGAGAACTCAGAAATAAACCCACCCATATACAGTTTAGTCTATGACAAAGGAGCCAAGAGTATTGGAGAAAAGAAAGTCTCTTCAACATGGCCTCCCTGGTGGTGCAAGGGGTTAAGATACAAGCTATGAAGCTATCTGCAGCACCAGTTAGATCCCCGGCCAGGGAGCTACCCACATGGCGCAGCAGACCTCTCCTGTCTCGCCCGCTGCTCCCATCAGCAGTGTATTTCAGTCAATCTGCCTGTTCTGTTCCCCACTCTGTCTCTGGTGAATCAATTCTCTTACCTCCTGCACCTCTGGCCTGTACCCCAATTATCGTATGCATGAATAGATAAATCTTTTTTTAAAACAGAAAGTCTCTTGAACAAATGATGCTTGGAAAACAAGCACATGCAAAAGAATGAGACTAGACCACTATCTCACACCATATAAAAATTGACTCAAAATGGAGTAAAGGCTTGAAATAAGACCTGAAACGATTATATATATATATTTATATATATATATATGAAAATATAGGCAAAAACACTCCATGATATTGACCTCAATGATGCTGTTGAATTGTCTCTAAAGGTTTGAGAAACAAAAAAAGAATATGTATAAATGAGATTATATCCAAGTAGAAAGATTCTATACTACCATTAAAACAAAGACATCCTCCTGAATAGGAGAAAATATCTGCCCTAGTAACATCTAAAATGGGCCTAATATCCAAGATCTAAAAAAAGTATACAATTCAATAAAAAGTAAACAAATAATTCAGTTTAAAAATGTGGCAAAGAGCTGATTACACACTTTGTAAACAAGACATCCAAATGGCAATCAGGCAAATGAAAAATGTTTAACATCATTTATTGATGGCCTGTACCCCAGTACTTGTATGCATAAAAAAAATAAATGTTTCTATCTATATATTTTTTAGATGTCACAACATGGGGTTACCTTTGTTATAATATGAAACTGTTAGTAGGCATGGTGAGGGACACTTGCAGGACCCCCGAACCTGCCTGCTCTAAATGGGTTCTGCCATCTGCCACATAAACACATAACATACTCTTTGTGTATGACCTTCAATAAAAAGAACTTTAATGTAATTTTTGCAATAAAAAGAAGAATATGGTTTCTAAATGAAGCACCCAAAGTTATCCAGCCCCTTGTGGGTAAATGTCCAGCCAAACAGGGTTAAACCAAAGCAGGGCCACTGAGGTCTGAATGCCTGCCACAAGTCTAAAGCACCTTCTGGTAGGGAACCATAGGAAAGGGGCAGAAGTGGGCAGGCAAATTTAGGATGAAAAGAGCAAAATCAAAATATAAGGTAAGATAAAGTCTGCCTTTCTTTGCTTTGGTTGATGAGTCTTTAAAGATCTTATTGTGATGTATGTCTTGTAGTGTTTTACCTATATTTTCTTCTATATATTTTTGGTTTCAGGTCTTATGTCCAGTTCTTTTATCCATTTTGAGTTGATTTTTGTGCGTGGTGAAAGGCAGTGGTCTAGTTTCCTTTTTTTGAATGTGGTGGTCCAGTTTTCCCAGCACCATTTATTGAACAAACTATCCATGTTCTATTGTATAGTCTTTGCTCCTTTGTGAAAGACAACTCCTTTGCTCAGTTGTATGGACAACTCCTTTGCTCAGTTGTCCATATAAGTGTTGTTTTATTTCTGGGCTCTCTATTTGGTTCCATTGGTCTGTGTTTTTGTTCCAATACCAAACAGTTTTAATTATTATGGCTTTCTAGTATAGCTTGAAGTTTGGAAGTGTGATACGTTCTCTCTCCTTTGTTTTCATCAGTAGGGCTTTCGCAGCAATGTGGATGGAACTAAAAGGAATTATACTCAGTGAAAAAAACCAGAAGGAAAAAGAAAAATATCAGATGGTTTCACTTATAGCAGGGATATACGGGAACCAAATAAGACATCAGTGTAAAAAAGAAATAATAATAGTAGAAAACACAACAAAGCAAAAACGGACAATTATAAATCAGAGACATACTGCTGGGGAGGAGGCAAGAGAGGGATTAGAGGGAGGAAGGGAGGAGCATAGGGGATTGGGGTGATGGTGCACGGGCTCACTGGTGAAGGAAACTGTATGGGGACTACACCTTAGGGAGTAGGGGGAATCAACTATTGTTTAAAAATGAACAATGAAGTAAAAAATTAAAAAAATATGTAATTTTGAAAATTTAAAAAAAATAAAGCACTTCTTCAGACTAAAAAAAAAAAAAAAAAGATAAAGGCTGCCATTGTCAGCCTCCCTATGAATCTCTTACCCATGCCTCTCAAGTGTCTCTTTCCATGTTCCCAAGCTATTGTGTACAAGTCCAAGGCTGAGAAGCAAGCACTGCTTCTTCTTAACATATCTTTTCTCCACATACCTCCTCCAAATGTTCTCCCTTCAGCCTTCTCTCCCATCCTTTTCAGCGTCCCCTTGCTGCTCAGCTCCATCCTTCTTTAGGTGGAGCAGGGAACCTGTAATATCCCCTTTCTATGTAAATTACACTATTACAATCAACAACCATATTCCATCACCATATTCCCTTATGCCCCCCCCCACCCAGTTGTCACCCCTTCTTATCCTCTCCTTCTCCCTCATGGATGCCTTACATCTATGGTCAACTTTTAAGGTTTGTCTTTGTCTGACCCTTTGGTTTTTCTATATTCTACATATAAGTGAAACCATCGCATATTTAAGTCAGCCATTTTACTCACCCCTTATCTGAGGTTCCTATCTTAAAGAGATTTTTTGGTTAGTGGTTAATTGCTACAAACATGCATTTAAAACTTTTAAGAGAAAACAACTTCCCAGGGAGATTATAACTGTAAGTGAAACCCAGTCTCAATTGTTAAATTGGTCTCAGGTCTAAAGAACAAGAAAGGAAAATGTGTTATCTAACTTTTCTATTTGAGACTTGTATTTACGGAGAGCAGACTGCACCTTACATGACATAGCCTATATAAGTAGAAGCAAACAACCTGGAGCCTAACGCCAATGCTGGCTGGATAGTGAGAATACTGAGGAGAGCTTTCTCAAAAGATTAAAAGTGGATTTACTATATGACCTGGCAGCTTCACTCCTAGGTACCTACCTGAAAAACATGAATACACTAATCCAGAGGGAAACTTGCATTCCCATATTCATTGCAGTGCTATTTACATTTGTCAAATTTTGGAAACAACCTAAGTGCCCAAAAACAGATGAGTGGATCAAGGAGAGATGGTATACATATGCAACTGAATACTACTTGGCAATCAAAAAATATAAACTCAGCCATTTGCCATCTATGCAGGTGGAAGGGATCGTGCTAAGTGAAGTAAGTAAGAAGGAGAAAGGCAAATACTGGATGCTATCACTTATATGTGGAATATTGAGAAATCAGACAAATGATCAGATAAATTCGAACTCAAAAATTAGCCCTTGAAAGCAGACTATAGAACGGAGACAAACAGAGGGACTGAGGAAGGGGGAGGGATGAGAACAATGTGGGGAATGAAGTATGGGTGATTTGGTGATGGGAGGGCTATGGTAACAGCAGCTGAAGTGGGGATCTTGTACTTCCAAAATACAAAAAAAAAAATAATGTAAACCAATGCTTCCACAATAATAAAATAAATTAAATTGGAAAGACAACCTACTGATAGGGAGAATATATTTGCACATTATACATCTGACAAAAGACTCATATCCAAGATCTACAAAGAACTCAGACAACTCAACAAAAATTATATCGGAGTTGATACAGATGATATGATATAATTATTATATGCAATGGAATACTACTCATCTTCTAAAAAGATCAACTCTTCCCTTCTGAAACAACATGGATGGAATTGGATGGAATTATGCCAACTGAAATAAGTCAGAAGGAGAAAGGCAAATACCAGATGATCTCCTTTAAATGTGGAATATACAGAAATGAAACAAAGGAACTGCCAGAACAAAATCAAAACAAACCCTAGAAATATGACTGCAGAATTGAGGCTATTAGAGATTGTAGGAGGATGGGAGGATGGTGGGGGGAATTAAAAGGGAAGGCATCTAACTATCTATTTTAAAGGACTATGGGTGCTTTGGTGGTGGGTTTGGTTTGGTTACATTTATTGGAGGAAGTATGCATCTATTTCCCTAAATCATTTATAGTGTTGTACCTGGATCCCTGTGGCACCCAGAGGCCACTGGGTAAGGCAGTTTTGTTGGGACCTGCTGGCCTCAGTCCACTGCCTGTGTATGTTCCCCCTTCCCCAAGTCCCAGTGAGGCTGACTTCAGCCATGGCTCCACTGACCCAGGAGCCTGCCCAGAGCTGAGTGCGGGCCTGTCTGGACAGGGACCAAACTCCCCCCCCACCTTTTATATCTGGCTGTAGGATCCTAAATAGACCAATCAGTTTTGTGCGCTCCAGCTGCCACTTAACCTTGAATTAATTTACTTGGATTGATGTTGGAAAATGAGATAATTACTGCTAAACGGTCCAATCAGGCTTTCAGGGTGGGTGACCCTGAAGAAGAGAGTCAGCAGCCGCCCTTCAAAGAGAGAAAAAGCAGTCAGTGAGCACCTGGCCTCTGAAGAGAGGAGTTATTAGATCACCTCCAAATAAGAAGGAGTCAGCGGATGACCTCTGAAGACAGGGAAGCAGTCATCAGACGACCTCCATAGGATTTAGACTTGTAGACTGCTAGAATTTCACCCTCCATAGACCTTTGCAGAGACACAGCTTCTGTATCTACCTCTAGTCCTACCTCTGACATAGCCTGCCAGGAGCACTCTCAACCTCAGCCTGGTGTCTCATAGAGCTCTTCGTTGTTGGTATATGCCAACAGCTCAGAAACAGCTGTTCACAGCTTCTGGTTCTCCGCCACAACCTCCTGGTGCTGTTGAGTTCTTTCTACACGGTTTCCAATCCTTCCCAGTCCTCAGACAGCTGCTGTGGGCTGCTGCAGTGTTGCCTCATCTTCCATGGGCAGCCTTGGGTTGGGACTCCTGGATACTGTGGACAATATCTGGGGTGAGACAGCTAGCCACTTGTGGCCTTAGAAATTCTTTCCTTTCCCCCAATTTCCTGTTTGTTTAAGAAACCCTGTTGTTGGACTCTGAGCCTGAGTGGCTTGCAATTGTGCATGTGGGTGAGAACGCACTGACAGTGACATGTCCCCATCCTTGGCACTGTCCCTTAATACTGTTTTAGTACTGTTAAACTGTCCATTTTGTGTACTGTTTTAACATTGTAAAACAAGTTTACCTCAATAAAAAAGAAAAAAAAAGCTAGTAATCTCTGTATGGGAGTATTTGGATTGAGTTTTATTGCATTAATAATTTTTATATTTATCATGAATTAATAAATTATTAATTTTTTTAAATTTAATTTTTTATTTTTATATTTCCCATACAGTTTGCAACCCACTGATTTTGACCCCAATTCCCCCTTTCCCTGCCCACCCCCAAAGTGCGTCTCTGGTTCATAGTTGTTTGTTGATTTTGATTTTTTTCTTTCTTATAGTTATTCTTTTTCCTGGTCCCTTATTTAGATTTTTTAGATTCCTGTTATGAGTGAGACCATCCGGTATTTTTCTTTTTCTTTCTGGCTTAATAAATTATTAAATTTTATCACTAAAGTATATTAATGATTTCACTATAATGAGTTGATACTTTTCTTTACCGTTGTTTGTTTATTTTTTAATTTACAGTAGGAACTGTATTTTTTATTAATGTGCAGTAGGAAACTGCATGAAAGTTCTCTGAAATGTCTATGTGACCACTCTGTGTTAGTGTAAGGCTTACACCAAAAGCAGTGTTTGAGAAATTATATTTTACAAAGAGATTTTAAAATGTAATGATAATAAGAATGGCACATATCAAAAAAACAAAACAAAACTAGCAACAACAAATGTTGGTGAGGATGTGGAGAAAAAGGAACTCTCCTGCATTGCTGGTGGGAGTGCAAACTGGTCCAACCACTATGGAAAGCTGTGTGGCGGTTCCTCAGACTACTAAAAATGGAGTTACCATATGACCTAGTAATTCCACTCCTAGGACAAAAATATTGATTCAAAAGAACACCTGTACCGCTATGTTTATGGCAGCACTATTTATAATAGGTAAAACCTGGATACAACCCAAATGCCCCAAATAGATGACTGGGTCAAGATGACCACATATATACACAATGGAACACTATTCAGCAATCAAAAAGATAAACTCATGTCATTAACAGCAACATGGATGGAGCTAGGAGGAATTATGCTCAGTGAAAAAAGTCAGAAGGAAAAGGAAAAATATTGGATGGTTTCACTTATAGGAGGAATATAAGGGAACCAAATAAGACATCAGGGGAAAAAATAATAACAGTACAAAACACAACAAAGCAAAATAAATACAGACAATTATCACCAGAGACATACTGCAGGGGAGGAGGCGAGAGAGGGATTGGAGGGAGGGAGGGAGGGAGGGGCACAGGGGATGTAGTGATGGTGCATGGGTGAATTTGTTAAGGAAATTCTATGGGAACTATACCTGAGGGGGAAAAATGTAAACATTGTTTAATAATAAACAATGGGGCCTCCCCGGTGGCGCAGCGGGTTGAGCGCCATGCTGTGAAGCTATCAGCAGCCTCCACAGCACCGATTCGACTCCCACATGGCCAGCAAACCTCTCCTGTCTCACCTGCTGCTCCCCTCAGCAGTGTCCTCGTTCTGTCTGCCTGTTCTGCTCCCCGCTCTGTCTCTGGTGAATCCTCTCACCCTCCCGCAACTCTGGCCTGTACCCCAGCTCTTGTATAAATAAAGATAAATCTTTTAAAAAAAACAATGAACTAAAATATATATCAATAAATAAATTTTAAAAAATGTAATGACAGAATTACAAATTCTCGAAATGATTCCACTCTTACAAATAAGGATTGGGTAAATGACAATGACTTATAATTAGATCACTTCATGTCTGCTTTTTTCCTGGCTTTCTTTTCTGGCTAAAGAGTCTTCCAGGTTAATCACATTCCCTCCCATTTCTTCAATTGCCCTCTGTGCTTGCCTATCTTCTTAACTCCTGGCCTATATGCCTCACTACATATTGGAAATCTCCACTTAAATGTCCCCTAGGATCCCTCATACTCAACTTGCCAAAAAAAAAAAAAAAGGCATCATCTTACAGTTTTCTATTCCCATGCTTTCTTCTCCCGTTATTCCCTAATTAGGTAATGGCACCCACTTGAGGTCAACCTGTTAACCAGAACCAGAAATAATCTTGTCTTTCTTTTCTCTTTTACCAGCTCCTAAAAATTCTTGTTACCAACTCCTTGTGATTCCGTTTGTTAAATTTCCTTAGCTTCCTTTTTATATCTTATTGCTACTCTGATCCAAGACATGCTCATTTCTCAGCTAGATGCCCGCACTAGCATGCGAACTGGTCTGCTCTGCTTGCTTCCACTTTCGGTCCTCTACAATTCTCTTAGCACTGTGTTACCAGACAATCTTTTTAAAATGCATACATAACATCATTATTCTGCTCAAAATATTTTATTTTTTAAATCCCCACCATTTGCTGCTCCTTGAAAGTGCTGTGCTATCTTGCCTCTGAATTTTCACATGGTATTTCTACTTTCTTGAACGCCTTTCTCTGCCTAGATGTCCCCTATATTAAAATTCTTCTTAGCCATTACTTCCCCCAAAAGCTTTTATTATCACCCCCAGTCCAGATTAATTTTCAGGTTAAGTAAACTCTTTATACCTCTCCTGCATGCCTTGCATTGTCATTGCCTATTTTGTCAGGACTGTCCAACGTACTGGTGAGTTCTTTGAGAGCAGATACTGTGTCTTAGGGATCTCAGGGTTTCTGAATTATTTTTCTTAATTTTTGTGTGTTTCACAATGATATATCTGTACTTCTCAGGAAAACTTCAGTACTACACTTTCTCTTAATATCTTACAATAATTCTATTTTCACAAAATCAGTTAAAATCTACCATCCTCTGGGAGAAGTGACCAATGGACTGGGTGGAGGATTGTGGGTACTTTGGTGATGGGTGTGATGTGGTGACACACATTTGAAGAGTTGTTATTCTCTAGACCTTTTAATAATATACAGTGTTGTAAAATTGCTACCTCAAAAAATAATAATACAATTTAAAAAATTACCATCCTCTGAAGCAACTTGCTCAGAACTCAGAATACAGAGTGCACCACTTTTCTGGGAATGAGGAAAATAAAATTTCTCCGAACAGTGAGAACAAACACAAATTAATATCTCAATAAATGATCCTGTGACAGAGGAGAGATACTATTTTAAGGACAATTAACTGCTATTGCAGTTTTATCCTTTAGAGTTTCTCTAAAACTAAAGAGTTTTAGAGAGTTTCTCAGTTTTATCCTTTTTGTTTACCTGAAGCAGGTCAAAATTCTGTATTGTTTTTTTCCATAGTACCAAACACACTTGGAATTGGAAGTACAATTTATGTAATTTGCACATTTTGAGTTCAGTTCAAAATGGAGTCAGTAATAAAAGAATATTTTGTTAAAATATATGAATAGAAATAGTTTAGGGTACATACGGATGGGTTGGAAACATCTTCTGACATAACAATTTGGGATTAGGAAATGATAGAATATTAGAGCTAAAAATATCTCCTTTTTAGGTAAGAAACCATTTCAACATTGGTATGGTGGCAAAAAAAATTACTGCGTCCATTTGTAAATTGTAAAAATACAGGCTTCTAACTCATTTTGCTAGTAAGGAGGTGTCTACTTATTCTGCTTCCTGTATCTGGAATATAATTTTGATTTCTAGGCACTCAGGAGGAGACAGTATATTAAAGTTGATCCAGCAAAAATACTTCTGAATTCCATGTGAAGCTTGGGTCAATGAGCCTGGGGCAGTATGTTACAAATGATGCTGTTATTCTACTTGACCATGCTGAGAGGTAGCTATGATATGCCTGCTAAAATAGGAATTTTGATTTTTAAACAACCTCAATTTAAGAACAGTGGAGAGGTGAGACAAAATACCTAACAATTACTTATCCAGTCATAAGGAAATATGAAATGTTGCCACTTATAGCAAAATGGAAGGAGTTTGAAAGAATTATGTGTAGTGATGCAAGTCAAAATGACAAAGACAAATATTGGATGTTTATATATAGTGAATGATTCAAAAAAGCAAAATATTTATGAAAAGAAAGAAAATTCACAGCTTCTTCTTTAAAAAAAAAATAAAAGAATCACTCTGTTCTAAAAGATAAAACTTAAGTTTAAAAATAGTAAAATAAAATAAATCTGGGAAAGATTATAGAACAGCACAAAAATTCAGATATTAATTGTCCTAATAATATCTGGAGACTGTCATTTTATCCTTTTTTAAATTTTTATTTATTTGATTTCATTGAGGTAACATTTTTTTTTTACAACATTGTATATGATTTAGGGGGCTATTGTTCACATCTCCTCATACATATGTCACCATACCACACCCACCCACAGTCCTTTATCATAGGCCAGTGGGTCCTCTTCCACTACCACTAACTTTTTTTAAAACATTTATTTATTTGTGCATACAAGAGCTGGGGTGCAGGCCAGGGGTGCAGGGGGTGAGAGGATTCACCAGAGACAGAGTGGGGAGCAGAATAGGCAGATTACTGAAATACACTGCTGAGGGGAGCAGCAGGCAAGACAGGAGAGGTCTGCCGCACCATGTGAGTCTCTCCCTGGCTGGCCGGGCATCGAACCCGTGCTGCAGAGGCTGTGGACAGCTTCACAGTGCTGAGCTCAACCCGCTGTGCCACCGGGAGTCACCACTGTTGTTAATTTTTTTACAGTATTTGATTTCTCCGTTCAGGTGTAGTCTTATAGTTCTCCCACTACTACAGTATCTGTAATGCATCCCTTATGTTCTTCTCTACAGTTTTGAACCCTATTCTTCCCCCTCCCCCTGCTGTATACCTCAGATCTATAATTTCCCTGTAAGTTTTTTTTTTTTTCAAGAGTCAAGTCTTTTTCTTGACCCTTTGTTTGGTTTCTCTATATGCCACTGATAAGTGAAACCATCTGATATTTTCTTTTTCCTTCTGACTTATTTCACTGAGCATAATCCCTTCTAGTTCCATCCTTGTTGCTGCAAATGGCATGAGTTTTATTGTTTTTGTTTGTTGTGTATATACACTTTTTGGATCACTGAGTAGTACTCCATTGTGTACATATACCACATCTCCTTGGTCCACTCATCTGTTCTGTTGACACTTAGGTTGTTTCCTTCATTTAGCTATAGTAAATAGTGCTGCAATAAACGTGGGAGTGCAAGTTTCCTTTCAATTTAGTGTTTTTGAATTTTTTTGGATAGATCCCTGGGAATGGAATTACTGGGTTGGATGGTAGAACCATGTTTAATGTTTTAAGACACCCCCACACTGATTTTCATAAGGGCTGGATCAGTTTGCATTCCCACCAGCAGTGTAGGAGGGTTCCCTTTTGGAGACTGTCATTTTATTTTTTTTTAATTTTTTCTTAAAGATTTATTTATTTATTTATACAAGCACCGGGTACAGCCAGAAGCGCGGGAAGGTGAGAGAATTCACCAGAGTCAGAGCGGGGAACAGAGCAGGCAGAAGGACGAAATACACTGCTGAGGAGAGCAGCGGGCACCGCAGGAGAGGTCTGCGTGCCATATGGGACCCTCGCCGTAGGCCAGGGATCCAACTGGTGCTGCAGAGGCTGCGGGCAGCTTCGCAGCCAGCGCTCAACCGCTGCACCACCAGGGGAGGCCCAAGACTGTCATTTTAAAAACAACAGGGAGGAATTTAGATTTTGAATTTGCTAAAATCATTGATAATATACACAGCTAAAATTTTCAGGTCAAGAAGCCAGAAAGAGAAAGAAAAATACTGGATGGTCTCACTCATAGCAGGAATCTAGAAAACTTAAATAAGCAACCAGGAAAAAGAATAACTATAAGAAAGAAAATATCAAAATCAACAAACAACTATAAACCAGAGACACTCTATGGGGGGTGGGGGCGGGGAAAGGAGGGCTTGGGGTCAAAATAAGGGGGTTGTTATTGTATGGGGAATATGAAAATAAAATTTAAATAAAATGTGAAAAAAAATAAAATCAGACAAAGAAACTTAAAAAAAAAATTTCAGGTTATTGTCAGAACCTGAGATGCTGGTGGTTTTCAATTATTGATTTCTTGGTTGTTTACCTGTCACCTACCTCAAAGTTGGTTCATGTTAAATAAATTGGAATGCCACAAGTCTCTTTTAATAAATAACAATTAAATAACATGCGGCCAATAGGAAAAGTACAAGGAATGTGATCTTCTCTTTAGAATGGAAACTGTGTGTTTTATTATTTTTAAATTTTTTTGTGTTTAATATATTTTATTTTATATAATTCTTACATCACTTTTCATTTTTGCACAATGTATGCATTTTCATTTTGGTTATATCCCCCATACAATTGCACCCCCTTATTTTGACCCTAATCCCTCCCCCACCCCACACAGTGTGTCTCTGGTTTATAGTTGCTTGTTGATTTTGATTTTTTCTTTATTATAATTAGTCTTTTTCCTGGTCCTTTATGTTTTAAAATGATTATTCATATTTTACTTAAGATAAAGCTTGACCTCTGACTACTCATATTAATATATCCACGCCAAGACGCCTACCAGTGCGTCCACTTAAGCGTCTGGCTACCAAAATTACAGGTTTGCAAACAATTCCACAGGTACTGAGCACAAACAATACAAATACAGGTACTCAGTACTTCTACAGGTAAAGAGCACAAATGATACAAATACAGGTACTCAAAAATATATATATATTTAAAGGTGTAAGTCCATTTTTCATTGCCTTTGCATTGAGGTTTTCATAATCGCACCACTCTGGTGCCATAGTTCAAAATGTAGGTCATGACTGCATGTATTATAAAGGGACCATATGAGTGCCTAGGTTAATGGAAACAAAAGTATTGGAATAACAGTAAGATTTATTTGATCCAACTCTGCAGCTATTCTTTGAAAGCAAAGACTATACTTCCACTTTTGCTGACTCCATAACATTATACTAATGGACTCACAATTGGAGTGTATGGCTCTTAAAAGTATTACCAAATAAAAATATTGAGGTAAATATTAAACAAAGCAAAGGAACTAACAAAACTCAATAAAAATAAATGTTAGCCTCTATTAATAAGTAATGGCTACTAGAAGGGAAGTGGTGTAAAAGGAATGTTGTAGGGGGGGTCAACTTATTAGTAGTGGATAGTTTTAGAACTTTGGAGATGGTGCAGTGTGGTATATACATTTATCAAGATATGAAGCTATACTACTAAAGCAAGTACTTTTGTAAACCAATGGCAAATTAAAACAAAATTAAAAAAGAAAAAACCTTCATTCCCCCATTGTATAATCTTGGCTTCTTTAAAAACTATTGTTCCTACACAATTGGTATTTTAATGTATTAATTACTACTACTTTTATTTCCAAGTAAAAATCTTATAATTATTAATCCTATAAATATCTTGATTTCCATGTTCCCCTCCTGCTAATTTGCATTCTTTAAAAAACATATGTTTAAGCTAACAGTAGACAGGCAGGGAATGCTGAAATTTTACTTTAATATGCAAAACTGCCAAAAACTATTTAACAATCCACACTAATTCCCTTATTATATATTCCAGATAGTTACCATAGAAATTCACATTCATATGCAACCTCATTTTACAAAAGCAATTCATTATGTTTCCCCTAGTCCAACCCATTTCAATTTACATTAAATCCTCTCAGCTTATATTATTTCATTTGTAGTAACTGGCTCCATGATCACCCCAGAAATATGAAGCTGTCATGAATTTTTCCCTTTATCTTGCATTTTGTATCAATTGCTGTACTCTGTTACTTCTTTTTTTCCCTAAACATATTTAATATTTCTCCATGCTTCTCCATACTGCCACATTATTAGCTCAAACATTAATCATCTGTTGTCTGCCCTGGGAACAATCCTCTAAATTGAGCTGTCTTCTTTCTGCTTCTAGAACGACACCTTCCAATTTCAAGCTCTACACTGTTTCCAGAGTAATCTTTGTAACAATGATAGGCGATAATATCACTTCCCTCCATACAATTTCTAATGGTTTCCCACTGTTTGCAGTATAAATTTTAAATCCCTTCCACATAGCCTGTAACAACCTGACTCTCTCTGCATATTCATCTATTAGAACTCCCATACTTGCCCTTTATCCCAACAAATACTCAACTACTTTTTATCCCAGGAGTATTCCACTGTCACAAGCCTCTGAGTCTTTGCTCAGGCTCTTCCCACTACTTGGAAATACCTTCCCTACCTGTCTGCCTGATGAATAGCTACTCTTTTTGGATGATTTTAGCAAGATACCCACAACTCCTTCTCCCCTTCCATCATCCAGGTTTAATTTTTATTAATTGGATTTTGTGATTTACTAAGGTTACTAATTAACTAGTAGCTAATATTTATACAGTACATACTCTGTAACAGGCATTTTTTTGTTTCATATGCAGTAATTCAAATCAGTGAAGCAGACACTATTATTATCCTCATTTTTACATGTGAGGAAACAGAGAAACAGAAGTTAAATACTCACCCACTATCACATGGCTACATTACCAAAAAAAAAAAAAAAAGTTTGAATCCAGGCAACCTGGTTCCAAAGCCAGAACAATTAAAACATGTGGGGGATTGGTCATTTGGATTTTATTAAAACAATTAATAAATAAAAACGCATAAACCCCACGCTCCCAATCCATTTCCCCTCTACAACCCTTACCATGTAGTCTTCATTTTATGGTAGTTCGGGGGGTGAAAGTAAAAAGAAAGAATAGCAGTCAAATGCTTGATGTTGATGCAAACCTCTCTTAATTATTTAAAGCACAAAATACTGGACAATTTCAGTAATGCAGGGTAAATAAACCCATCAGATAAATGAATTCCTAGTCTGATATTTCAACAAAAATAAATGAACCCAATGTTAAGAGGGTGGTCCTGTCCATGAAAACTGGACCGTAACAGAAAAACTGGATCAATCAAGCCCAGGTTGTTTGCTAAGGAGGTTGGTTTATATTCAGGAAGAGAGATATATATCACACCCTTCCTCACATAATGCAAAAGATACAGCCCTGTTTAATTCTTGAAAGATACTGGGAAGTGAGCAAAATAATGAAATTTGGGTTAAATAGTACTATTCAAGCTTAATTGGTGATGACAAAACAAGCGTATGAAGATTATATTTTCCTAAAGTTCTAAACTTTAATCTGATATAATGTGGCAATAGAATGCAATTAATGATGCCAGTGTATCTTTGGAATTACATAATCTCAGTATGAAACTCAAACTATTTATTCTGTCTGATTTAATTATGCAACTGGATTGACAACACAGTGCAAACAGTCCATGTTAATACCTTCTGAAGAGAATACCTGAGTCCTATATGCTGCCTGAACAGTGATAAATGGCTAAATCACCTCCTTCTGACATGAATAGTGGGACCAGTTCAGCAGTGTAAAGTGTTGTTTAGCAGAGGAAACAGTAAGTGTTAATGATATGCTGTAAATATATGCTGGAAAAAAGGCTGAAGACAGGTGCAAACAATTTTCGGTGTGGAAAATCAAATATAGCTGTAATGATATGTGATAGAACAGCAGATGTTTCTCAGAACAAGTACTACTTCCCTCACTAATGCTTTCCTTATTTTTTTAAGCCCCTTTCATTGACCCAAGAAACATTACTTTGTTTTCAGTTTAAAAAAATATAGGTATTTAAATTCTAACACAGAGAATAACTTTTTTTTTTGAAATATGCTTTATTTCTATACATGATTGGCAGTAGAAGGAAAACTGCTTCATTATTTAGTCAGGTCCAAATATCAATGTAATTATATTCTTTTTGATAAGGCTGTACATTTTTCTGTTTATGATTAGGTAATAAAAAATGTCATAATATTTTTTACATTAAAATAGTTCTGACTATGAAATATGTATTTTAAGTTGTTTGTGTTTTTAGTTTTTTATGGAAATTTCAAGCACTTCAAAAGTCAACAAAATATCTCTTTTGCTGTACAGAAGCTTTTTAATTTGATGTAGTCCCAGCTGTTCATCTTTTCTTTTACTTTCTTTGCTTTGGGCGATGTGTCTTACAGATGTTACTGAGATGTATGTCATGTAGTGTTTTCCCTATATTTCCTTCTATGTATCTCATGGTTTCAGGTCTTATGTCCAATTATTTTGTCCATTTTGAGTTGGTTTTTGTGCATGGTATGAGGTAGTGGTCTAGTTTCATTCTTTTGCATGTAGCAGTCCAGTTTCCCCAGCACCATTTATTGAACAAACTGTCCTTGTTTCATTGCATATTCTTTACTCTTTTGTCAGAGATTAGTTGTTAACCAAAACAAAGAGACACCCTACCGATTGGGAGAAAATTTTTGCACTCAGTACTACGGATAAGGGATTGATCACAAAGATCTATAAAGAACTGGCACGACTCAACAAAAACAAAGTAAACAGTCTGATCAAAAAACGGGCAGAAGAGGTAAAAATACACTTCTCCAAAGAGGAAATGCAAATGGCCAACAGGCATATGAAAAAATGTTCAACATCACTTGTAATCAGGGAAATGCAAATCAAAACCACAATGAAATACCACCTTACACCAGTGAGAATGGCACATATTAAAAAAACTAGCAAAAACAAATGTTGGCGAGGATGTGGAGAAAAAGGAACTCTCCTGCACTGCTGGTGGGAATGCAAACTGGTCCAGCCACTATGGAAAGCTGTGTGGACATTCCTCAAACTACTAAAAATGGAGCTTCCATATGACCTAGTAATTCCACTACTAGGAATCTACCCAAAGGATGAAAAACATTAATTCAAAAGGATACCTACACCCCTATGTTTATTGCAGAACTATTTACAATAGGTAAGATATGGAAACAACCCAAATGCCCAAAAATAGATGACTGGATCAAGAAAATGTTGTATATATAAACAATGGAATATTGCTCAGAAATCAAAAAAGATAAACTCATGCCATTTGCAGCCACATGGATGAAGCCAGAAGGGATCATGCTCCGTAAAATAAGCCAGAAGGAAAAAGAAAAATATCAGATGGTTTCACTTATAGGAGGAATGTAGGGGAAGCAAATAAAGGATCAGGAAAAGAATTATAATAAATTAGAAAATAATATTATCAGGCAATTATAAATCAGAGACACTCTGCAGGGGAAAGGGAGAGAGAGGGATCAAGACAGGGGAGGGAAAAGCACAAAGGACTGTGGTGATAGTGCATGGCTGAGTTGGTGGTGGGAATTTTAAGGGAATACACCTGAGAGGAGAAAGCATACATTGTGCAAAAAGGAAGAATGATGTAAAATATATATAAAATTTTTTAAAAATATGAAAAAGAAGGAAAAAATAAACATTATGGCTTCAAAAAAGTCAACAAAATAGTATAATAAACTCCCTTGAATCCATAGCCAAAAGTTGTCTTGATCTTTTGCTTGCTTTCTCTACATTCCACATGTAAGTGAACCCATTTAAGCATTTAACTTTCTCTTTCTGACTCATTTCATTTAGGATTATCCTTTCCAGTTCTATCCTTGTTGCCCCTGAATGGAGTGGAATTGCTAGGTCATGTGGTAGGCTCATTTTTAGTCTTTTGAGTAACCTGATGATAAGTGAGGATGCATATTTTCTCTTGTGTTGGTTGGCCACCTACATGTCTTCTTTAGAGAAGTATCTATTCAGCTCTTCTGCCTATGCTTTGAGTGGGTTATTTTCTTTTTGGTGAGTTGTATAAGCTCTATGAGGATGAAAAAATTTATGTCAAATGGCATTGTGAATAATAGCATCAAATTCAGTAGAAAATTACCATGGAAAGCCAACAATAATATTAGCCTTAAAGTGAAGCAGTTAGTGGATATGAGAGGACCAAAGGAGAGCAATTATTGGCTGTCCAGGAGTCTACAATGAATGTATAGGGAGACCTAAAAGGAAACCATGAAAATTAATAGCTGGGGAGTACTTGAAAATGGTCTGAATTTGTGCACACATAAAACCACATAAAAAGCCATCAGCAGAGGGTGGATGACTTACTGACCTAAGTTCTTGGAGCCAAATATTTGAGAAATGGTTAGCTCACCATTAAATTATGAAAATACTACATTACTTCTAAGAATCCAGGTTCAGAAAAAATAAATAAAGAAGAGACATCAGAGATCACAAAGCATGGGGGAGGCAGGTTCCATAGATCAAGTCCAGGAAAGCTACAAAATAAATGAAACAAAACAAAACCAGCAACATAAACATCTTGGGGTCAGGGAAGGATGGGGAGTATAAGATCTAGAGTGCCTACAAGAGTGCATAAAATGTAGAGTTTTCAAGAAAAAAAAGGCAAGATGTGAAAAGAAGCAGAAGTAACCCAAACTAAGGAAAAAAATAATCAATAAAAATTGAGTGGGTCCAGATATCAGATTTAGTAGACACAAAAACTTCAAAGCAGCTGAAAAATATATTAAAATATTAAAAGCAGTTTATGAATTAAAGAAAAATATGACAGTGATACAGCAAAGAGCAAATCTCAATTTAAAAAATAAAATGGGCAGAAGACTTAAATTGACATTTTTCCAAAGAAGACATACTGATGACCAGCAAACACATGAGAAAATGCTTCATAACACTTATAGTAAAGGAAATGCAAACAAAATCACAATGAATTACCACCTAAAAACTGTGAGACTGGCCTATATCAAAAGACTGGAAACAAATGTGGCTGTATGTGGACAAAAAGGAGCCCTCCATCACTGTTGGTAGAAAATTAAACTGGTCCAACCCCTATGGAAACAGTACAGAGGTTTCTTGAATACTAAAAATAGATCCATCATATGATCTAGCAATTCCACTCCTAAGTATGTACCCAAAGAAAGTAAAAACAGTAATTTGAAGGGACATATGCCTTCTTATGTTAGGCACAATGAAAGTAAAAACAGTAATTTGAAGGGACATATGCCCTCCAGCATTAGGCACAATAGTGAAGACATAGATTCCAGTCACCCATGGATGACTAGATAAAGAAATTGAAATATATATACTCAATGGAATACAACTCAGCTATTAAAAAACATGAAATTGTGCCCTCTGTCAAAATATGGGTGGATCTTGTGATGATTATGCTAAGTGAAATAAATCTGAAAGTGAGACAATTATCAGGTGGTTTCACTCATTTGTGGACTACAAATAACTAAAGAAAACAAGTTGGCAAAAAGCAACAAAAATAACTCTTAGACTTTCTGAAAAATCTGGATACCAGAGAGGAAGGGCAGGAGAAGTAAAAGGGAGGGGAGAGGGGGATAGTGGGGATAAAGGTGACAGGATAGTAACACAGGAAATTTGGTGGAAGTCAGATGAAGTAAGTGCACATCAAGGTGTGTAGATGCAATCCCCCCAAAGTAAATCAATATGTAAATAAATGGTTAATTAGTACATTTGATTAAAAATATAAAAAATAACAAAATGGAAATTTTACAATTTAAAGTACAATAACTGTACAATTACTACATTAAGTACAATTATTGTATTTACTCAACATCACATTTGAAATAGCAGTCATCCAATCTCCAGCTTCTATGGAAAACAACATGGAGGTGTCCCAAAAGACTAAAAATGTATCTGTCCGGGCCTCTCCTGGTGGCGCAGCGGTTGAGCTCTGGGGTGCGAAGCTGCCCACAGCATCTGCAGCACAGGTTTGATCCCCGGCTGCCAGCGAGGATCCCACATGGTGCTACAGACCTCTCCTGCCACGAACGCTGCTCCCCTCAGCAGTGTATTTTGTCATTGTGCCTGTTCGTTCCCTGCTCTGGCTCTGTGAATTCTCTCACCCCCCGCGCTTCTGACTGTACCCAGTGCTTGTATAAATAAATAAATAAATCTTTAAAAAAATGTATGTGTCCTTTGACCCAGCAATTCCACTCCTAGATAACGACCCCCAAAGTACAATTATGCTAATTTGAAAGGAAACCTATACCCCTATGTTCATAGTAGCACTATTAACAATAGCCAAGATATATAAACAACCTAAATGCCCCAAAACAGATGAGTAAATCAAGAAGATGTGGTATATATACACAATGGAATATTACTCAGCAATCAAAAAAGACAAACTTTTGTCATTTGCAGCAACATGGATGGAGCTGGATGGGCTAATAATGCTAAGCAAAATATGTCAGAAAGAAAGATAAATGGGCCTCCCCGGTGGCGCAGCGGTTGTGCGCTGGGTTGCGAAGCTGCCCGCGGCCTCTGCGGCGCCGGTTCGATCCCCGGCTGCTTCCCGGCCACCGGAGGAGGGTCCCGCAGGGCGCGCAGACCTCTCCTGCCGCCCGCTGCTCCCCTCAGCAGTGTACTTCGGTCCTTCTGCCTGCTCTGCTCCCCGCTCTGGCTCTGGTGAATTCTCTCACCCTCCCGCACTTCTGACTGTACCCAGTGCATGTATAAACAAACAAACAAACAAATAAAGAAAGAAAGAAAGAAAAACATGCCTCTATAAAAAAAAAAAAAAAAAAAGAAAGATAAATACCAATGGTGTCACTAATATGTGGAATATATAGAAATCAAACCTAAATTCAGTAATACAAACTTAAAAACTAACCCTTGAAAGCTGCCTATAGAAATGAAGCATCCAGAGGGGGAAGGGGTAGAAGAAAGGTACGAAGACAGAAGGAAGGAAGCACAATGGAGTATGGTGGTAGACTATGGGCTTTTGGTGACTGGTAACTTATGGTGGAGATACCTGATGGGGAGGATACTAATGTTACCTCAATTTAAAGAATCATTGAAAACAAAAAAGAACAAAGAGGAGAAAAGACTGAGTAGAAATGAATAGACACTCAGTGACCTGTGGGACAAGTTCAAACAGACCAAGTTACATATAATAGGAATCCAAATAGAAGAGGAGCGAGAGAGAAGGGATAGAAAAAATATTTGAATAAATAATAATCAAAAACTTTTCAAGTTTGCTGAAAAGCAATCTACAAATAAACAGATCTTAAGTAATTCCAGGTAAGAAAAAAAACATTGTTATCTAGCCACATCATTATTAAACTTTTGAAAGACAAAGACAAAAAGTCTTAAAGGAGCAAGAGATAAATGACTCCACATGTACAGAAAAGCAACAAAGTGTTTACCCTAGTATTAACATCATATATGTATTACTAAATGCTTCCCCTTTAAGATAATGAGCAAAGCAAGCATGCAACTTCTCTCCATACCTATTAAATATTTACTTTTTGTTCTAATCAGTGAAATCAGACCAGAAAAGTAAAAGGCATCAACATTTGAAAAGAAGTAAAACTGTCTATATTTGCAGATGGTGTGATCTTCTATGTAATCTACCATAAAAATAGCAGAACTATTGAGCAAATACTGAAATGTTGCAGATGTAAGATACAAAATTCAATTATGTTTCTATATACAAGAAATGAACAACATGAACATTAAATTAATAATATTCATTATAACATCAAAAATAATAAAATACATAGAAATAACTTACAAAAAAAGTACATGACTTATATATTGACAACTACAAAATATTGCCAGGAAAAACTACTTTAAATTCCCCACATCAATTTATATATTCAACACAATTTCCATCAAAATATCAGTAGCTTTAAAAAAAAAAAAGGAATTGATGAGCATGGAATGAACTGGAGGGGACTTTAAGTGAAATAAGCCTGAAGGAGAAAGACAAATACTGGATGGTTTCAGTCATATATGGATTATTGAGAAACAAAGCAAAAGAACTGATAAAACCAAACCAAAACCAAACCCTAGAAATCTGACCATAAAATTGAGACTTCCAGAGCAGGGGATTTAAACTTAGTCATTTTCGGGGGATCTAATCTACATGGTGGCAGGGAAACACTGTCAGTAAGTCCTCCCTTAAAAAAAAAAATAATAGGGAGGAAAAGTGGCAGGTCCCTGCGAAAATCAGGACACGGAAGATAAATGGGCAACTCTGGCAAACTGCCCAAAGAGCTAAGTAGCCATAAAAGAGGACGAAAAGAGAGGAAAGCTCAGAACCCTGCTACCCTCCCCCACCCACAAAGCGAGCACACTCCGACCAACAGAAAGAAAAACAACAACAACAACAATGAGAACAAACTGTTACAGGGCAGGGAGAGGGGCAGCCCAGATCCCGCAAACCTGTATGCACTAAATATGTTCTGCCATCCGAAGCATCAACACAAAACATATGAGACTTTAATGGGAAGGGAATTTAATACAATTAGGAAACAATACAGGAAAGGCAAAGAATATAGTTTCTAAATCAAGCATCCAAAGTTACTGGTCCCCTCATGGGCAAAAGTCCACCCAAGCAGAATTGGCCCAGAGCAAGTCCCCAAAGCCTGCCACAAGTGTAAAGCATCTTCCAGTGGGGACCCACAGAAAAGGATCAGAAACAACCAGACAAGTCTGGAAAGAAAAGAGCAAAATCAAAATCAAGACAAAAACTGCCATTGTCATCTCCCTACGGGTCTCTTACCAGTTCACGACCAAAAGGCAAGTGTAGTTTCAACCAGTCCACGACCAAAAGGAAAGTGTAGTTTATTCACGTGTCTCTTGGCTCCATGTGACTCCTGCAGTCTCCTTCTGGCTCTCCATCCTGCTTCCTTCCTTCTTCACTCTCCTCTGCAGCTTCTTCTCTCCCTGCTCAGCTCCACCCTCCCTTGGGTGGGGCAGAAAACCTGGAACCTCCCCCTTTCCTGGGGACCACCCTGTTACAAAACTGCAGATCAAGTGGGACCATGAGTGGAAAGGAACTACTGCAGGCACCGCATCTCGTGAATAGGAACTGTGGAGAACTGTGTGGGAATCACCATGGAGGTGAGCAAACGGCTCCAGGTGCCATTAGAGGAAAACAAAGACTCCGTAGATACCTACAGATAGCCCAAGGGCAGCTGGTAAGCTTGTGAGGAAAAGCATGCGCACTCGAAAAGCATACGTGGATCGCGCTCCCCAGGTCCTTGCGCCCCTGATCCAGGTTCATGGGAAAACACGTGGGGACCGTCACTGAGGTGAATGACCCTCAATGAGTAATCAAAACCAGGCGCTTGGGCACGGAGCGGAGTGCAAAAGTTGCCATTTCTGTGAACACTGAACTGGGCTACCGCTTGAGTCCTGGATCTGAGGGCTTTGGAATTGAGACCCGGGGCACGAAATTCTGGGCATGTGGTCCCCACGATGCGTGGCACAGGGCAGACACAGCACCCTCACACTGTTTAGCCATTCCATGCTACTCCCATTCAGTTCCCCGGAGACCCAAGGGGATAAAGCACAGGTCTGGAAGGATACTAAGAAAGACCTGTGGCGCCACCTAGTTATGAGAACAAAATCACCAACTTCCTAATAGTTGGAAGCCAGGCTTTCCAAAACTACCCTCAGGCTCTGAGAGGGGATGGGCCAACCATATGGGGTAAGAGGGGAAACAAAGCATGGAGCAAGACCCCATTCTAGAACTGAGAGCTAGGCACAGGATTTGGGGCATGGGACATGCCATAACAGTGGGCACTGCACAGGGTGACAGCCATCGTTTTGGATCTGAGACCCTGAGATTGAGAACTAGAGCACAGACTTCAGGGCACGGGATCTACACAGCTGAGGGCACAGCATCAGGTGAATAAGGGGCAAACACAGCACCCAGTGTGAGCAATAGCCCCTGTGTTGAGGTGCTCCCCTCCCCCACTCTGTTTCTCAGAGAACTACAGGGGAGAAGCACAGGTCAGCAAATACAGGTCTCTATCGCCACCTAGTGACCAGAGCAAAATCACTAACTGATTCCCTGCTGGACCTGAGTAAATACGGAGGGAGGGAACTGTAAGAGACAGTGCCCAGCAAAACAACCACAGCATCAACACCCTGGTGGAGTTTTGGCCTACCAGTGCTGGTCTCAGTCTGGTAAACAGTTTTTTTTTTTTTTTACAAATTAAGTTTCACTTTATTTATTTTTTTTTTAAATAATAAATTTTATTGTTATATTCCCATACAATTGCAGCCCCCCCATTCTGACCCCAATCCCTCCCCTCCCGCCCCCGCCCCCTAAAAGTGTCTCTGGTTCATAGTTTTTGTTGATTTTGATTTTCACTTTCTTATAGTTATTCATTTTCCTGGTCCCTTATTTAAGTTTTCTAGATTCCTGCTATGAGTGAGACCATACGGTATTTTTCTTTTTGGCTTATTTCGCTGAGCATGATCCCTTCCAGCGCCATCCATGTTGCTGCAAATTGCATGTGTTTATCTTTTTTGAATGCTGAGTAATATTCCATGGTATATATGTACCACATCTTCTTGATCCAGTCATCTATTTTTGGGCATTTGGGTTGTTTCTGAAGCTTAGCTATTGTAAGACAAGAGAAAGACATCCAAGGAATCCAAATAGGAAAAGAAGAAGTCAAACTATCACTATTTCCAGATGATATGATAATATACATAGAGAACCCCAAAAACTCCACAGAAAAACTAATTCAACTCATCAATCAGTTCAGTAAAGTGGCAGGATACAAAATCAACACGCAAAAGTCAGTAGCCTTCCTATACACAAACAATAAATCTGAAGAAGAAGAAATAAAAAAAAAATCCCTTTTTTTATTGAAACAAAAAAAATCAAATATTGGGAATAAATCTAACAAAAGAGGTAAAGGACCTATACAAAGAAAACTATAAAACACTGTTAAAAGAAATAGAAGAAGACACAAAGAAATGGAAAGACATCCCCTGCTCATGGATTGGAAGAATAAACATTATTAAAATGGCCATCCTACCAAAAGCAATATACAGATTCAATGCTATTCCAATCAAAATTTCAATGTCATTCTTCAAGGAAATAGAACAATTATTGATGAAATTCATATGGAATCACAAAAAACCCCCAATAGCCAAAGCTCTCCTGAAAAAAAAAGAAGGGAATGGAGGCATCACACTCTCAGACTTCAAACTATACTACAAAGCCATAATCATCAAAACTGCATGGTATTGGAACAAGAACAGACATACAGACCAATGGAATCGAATAGAAAATCCAGAAATAAACCCACAGATTTATGGTCAACTAATCTTTGACAAAGGAGCAAAGACTATGCATTGGAGCAAAGAAAGTTTGTTCAATAAATGGTGCTGGGAAAACTGGGTTGCTACATGCAAAAGAATGAAGCTTGATCACTAGCTCAAACCATACACAAAAATCAACTCAAAATGGATTAAAGAACTAGACATAAGACCTGAAACCATAAAATATATAGAAGGAAATATAGGCGAAACACTACGTGATTTGCACATCAAAGACATCTTTACAGACACATCACCCAAAGCAGTGATAGTGAAGGCAAAGATAAACAGCTGGGACTACATCAAATTAAAGAGCTTCTGCACAGCAAAAGAGACAATAACAAAAACAAAGAGAAACCCCACCAACTGGGAGAACATTTTTGCACCCAACACTGGTAAACAGTTTTTGAAATCCCTGAAGGAGCAATCCAAAGAGATGCCTGCCAACACCACAATGTCCCAATGCATAGAACAAATTACAAAGCAAACTGCAGGGAGAAGGAAAAATACAAATAACCAAGCAAGCCTGCAGTGGATGGACACACCACAAAAAGAAAATCAGTCACCAGAGCTCAACGAAATGGAAGAACTTCTCTGCCTGTCAGATGGAGAATTAATAATCATCGTGATTAAAAACTATAATGAGATGAGACAAACAATCAATGAACTGAAGAATGAAAATGAGACCTTAAGAAAGGAAATAAAAGAAAAGCAGGAGACTAAAAGATTACTGGAGGAGACAAAGAGCACTTGGAAAGGCATTGAAAACAGGACTAAGGACATATGAAAAAATGTTCAACATCACTCGCAATCAGGGAAATGCAAATCAAAACTACAATGATATACCATCTCACACCAGTGAGAATGGCACTTATTAAAAAAACTAGCAACAACAAATGTTGGTGAGGGTGTGGAGAAAAAGGAACTCTCCTGCACTCCTGGTGGGAGTGCAAACTGTTCCAACCACTATGGAAAGCTGTGTGGAGATTCCTCAACCTACTAAAGATAGAGCTTCCATATGAGCCAGCAATTCCACTCCTAGGTATTTACCCAAAGGACACAGAAACATCAATTCCAAAGAGCACCTGCACCCCTATGTTTATAGCAGCACTATTTACAATAGCTTAGCTTTGGAAACAACCCAAATGCCCAAAAATAGATGACTGGATCAAGAAGATATGGTACATATACACAATAGAATATTACTCAGCAATCAAAAAAGATAAACACATGCAATTTGTAGCAACATGGATGGAGCTGGAAGGGATCATGCTCAGTGAAATAAGCCAGAAAGAGAAAGAAAAATCCCAGATGGTCTCACTCATAGCAGGAATCTAGAAAACCAAAATAAAGGACCAGGAGAAAGAATAACTATAAGAAAGAAAATAATCAAAATCAACAAACAACTATGAACCAGAGACACACTATGGGGGGCAGGGAAAGGAGGTATTGGGGTCAAAATAAGGGGGTTGCAATTGTAAGGGGAATATAAAAATAGAAAGAAAGAAAGAAAGAAAGAAAGAAAGAAAGAAAGAAAGAAAGAAAGAAAGAAAGAAAGGAAGGAAGGAAGGAAGGAAGGAAGGAAGGAAGGAAGGAAGGAAGGAAGGAAGGAAGGAAGGAAGGAGGAGGAAGGAAGGAAGGAAGAAGGAAGGAAGGAAGGAAGGAAGGAAGGAAGGAAGGAAGGAAGGAAGGAAGAAAAGAAAACAGGACTGAGGAAATGGAAGAACAGATCAGTAATCTTGAAGTTACAGAAATAGAAAGAACCAAAAAAGAGAGAGAAGTGCAAAGGGAGAAGAATGAGAATACCTTTAGACAATTATCAGACTCCATGAAGAGAGGTAATATAAGAGTTATAGGCATTCCAGAAGAAGAGGAGAGAGACAAAAGATCTGAGAAATTATTCAAGGAGATAATTGAAGAAAACTTTCCAAGTATGAAAAAGGAGACAAACATAGACATACAAAAAGAAAGAAGAGCATCCAATTACTACAATGAGAAGAAAACTACAAGAAGGCACATAATAGTAAAGCTTGCAAGAGTCCAAGACAAAGAAAAAAATAATGAAACTGGCAAGGGGGAAGAAACAGATAACCTATAAAGAAAAATCAGTCAGGTAAACCCCAGACTTCTCCGAAGGAACACTACGGGCAAGAAGAGAATGGAGTAACATATTCAGCAAACTTCAAGACAACAAATGCCAACTAAGAAAACTTTATCCTGCAAAGCTCTCCTTACTCTATGAAGAAAAAATATGGACCTTCTCAGAAAACTAAATTCCAGAAATTGATTACAACTAAACCCCCACTCCAAAAAATTCCACAAGAAGTCCTAAATTCAAAACCAACAGAGGAATGATCAAGAAGAACAGAATAAAGTGAGGAATAAAATCTCAAAAAAGACCAAAAAAATGGCAAATACAGATGCCAACATATCAATATTAACTCTAAATGTAAATGGATTAAACTCATCAATAAAAAGATACAGAGTAGCACACTGGATTAAAAAACAAAATCCATTCTTCTGCTGTCTCCAGCAAACATATTTAACCACAAAAGATAAACACAGATTGAAAGTAACAGGTTGGAAAACAATCCTACAAGCAAATGGACTAAAAAAAAGAAGGCAGGAACAGCTATACTTATATCAGATGAAATAAACTTCAAATTTAAAAAAATAAAAAGATGTAGATGGATGCTACATTATGATCAACGGGACAATACATCAGGAAGATATAACACTCATCAACATATACTCACCAAATGAAGGAGCACCAAAATATATTAGACAGTTATTATCAGCTCTGAAAACAGACATTAAAGAAAATTCATATATAGTGGGAGACTTCAACACTCCACTCTCACCAATGGACACATCAACAAGAAAAAAAAAAAAAAGACACTAGAGCCCTAAATAAAGACATAGTACTCATGGACTTAACAGACATCTATAGGACACTACACCCAAAAAAATCCGAGTACACATTTTTCTCAAGTGCACATGGATCATTCTCCAGAATCGATCACATACTGGGCCACAAGACAAACATCAACAGATACATGAAGATCAAAATCATTCCAACTACCTTCTCCAATCATAAAGACATCAAAATAGAAATAAATCATGAAAAGAAAACAAGGAACCCTTCCAACTTCATGGAGATTGAAATCCACACTACTGGAAGACCACTGGACTAATGAGGAGAGCAAAGAAGAAATTAAAAAATACCTTGAGTTGAACGACAAGGAGAACACCACTTTCCAAAATGTATGGGATGCAGCAAAGGCAGCAATAAGAGGAAAATATATAGCAATACAGGCTCAGATCAACAAATAAGAAAGAACTCAAAGAAACAACCTAATCTCCCATCTCAAAGAGCTAGAAAAAGAACAACAACAAAAAACCATAAAGCCAGTAGAAGAAAGGAAATAATAAACATCAAAGCAGCAATAAATGAAATAGATATTTAAAAAACAATCCAAAATCAATGAAACCAAAAGTTGTTTCTTTGAAAAAAATAAATAAAATAGACCTCTAGCCAGGCTCACAAAGGAAAAATGGGAGAAAACAAATACAAATGGATTATAAATGGAAGAGGAGAAATCACAACAGACTCAGTAGAAAACAAAAGAATAATGAGAGATTACTATGAACACTTATATGCAAACAAATTCAACAACCTAGAAGATATGGACAAATTCCTAGAATGATATAATCATCCAAAGCTGGACAAAGAAGAAATAGAACAACTAAACAGACCAATTATAAGCAGCGAAAATGAGGCAGTAATCAAAGTACTCCCCAAAAACAAAAGCCCAGGTCCAGATGGCTTCACAAATGAATTCTACCAAACGTTCAGCAGTGAATTAGTGCCTATCCTACACAAACTCTTTCAAAAAATTGAAAAAGAAGGAATACCACCAAATACATTCTATGAAGCCAACATTACACTAATACCAAAACCAAACAAAGAGAACACAAAAAAAGAAAATTACAGGCCAATCTCCCTAATGAACACTGATGCAAAAATCCTCAACAAAATCCTTGCCAACACAATCCAATAAAACATCAAAGGGATAATACACCACAATCAAGTGGGATTCATAACAGGGGTACAAGGATGGTTCAACATACAAAAATTGATCAGTGTAATCCAACACATCAACAGAAAGAAAAATAAAAACCATATGATCATACCAATAGATGCTAAGAAAGCATTCAACAAAGTCCAACATCCATTTATGATGAAGGCCCTTGAAATTTTTGGGATAGAAGGAGCATACCTTAATATGATAAAAGCCATATATGACAAACCCACCACCAATAATATTCTCAATAGTGAAAAGCTGAAGGCCTTTCCTTTAAGATCAGGAACAAGACAAGGTTGTCCTCTCTCACCACTGCTCTTCAGTATAGTACTGGAGGTCCTAGCCAGGGCAATAAGGCAAGAGAAAGACATACAAGGAATCCAGAGAGGGAAAGAAGAAGTAAAACTATCACTATTTGCATATGATATGATAATATGCATAGAGAAAACTCTACAGAAAAACTACTCAAAATAATCAACCAGTTCAGTAAAGTAGCAGGATACAAAATCAACACTCAAAAATCGGCAACCTTCCTATACACAAACAATAAATCTGAAGAAGAAGAAATCAAGGAAACCATCCCTTTTATAATTGAAAAAAAAAATCAAATACTTGGGAATAAACCTAACAAAAGAGGTGAAAGACCTATACAAAGAAAATTATAAAACACTGGTAAAAGAAATAGAAGCAGACACAAAGAAGTGGAAAGACATCCCCCTGCTCATGGATTGGAAGAATTAACATTATTAAAATGTCCATCCTACTAAAAGCAATATACAGATTCAACGCTATTCCAGTAAAAATCTCAATGACATTCTTCAAAGAAATAGAACAAATACTGATGAAATTCGTATGGAACCACGAAAAACTACGAATAGCCAAAGCCCTTTCTCCATAATAATTAAAACTGTTTGGTATTGGAACAAAAACACAGACCAATGGAACCAAATAGAGAGCCCAGAAATAAAACCACACTTATATGGACAACTGATCTTTCACAAAGGAGCAAAGACTATACAATAGAACATGGATAGTTTGTTCAATAAATGGTGCTGGGAAAACTGGACCACCACATTCAAACAAATGAAACTAGACCACTACCTTTCGCCACGCACAAAAATCAACTCAAAATGGATAAAAGAACTGTACCTACGACCTGAAACCAGGAAATATATAGAAGAAAATATAGGTAAAACACTACAAGACATACATGACAATAACATCTTTAAAGACTCATCACCCAAAGCAAAGAGTGTCAAGGAAAAGATAAACACCTGAGATTACATCAGACTGAAAAGCTTCTGCACAGCAAAAGAGACATTAATCAAAACAAAGACACACCCCATTGATTGGGAAAATATCTTTGCACTCCAGTCAACTGATAAGGGACTGATCACAAAGATATACAAAGAACTCACAGGACTCAACAAAAACAAAATAAACAATCCAGTCAAGAAATGGGCAGAAGAACTTAAAAGACATTTCTCCAAAGAGGAAATGCAAATGGCCAACAGGCATATGAAAAAATGTTCAACATCCCTTATAATCAGGGAAATGCAAATTAAAACCACATTGAGATACCACCTTACACCAGAAGAATGGCATATATCAAAATAACAAGCAACAGCAAATGTTAGTGAGAATGTGGTGAAAAAGGAACTCTCCTACATTGCTGGTGGGAGTACAGACTGGTCCAGCTGTTAGGGGGAAAGGATGTCCTGAGCTAATCCCATACAGGCTTTGTGGACCCCACCCCCACTCCAGACTAAAGCCATCAGGACATTGGGAAAGACAAATCCCATCACCACCAAAGGGAGGGTGGCTGGGACCTGAGGGTGGAGTTGGGCAGCCAGGTTGGATATAAAAACCAAACACGTGGGCCTTGGGCTGGCTCGCTGTCGCTCTCCTCCTGGATACACATCTCCTGGCTCGCGGCCAGCTCTCAGAGCACCATTTTGGGATTCCTGATCAGCGGATCGGGTAGGACTCATTTAAAACTTTGTCTCCCACTTTTCTCCCTGAGCTGTACATTTCCTCATTTCCCCTTCCCTTGTAAATAAACCTTTATTAACCTTTCGCGTGTGCCTGTAGTAGAGCATTGATAAGTCCTTTTAAGTGCACGGGTAAGGACCCACAGTCAGGCACCCCGTTTTGTATTGGGGTTACTCTACAACACAGCCACTATGGAAAGCTGTGTGGAGGTTCCTCA
The DNA here is from genome assembly GCF_014898055.3 of Talpa occidentalis. Taxonomy (NCBI): domain Eukaryota; kingdom Metazoa; phylum Chordata; class Mammalia; order Eulipotyphla; family Talpidae; genus Talpa; species Talpa occidentalis. Next base: position 39,205,315 of record NW_023601543.1, read on the forward strand.
AACTACTAAAAATGGAGCTACCGTACGACCTGGCAATTCCACTACTAGGCATCTACCCAAAGGACACAAAAGCATTGCTTGAAAATAACACCTGTACCCCTATGTTTATTGAAGCACTATTTACAATACGTAACCCCTGGAAACAACCCAAATGCTCCAAAATAGATGACTGGATCAAGAAGATGTGGCATATTTACCAATGGAATATTATTCAGCAATCAAAAAAGATAAACTCATGCCATTCACAGCAATGTGGATGGATCTAGAAGGAATTATGCTCGGTGAAATGAGCCAGAAGGAAAAAGAAAAATATTGGATAGTTTCACTTATAGCAGGAATATAGGAAAATCAAATAAGACATCAGTGTAAAAAAATAATAGTACAAAACACAACAAAGCAAAAACAGACAATTATAAATCAGAGACATACTGCAAGAGAGAAGGAGGGCGAGGATCAGAGGGAGGAAGGGAGGAGCACAGGGGACTGAGGTGATGGTGCACAGGTGCATTGGTGAAGGAAACTTTGGGGAATATAGCTGAGGGGGTGGGGGCGAAGCAAATATTGTTTAAAAATGAATAGTGATGTAAAATATTTTTTAAAAAATTACAAAGAAAGATGAAAAAAAAAATAAAGTCAAGCCAGAAGGAAAAAAAATGAAAAAAAAATTAAAGGTTATGTTTTGATTGTCAACATTGTAATACTGAACTAAGCCAGTGCCTTCATAGAGATTGAATGTTGTTGTTTCTGCTGTTTCCTGATATTTATGGCAAAGCTTCCCAGAAATCTAAATTCAAGTAATAGTTTGGTAGTCTGTCATTTGGTTGATAGAAGGAAATTTTGTGGCACCTCAGTAGAGCTCCTGAGACACTCCACAAGATTTCTCCCTTTCCTCTTGGGAGAGGCACTAGATGAATTTGTCCGATTTGGCTTACCTAGTAAAGTAAAACTAGAAGGGAAGCATTGACACTTGGGAAAAGGGTAACACTTTGACATGTACAGAAATGTTCACATTGATTTTCTAAAACATGTATACAAACTCTCAATACCTGATATGTATGTAAATTGTCAATGGTGATTATTGCCTTGCAATATTATATAGTACAGAAATTGTTTCTGGAGAAAATAGGGAGAAAAGGCCTCAACAAATTCCTATTGATGGAACTGTTAAGAGTAAAAATTTCCGACAAAGAAATGAATAGATCTGGAAATACACCTGATTTTTACTAAGTTTTCTTTGATATAATACTGTTTTTTTTTTTTTTTTGCATTTTATTCTTAATCCACAAACTTTTCTTGTTTTGAGTGACCAGGATCTGCAGCAATGTTGTATTTTTTATTTTCCAGCAAAGCTAACTTGTGTCCACATTTTCTCTCCCTTTGATACCAACACAGCATGAAAACAGTGGTAGTAACTTTTTTACTACTTATCTCAGAGTCTATTTTTGCATAACTTCCATAGGGATTTTGTCTGCTTAAACTAAAACAATTGGACATGAGTTTCATTGTGTGGCTGTGAGTGGAATCTTCCAGGAAGTTGAAACAGCTGGACCAAGAAGAGAGGAACCTGTTGCTTTGTTAGTAGGCTCCAGAGAACCCCAAGGGAGGTGGGGAACATGCCTCCATGGGCAGTACTGGACAACCCGGAAAAAGAGAAAGCCCTGGTTCTCTCAAGAAAAGGAAGCCCAGGTGGAGTCTGATGAGACCAACTTTGTTCTTGAAGCCTACGTGGACCGGATGTCAAGAGTTCGCTCTGATCCTTTATGGAGTATTCCAACAAAGCCAGATAAAATTGCTGTTCAGTTATTCTGCCCTGTAATTTTATGCAAAAATAGGTAATATGGTTTAAAAGTAGATTTGGTTTGCAAACTTTTGCTACGCTGTTGAAACAATTTGGGATCAAGGTTAAGAGAAACTGTTTTTGCAGAAGTTGAATCAAATTTAGTATTTTTCCTGTGATTTAATATCTTTGCTGTTTTGTTTTGGCTAATGCCTCCAGATGTTTTTTGTTTGTTTGTTTGTTTGTTTTTTTGGCTTGGACTGATAAACTATTTCCCAGGAATGGAGGACTTCTGCTTTCTACAATGGACAATACCAGGAGAGACTGGTTTGCTTTCCAATGGGAACCCTGAGAAAAATTTTCATCTGAGACTGTACCCCAGCATCCATACATTTGATCTTCAACACCATGGAAATGGTGGCAAAAAAGTGAAAGGGGGGAATTGTTAGGGGGAAAGTATGTACTGAGCTAATTCCATACAGAATTTGTGGATGCCTCCCCCACTCCATCAAAACACTGGGAACTAAAAATCCCAGGATCCCCAAAGGGAAGTGGCGAGGACCTAAGCGTGAAGATCAGCAGCCATGTTTTCTGTTTGTAAATAAAAACCAGCCATGTTAGTAGGGTCGGGCACACTTTTCTCATGCTCTTGGCCAGGCAGGTTTGGTCTCGGCGGGTCATTTGAGATTCCAGGTCCGTGGAAAGGGTAGGACATATTTAAGAATTTATCTCCCTCTTTTCTCCCTGAGTTGTACATTTCCTCATTCCCCTTCCCTTGTAAATAAACCTTTTGTTAACCTTTAAAAAATAAATAAATTAGGGCCTCCCTGGTGGCGCAGCGGTTGAGCGCTGGGTTGCGAAGATGCCCACAGCCTCTGCAGCCCCGGTTTCATCCCAGGCTGCTCCCGGCCACCGGAGGAGGGCCCCGCATGGCGCGCAGACCTCTCCTGCCGCCCGCTGCTCCCCTCAGCAGTGTCCTTCGGTCCTTCTGCCTGCTCTGCTCTCCGCTCTGGCTCTGGTGAATTCTCTCACCCTCCCGCGCTTCTGACTGTACCCAGTGCTTGTATAAATAAATAAAAATAAATCTTTGAAAAAAAAATAAATTAAAAAAAAAAAAAACAGGGCCTCCCTGGTGGCTCAGGTGATTGAGCCCTGCACAGTGAAGCTATCCACAGCCTCTGCAGTGCGGGTTTGATCCCGGCCGGCCGATGAGAATCCCACATGTCGCAGCAGACCTCTCCTGTCTCATCCGCTGCTCCCCTCAGCAGTGTATTTCATCCGTCTGCCTATTCTGTTCCCCTCTCTGTCTCTGGTGAATCCTCTTACCCTCCCGCACATCTGGCCTGTACCCCGGTTCTTGTATAAATAAATAAATCTAAAAAAATAAATAAACAGCCATTTTTGAAACATTTTGTAATAAAGACTATGTCACTGGTTTAAGGTCAATGGAACAAAACAAAGTCCTTAACTTTATGGACAATAGGTTTTTGAAAGATTTGAAGACAATTAAATGGGGAAAGGATATCTTTTTGGCAAAAGATTTTGGATAGCCACCTGCAAAAAGGAAAAATAAAACTTCTACCTTACCTCACACCATACACAAAAAATATTTTTTAATAGATAATAGACCTAAAGGTAACAGCTTAAATACTTGAAGAAAACATTGGGAAAATTTTATGCTGTAAATTACAACTCAATACGGCTGTTAAATGTGATTTTATGATCTCTTCATTTCATATGACTACTTAACAAATTACCCCCAAATTTAAGTTATGCAACATATTATTAAGCTCATGGGTTTTGTGTATCAGGGCATATAGGATGTAGAGGAGATGGTTTGCTCCTGTTCTGTGGTTCCTGGGACCGCAGTTGAAATACTAAAACTCTGGAGGCTGGAATTTACTTTGACATATGATGGTTAATACTGACTCTAAGTCAACAGCTTAAATGGGACTGTCAACTGTAATATACGCATATGGTCTCACCTCACTGTATTAAACTCTATAACATGAACTGTCTGAAGTATTTCTCATGGTTAAACAGGGGTTTTGATTTTGGGAGGATGAGCAAAGACATGAAGAGCCATTCTCATTACATCACTTCAAAGATAATATGCTAGCAACATGACAACTTGTTAGGGGGAAAGGATGTCCTGAGCAAACTCCATACAGGTTTTGTGGACTCCACCACCAGGCCATCAAGACACTGGGAACTACAAATCCCATGATCACCAAAGGGAGGGTTGTGAGGACCTGAGGGCGGAGTTAAGCAGCCATTTTTTTTCTGTTTGTGGCTATAACAAGCCATGTGAGTAGGAGTCGCTTTCTTGGCCTGACAGAGTGTTGTTTTTTGCCAGGTTGGTGGTCATTGGGATTCCAAGTCAGCGGACAGGTAGGATGCATTTACGAACTTATCTCCCTCCTTTTCTCCCTGAGTTATTCATTACCCGATTCCCCTTCCCTTGTAAATAAACCTTTTATTAACCTTTTGTGTGTGTCTGCAGTTTAGCATTAATAAGTCCTCTTTATGTGCACACATAAGGACCAACAGTCAAGCAACCCGTTTTACATTGGGGTTGCTCTGTAACATTACCATTTGTCACTGATGTTAACCTAGAAAATCTGGCGAAGGCAGTGTTTGCCATATTTCTCCACCATAAACATACTTTCCCCCATTCTCCTTTTCATACTGCACTTTTGGGAAGCAAGTAACTAAGCACAATCTATTGAAAGAGTAGATGAAGTGCCAGCAAGGCACAGAACAGGTTTTATATGAATGGGCCAGACAGGTAAAGGAGAGTCCTGGAGCCCTTGGTGGCTTTTTCAGGCTTTTAATGATCTTTCTCCACCATTTGTAGAGAGGCAATGAGGTTCAGGCCAGGGAGGGGGGCCTAGTGGCCAGGAGGCTGGCAGGCCTCCCTGCCCCTGGCGAATCTTTACTCTTTCTGGGCTCTCTGACTTTCTCTGGTGGTCTTTCCGCTGGTCTCTACTGCACTCCGTTGCCTGGTCCTTTGCTGCTGCACTCTGTTCTCTACTCTTGGCTGTTGCCACCCTTATATGCGCAGCCTCCAGGCTCATGTGTGCCCACTTACCCATGCTCATATCATACTCCAGGTGCCGCCATCAGGTGCACATGTAAGACCACAGGTGTCGGTCATTGATGCTAATGGTTGAGGGTGAAAAAAAACTGATCACTTCCATTTATGCTACAGTAGAGCTATGCTTCATATCCATCAAATCAGTCTATAAATTATTTGGAATTCTGACACAAAGATTTGTCTATATTCCACTTATTTATTCAGTCATTTATTTATATCAATATGGAGTCATAGTTCTTTATTTTGGATTTTGTTGTATTGCTCATATTGTCCCAGCTCTAGCCACTGGGGGCTTTTTCTTTTTTGTTTTCTGATCTACTTTATTTTAATTTTATTCTTTAATGCATTTTTTAATTTTGTTTGGTAAGATTGAGAATTTTGAGAATTTTTGCATCTATATTTATCAGTGATATTGGCCTTTAGATTTCTTTTGCTGCAGTACCTTTGTTGTTGGTGTCAAAGTGATGTTGGCCTCATAAAAATGTTTTGGAGGCATTCCCTCTGTCTCAATTGTTTGGAAGTATTTGATAAGTATCAGTTTTATATCATCTTTGATGGTTTTGTAGAATTCAATAGTGAAATGTTCTGGTCTTGACGGGATGAGTTTCTGTTTTTTTGAGAGAATTTTTATTATTGCTTAAATTTCCTTCCTTATAATTCATCTGTTCAGGTTTTCTATTTCTTCCCAATTTAGTTTCATAACATAGTATATTTCTAAGAATATGTCCATTTTATCTAGTTTATTAAATTTATTAGCATAAAGATGTTCATAACAGTCCCATGATTCTCTGTTTTTGAGATATTTGTTGTAACTTCTTTTCATGTATGTTTCTGTTGATTAGAGTTTCTCCCTCTTTTTTTTTTAGCAATCCTAGCTAAAAGTTTGTCTATAATGTTTACCTTTTCAAAGAACCAACTTTTTATTTCACTGATTTTTTGAACTGTTTTTTAAATTTCTATTTCATTTATTTCCACTCCAGTTTTTTATTATCTCCTTCTTCTAGTGTTTGGCTTCATTTATTCTTCTTTTTCTAGTTTCTTACTGCTTAAAATTAGTTTATTTATTTCAGATTTCTTATTTCCTGGTGTACGATTGTATTACTAAGTGTTTCCCTCTTAGTATTGCTTTGTGTGTGTCCCATATGTGATGGTAGTTTGTGTATTTGTTTTCATTCATCTCTAAATATTTTAAAAATTCCTTCTTGGATTTTCTCATTTACCCAATTGTCCTTCAGTGGTATTTGTGTATAATTCATTTCCTACATATTAGTGTCTTTTCCTGCTTTTTTGGTGTTTGATTTCTAGTTTGATACCATGGTTATTATAGAAGATAATATGATTTCAATATTTATGAATTTATTGATACTTATTTTGTGATACAACGTGTGGTCTATCTTGGAAAATGTTCCATGTACACTTGAGAAGAATGTGTACTTCAGGTTTTTGGGAGGTGCAATGCCTGTTAATGTTTATTTAGTCACATTCCCCATTTAAACATATTTCTTCCTTTATTTTCTGTCAGTCTGTCCATTGGTGAAAGTAGGTGGTTGAAATCCACCCGACAATCCTTCCCAACAAACAGAACCTGAAGACATTCACAAACACTAGAACCCCGTCCATTGATGTTGAACTGAAAAGAACATACTATTTTGTTGCTGCCAATATCTGTTTTCAGATTTGCTTTACATATTTTGATACTCCTTTGATACTCCCTTGATATTTTGATACTCCTTCCTTTGGTGTACATATATTAATGGGTATTATATATTCCTGATTTTTTTTTTTTATTTTTTTTTAATAAATTTATTGTTATATTCCCCATACAATTGCAGCCCCCCATTCTGACCCCAATCCCTCCCTCCCACCCCCCGCCCCCCTAAAAGTGTCTCTGGTTCATAGTTTTTTGTCGATTTTGATTTTCACTTTCTTGTAGTTATTCATTTTCCTGGTCCCTTATTTAAGTTTTCTAGATTCCTGCTATGAGTGAGACCATCCGGCATTTTTCTTTTTCTTTTTGGCTTATTTCGCTGAGCATGATCCCTTCCAGCGCCATCCATGTTGCTGCAAATTGCATGTGTTTATCTTTTTTGAATGCTGAGTAATATTCCATGGTATATATGTACCACATCTTCTTGATCCAGTCATCTATTTTTGGGCATTTGGGTTGTTTCCAAAGCTTAGCTATTGTAAATAGTGCTGCTATAAACATAGGGGTGCAGGTGTTCTTTGGAATTGATGTTTCTGTGTCCTTTGGGTAAATACCTAGGAGTGGAATTGCTGGATCATATGGAAGCTCTATGTTTAGTAGGTCCAGAAATCTCCATACAGCTTTCCACAGTGGTTGGACCAGTTTGCACTCCCACCAACAGTGCAGAAGAGTTCCTTTTTCTCCACACCCTCGCCAACATTTGTTGTTGCTAGTTTTTTTAATATGTGCCATTCTCACTGGTGTAAGATGGTATCTCATGGTAGTTTTGATTTGCATTTCCCTGATGACAAGTGATGTTGAACATTTTTTCATATGCCTGTTGGCCATTTGCATTTCCTCTTCAGAGAAGTTTCTTTTAAGCTCTTCTGCCCATTTTTTGACTGGATTATTTTCTTTGTTGTTGTTGAGTCTCATCAGCTCTTTGCAGATTTTTGTGATCAGTCCTTTATCATTAGTGTTGGGTGCAAAAATGTTCTCCCAGTTGGTGGGGTTTCTCTTTGTTTTTGTTATTGTCTCTTTTGCTGTGCAAAAGCTCTTTAATTTGATGTAGTCCCAGCTGTTATCTTTGCCTTCACTATCACTGCTTTGGGTGATGTGTCTGTAAAGATGTCTTTGATGTGCAAATCACGTAGTGTTTCGCCTATATTTCCTTCTATATATTTTATGGTTTCAGGTCTTATGTCTAGTTCTTTAATCCATTTTGAGTTGATTTTTGTGTATGGTGTGAGGTAGTGGTCAAGCTTCATTTCTTTTGCATGTAGCGACCCAGTTTTCCCAGCACCATTTATTGAACAAACTTTCTTTGCTCCAATGCATATTCTTTGCTCCTTTGTCAAAGATTAGTTGACCATAAATCTGTGGGTTTATTTCTGGATTTTCTATTCGATTCCATTGGTCTGTATGTCTGTTCTTGTTCCAATACCATGCAGTTTTGATGATTATGGCTTTGTAGTATAGTTTGAAGTCTGGGAGTCTGATGCCTCCATTCCCTTCTTTTTTTTTCAGGAGAGCTTTGGCTATTCGGGGTTTTTGGTGATTCCATATGAATTTCATCAATAATTGTTCTATTTCTTTGAAGAATGACATTGAAATTTTGATTGGAATAGCATTGAATCTGTATATTGCTTTTGGTAGGATGGCCATTTTAATAATGTTTATTCTTCCAATCCATGAGCAGGGATGTCTCTCCATTTCTTTGTGTCTTCTTCTATTTCTTTTAACAGTGTTTTATAGTTTTCTTTGTATAGGTCCTTACCTCTTTTGTTAGATTTATTCCCAAATATTTGATTTTTTTTGTTTCAATAACAAAAGGATGGTCTTTTTGATTTCTTCTTCTCAGATTTATTGTTTGTGTATAGGAAGGCTACTGACTTTTGCGTGTTGATTTTGTATCCTGCCACTTTACTGAACTGATTGATGAGTTTGAATTAGCTTTTCTGTGGAGTTTTTGGGGTCTCTATGTATAATATCATATCGTCTGCAAATAGTGATAGTTTGACTTCTTCTTTTCCTATTTGGATTCCTTGGATGTCTTTCTCTTGTCTTATTGCCCTGGCTAGGACTTCCAGTATTATATTGAAAAGCAATGGTGAGAGTGGACATCCTTGTCTTGTTCCAGATCTTAATGGAATTGCTTTCAGCTTTTACCATTGAGAATGATACTGGCTGTTTGCTTGTCATAGATGGCCTTTATGATGTTGAGGTATGTTCCTTGTATCCCCAAATTTCAAGGGCTTTTATCATGAATGGGTGTTGCACTTTGTCGAAAGCTTTCTCAGCATCTATTGATATTATCATATGTTTTTATATTTCTTTTTGTTGATGTGTTGGATAACGTTGATTGATTTTCGGATGTTAAACCTCCTTGTGCCCCTGGAATGAATCCACTTGGTCGTGGTGAATTATCTTATGGATACATTGTTGGATTCTGATAGCTAAAATTTTATTGAGGATTTTTGCATCAGTGTTCATTAGGGAGATTGGCCTGTAGTTTTCCTTTTTTGTGTTGTCCTTGTTCGGTTTTGGTATTAGTGTAATGTTGGCTTCATAAAACGTGTTTGGTATTGTCCCTTCCTTCTCAATTTTTTGGAAGAGTTTGTGAAGGATAGGCACTAATTCGTCTCTGAATGTTTGGTAGAATTCATTTGTAAATCCATCAGGTCCTGGCTTTTGTTTTTGGGGAGGTTTTTATTACCATTTCAATTCGCTAATTGTAATTGGTCTGTTTAGGTGTTCTATTTCTTCTTTATCTAGCTTTGGGTGATTGTAGAGTTGTAGGAATTTGTCCATCTCCTCTAGATTGTAAACTTGTTCCATATAACTGTTCATAGTAGTTACTGATTATTCTTTTGATTTCTGCTGTGTCCGTTGTGATTTCTTCTCTTTCATTGATGATCCTATTTATTTGTGCTTTCTCCCTTTTTCCTTTGTGAGCCTGGCTAGGGGTTTGTCTATTTTATTGATTTTTTCAAAAAACCAGCTCTTGGTTTCATTGATCTTTTGGATTGTTTTTTTAGTTTCAATTTCATTTATTTCTGCTTTGGTTTTATTATTTCTTTTCTTCTACTGGTTTTGGGTTTTTTTGTTTGTTCTTTTTCTAGATCTTTGAGCTTCGAGATGAGGTTGTTTCTTTGCGTTCTTTCTTGTTTCTTGATGTGAGCTTCTATTGCTATATATTTTCTCTTATTACTGCTTTTGCTGCATCCCATACATTTAGGATATTAGTGTCCTCCTTGTCGTTCAATTCAAAAATTTTTTAATTTCTTCTTTGATCTCCTCATTAGTCCAATGGTCTTCCAGTAGTGTGGTTTTTAATCTCCATGAGGTAGGAAAGTTCCTTGCCTTCTTTTTATGGTTTATTTCTAGTTTGATGCCTTCATGGTCAGAAAAGATGGTTGATATGATTTCAATCTTGGTGTATCTGTTGATGTTTGTCTTGTGCCCCAGTATGTGATCGATCCTGGAGAATGATCCATGTGCGCTTGAGAAAAATGTGTACTCCGTTTTTTGGGGGTTTAGTGTTCTATAGATGTCTGTTAAGCCTAATTGCTCTAGGTCCTTATTTAGAGCTTTGGTTTCTTTACTTATTTTTTGTCTTGTTGATCTATCCATTGTTGATAGTGGTGTGTTGAAGTCTCCCACTACGTATGTGTTTTCTCTGATGTCTGTTTTCAGAGAGGACAACAGTTGTCTGATATATTTTGGTGCTCCTTCGTTTGGTGAGTATATGTTAATGAGTGTTATTTCTTCTTGAAGTATTGTCCCCTTGATCATAATGTAGTGACCATTGGGGTCTCTTTTTATCTTTTTGAGTTTGAAATCTGTTTTATCTGATATAAGTATAGCTGTTCCTGCTTTCTTTTTTGGTCCATTTGCTTGTAGGATTGTTTTCCATCCTTTAACTTTGAGCCTATTTTTATCTTTTGTAGCTAAATGTGTTTCCTGGAGACAGCAAAAGGTTGGGTTTTGTTTCTTAATCCAGGCTGCCACTCTGTGTCTTTTTATTGAAGAGTTTAGTCCATTTACATTTAGAGTTAATATTGATATGTTAACATCTGTATTTGCCATTGTGTTTGTCTTTCCTTTGATTTTATTTATATTCTTTTTAATAACTTTTTTTTTTTTTTGGCCTTCTTTCATTGTTATTCGTCCCTCTGAGGTTCTGGCTTTAGGACTCCTTGTAGTATTTTTTGGAGTGGGGGTTTAGTTGCAATGAAATTCCGGAGTTTCTGTTTGTCTGGGAAGGTCCATATTCTTTCTTCAAAGAGGAAGGAGAGCTTTGCGGGATAGAGTATTCTTGGTTGGCATCTGTTTTCTTGGAGTCTGTTGACTATGTCCCTCCACTCTCTCCTTGCCCGTAGTGTTTCTTCGGAGAAGTCTGATGTCAGCCTGATTGGTTTTCCTTTGAATGTTATCTGTTTCTTCCCTCTTGCCAGCTTCATTATTTTTTCCTTGTCCTGGATTCTTGGGAGCTTTACTATTATGTGTCTTGCTGTATTTTTCCTTTCGTCGTGGAAGTTTGGTGTTCTTCTTGCTTCTTGTATATCAATTTTCAGCTCCTTCTTCACATTTGGGAAGTTCTCTTCAATTATCTCTTTGAATATTTTTTCTGTTCCTACATCTCTCTCCTCTCCTTCTGGTATTCCTATAACTCTTATATTTCCTTTCCTCATGGAGTCAGATAGTTCCCGAAGTCTTTCTTCGTTCTTTTTCCTTCGTACTTCTCTTTCCTTTTCTGTTTTGGTTCTTTTTATTTCTGTGTCTTCAAGATTACTTATTCGTTCTTCCATTTCATCTATTCTGCTTTCATTGCTTTTCCCAGAATTCTTTAGTTCTTCCATTAATTCTTTGATCTCCTGCATTTCTTTTACTTCCCTCTTTAGGGACTCAATTTCTTTCTTCTGACCATTGTTTTCCCTCTCTAGGGACTCAATTGCATTCTTCTGATCGTTGATTATTTTTCCCTTATCATTGTTTTCCTTTATGACTTCTGTCAGTTTTTTAATCACGGCAATTTTAAATTCTCTTTCTGGAAGGCTCAGAAATTCTTCCAAGTTATTGTCTTTGCAATCTGGGGGCTGGCTTTCTTTTTGTGGTGTGCTTTTTCTCTGGAGAGTTGCTAGGTTGCGTGTGGTTCTTCTCCTCCCTACTGTCTGTTTTCTAATTTGCCGTATGCGTTGGGACACTGTATTGTTGGGACTGGCCGGCATCTTGGGTGGGCTTCTCTGTTCCCCTCTGGTTCTTCCAGGAGTCATCTGTCAGTTTCAAGCAGCCTTTAATGGAGAAAGGTACCTGTTCTAAAATGCCGATGTGGGGACACACTCCCCTGTGCGCCTGGTCTGCCCCGGCGGTGGGTTCCTGCTCCCCTCTGGGCTTGGACTGCAGGCCAGAGGGGTCTGGCGTGGGCGAACTTCCCCCGCTCACCTCTGGCTCCTGAGGAAGCCTTCGGCAGGTAGTCTTTACTGAAGAAATGTCCCTGTTCTAAAATGGTGATGTGGGACACACTCCCTGCGCGTCTGGTCTCAGGCACACTCTTCTGCGCGCCTGGTCTGCCCCGGCTGTGGGTGCTCGCTCTCCCTGTGGGCTCAGACTACTTGTTCGGAAGGAGCCAGGTGTGGGCTAACTCCCCAGCTGGCCACCAGCTCCTTCAGTAGCCTGTGCTGGGGTCAAGTCGCTAGGTGGCGCCAGAGATCTCTCCTAGAGCCCTTGGGGAGCTGATTTTCCACCCCGTGGGACAGGGAGCAGAGCGGGGATGGTAGGGTACACCTCAACGGCTTTGGGGTGCTGTGTCTGCCTTGTGCCCCACCGTCGTGGGGAACCCACGCCCCTAATTTCGTGCCCCGGGTCTCAGTTCCAAAGCCCTCAGTTCCAGGACGCGGGCTGTAGCCCAGATCAGTGGCGCGGGAATGGCGCCTTTTGAATCCCGCTCCCCTGCCTGGGCGCCTTGTTCCTGCTCACTCAGGGAGGGCCTCCGCCGTCTCCCCGCAAGCCTAGGTCACAGGCGCGGGGACCTGGGCAGCTGCGATCCGGTCTGGATCCGCGCCACTTTCCCGCAAGCTTACCGGGCGGCCGGGGCTGTGTGCTGGTGCTGGTCTCCTCCTGGGGGGCGGGGCTCTCTTTAATGGCGTCTGGAGCTCACCTCCGCGGCGGATCCTGCAGGGTTCGCCTCAGCTCCCGTTCACGGGGTGTGGTGGCTGCAATAGTTCCTTTCCACTCACAGTCCCGCTTGCTGTGTCCGTTTTTCTTGTTGGCCGTTTTGGTTTGTTGTTTCCTCCTCTCTGCCGGTCAGAGAGTGCCGACTTTGTGGGCGGGGGAGGGGAGCAGGGTTCTGCGCTTCCCTCCCTTCTCGTCCTCTTTTATGGCAACTTTCTTCTTCGGGTAGTTTGCTGGAGTCGTCCGTTTATCTTCCGTGTCCCAGTTCTCACTGGGACCTGCCGCTTTTCCTCCCTATTAACTTTTTTTAATGGGAGATCTTACTCGCAGCGTCTCCTCGCCGCCATGTTGCTCCGCCCAATCTATTCCTGATTTTTTTTAAAGATTTATTTATACAAGAAATGGGATACAGGCCAGAGGTGTGGGGGTGAGAGGATTCACCAGAGACAGAGTGGGGAGCAGAGCAGGCAGACTGAGTGAAATACACTGCTGAGAGGAGCAGTGGTTAAGTCAGGAGATGTCTGCTGTGCCATGTGTGTTTCTCCGTGGCCGAGGATCGAACTCGTGCTGCAGTGGCTGCAGATAGCTTCATAGGTTGCGTCTTAACCCCTTGTGCCACCAGGGAGGCCCTGTATTCCTGATATTTCGATCCCTTCCATTATGTTGATCTATGTCTGTCATTGATTTGTTAGGCTAGAAGTATATATTATATGATATAATTATGGTTGTCCTTACCTTTGTGTGTGTGTGTCACTTGCTTGTAGGATTGTGTTTCAACCATTTACTTTGAACTTATTGTATCCTGGAGCTCAGATGGGTCACCTGGAGACATAAGAATGTATAACATTCTTTTGTGTTCCAACCTATAAAGGAGCCCTAATCAGGCTTATATCTGACTTCTCTGAAGAAACACTAGGGGCAAGAGACACTGGAGTGATGTGATCAAAATACTTAAAGATAAAACTGCCAGTCAAGGATACTGTTTCCTTAAGGTCTCTCTTTCATATATAAAGGAGAATTAAAGGCCTTGCCGACAAACAGAACCTGAAGACATTCACAAACACTAGTACCCCATCCACGAAATGTTGAACTGAAATAGAACCACAAATTTTAGGACAAAATGGCAGCTGTAAACTTTCATATATCAATAATAACTAAATGCACATGGACTGAACTCACCAATTAAAATAACAGTGTCTGGTTGAATTAGGGAACAAAATCCAACTTTCTGCTGTCTCCAGGTAATGCACCTGAGCTCCACAGATAAATAAAGGCATTGAGTAAAGGGCTGGAAAACAATTCTACAAGCAAATGGCACCCAAAAGAATACAGAGAGTGCCATACTTATGTCTGATAAAATAGATTTCCAGCTACAACAAAAGGTAACAACAGACAAGATTGGACACTATAAAATGATTAAGGGAAAAATACATCATATAGACATAATAATCATTAATATACAGTCCCTAATTGAAAGATCATCAAAATATTTAAGACAGTTACTTCCAAATCTGAAAACAGAGATTGGGGAAACACAATCACAAATGGGGAATTCAACACCCCGCTTTATCAATAAACACATCAACCAGATAAAATAAGCAGGGTACAATAGTTTAAAACAAGAATTAGACCACATGAGTTTAATAGACATTTATAGTACACTGACACTGAAAAGCTGAGTACACGTTCTTTTCAAGTGCACATGGGACATTCTTCATGATTGACCACATAAGGGTCATAAGACAAGTATCAACAAATTCATGAAGACTGAAGCCATATCAAGCATCTTCCAAATCAAAACCACAATATCACCTCACGGCTATAAAAATGGTCCACAACCATAAAAACAAGTGTTGGTGAGTATGTTGAGCAGAAGGAACCCACGTACACTCCTGATGGGCATGTGGTGCAGCCACTATGGATGGTGCAGCCACTATGGATATAATATGGAGGTTTCTCAAAATATTAAAAATGGTTCTACCATATGACCAAGCATTCCAACTTATAGGTGTCTTCCTGAAGAACACAAAAACACAATAAATTAAGAGGCGTCTTTCTGAAGAACACAAAACAATTATTAAAAAGGTATATGCATTCCTATGTTTATCACAGCACAATTTACAATTGCCAAACTTTGGGTACTACTTAGGTGTCCAAAACCAAATGAGTAGATGAAAAAGATGTGGTATATATGTACAATGGAATACTACACAGCTATTAAAAATGATAAACTATTGCCATTTGCAGTAACATGGAATGAGCAGGAGGGTATTATGCCAAATGAAATAAGGTAAAGGAAGAAAGAAAAATGCCAGATTGTTTCACATATATGTGGAATATAGAGAAGCAAAACAAATTATCAAATAAAGCCAAACTAATAATAAACTTTAGAAAATATGACTGTAGAACTGAGGCTACCAGAGGTGAAGGTAAAGATGGAGGAGGAGAACAAAGTGGGGAGGGAACATAGTTGACTATGGCGATAGATTATGAGTGTTATGGCGGTGAGTTAATGCAGGAACAACATCTGAAGGGAGATACCCTATACTTCTAAAACATAAACAATATTGTGAGTAAATATTGTCTCAATAAAAAAAATTCTGCTGCAAGGGTAAGCAATAGTGTGAAGTAGGCCTATACCTAGTGGGTCAGAGAAAGCCTCAGAATCTCTAACAGGGTTCATGGAAGGTAATTATCCCTCAAAGTAGGTCAGACTGGAGGTGATTTCTACTTCAATTCAGATGGTAGCAAGACAACACTTCAATGAACATGAAAATTTAGGGACATATGATATCACCAATGGAACATAAATACTTTCCAGTAATTCACTACAAAGATATGGAGTATTACAAATGTCTATATAACAGTTAATTAATAGATACACAATATAAAACCATAAATTGTAACATTATAAACAAGAGAGGTGGTAAAAGGGCAATAATTCCGTACAATTGAATTTAAGTTATTAGCATAAAAAGACTGTTGTATCTATACTTTGTTTCATGTCATCCCACTGTAACCACAAAAGAAAAATCTACAGTAGGTATAAAAATGTTAAAAAGAAGATCAATGCATACAACTATGGAAAATCAATTCACAAAGACAGCAAAGAGGAACAAAAAGAACAAGGAAACAACAAAATAACTAGAAGACAAATAAAAGGATTACATTAATAATCTCTTACCTATCAGTAATTACTGTAACTGTAAATAAATTCTCCAAAGAAAAGACATAAAGTGGTGATGGACTGTGTTGCCTACAAGAAAGTTACTTCATCTTTTTTTTAAAAGATTTTATTTTTTTTTTATTTATACAACAGCTGGGGTACAGGCCAGAGGCACGGGAGGGTGAGAGGATTCACCAGAGATAGAATGGGGAGCAGAACAGGCAGACTGAAAGCACTGCTGAGGGGAGCAGCAGGTGCAACAGGAGGGGTCCGCCACGCCATGTGGGGAATCTCTCTGGACTGCCGGGAATCGAACCCGTGCCGCAGAGGCTGTGGACAGCTTCACAGTGCTGTGCTCAATCCGTTGAGCCACCAGGGAGGCCCTAACGTTACTTCATCTTTAATGGCACACATGGGCTGAAAGTGAAAAAGTTCAAGTGGAAACTAAAATAGAGCAGGACTAGTGTACTTATGCAAAACAGATTACCTCAAAGATGTAACAAGAGGCAAATTGTGCCATTATGTGATGATAAAAGGGCCAATTCATCAAAAGGATGTAACAATCATAAATGTATGGGAACTCAGTATCATAGCACCCAAATTTACTACTACTAACAGATGTGAAAGAAAGTCAAACCAGGGCCTCCCTGGTGGTGCAGCAGGTTGAGCACTGTGCTTTGAAGCTGTCTGCAGCCTCTGCAGCACAGGCTTGATTCCCGGCTGGCCAGAGAGAAACCCTCATGGCATGGCAGACCTCCCCTGTCTTGCCCGCTGCTCCCCTCAGAAGTGTCTTCTGTCTGCCTGTTTTGTTCCCTCCTCTCTCTGGTGAATTCTCTCACCCTCCTGCGCCTCTCACCTGTACTCCAGTTCTTGTATACATAAATAAATCTTAAAAAATTAAAAAATAAAAAGATAGACAAACCAATGGAGCAAAGTCAAAATTAAAAGTGAAATAAAAAAATATCTTGAGACAAATGAAATTAAAACACAATATACTAAAACTTAAATAATGCAATAAAAAGAAAACCCTCAAACAATCTAACTTTAAACCTCAGGGGTCTTGAAGAACAAACTAAATCCAGATTTAGAAGAAGAAAGGAAGTAACACAAATCAGAACAGAAATAAATGAAACAGAGACCAAAAAACTATAGAAAAAAATCAATGAAAATAAAAGTTCTCTTTTTGTAAAGATGAATAAAACTGACAAAGTTTTTATCTAAACTAGGAAAAATGACAAAATACTCCAATAAAATCAGAAATAAAATGAAGATACGTTACAATTGATACCACAGAAATAAAGAGAAATATGAGAATACTATAAACAATTGTTTGCCAATAAATTGGATAACTCAGAAGAAATACATAATTTCCAGAAACATAAAACCTACTAAGACTTTATCATTAAGGAATAGAACACCAGAACAGACAAATAATGAATAAGGAGATTAAATCATAATCAAAAACCTCCAACAAAGAAATGATGAAGACCATATGGTTTCACTAGTGAATTTTAACAAATATTTAAAGTAAAATTAACACCAATTCATTTCAAACTCTTCCAAAAATCGAAGAGGAGGTAATATTCCCAAGCTCATTTTATGAGGCCCACATTGCCCTAATACTAGGAAAGGACATTACAAGAAAAATAGATACCATTATCCCTGAGTTATATGATGCAAAATTTTCAGTAAGAAATAGCAAACCAATCAATAGCACATTAAAAGAACCACACAACGTGAACAAATGGGATTTTTCTCTGGGATGCAAGGATAGTTTAACAAAAGCAAATCAGTACATATGCTGTACTATAGTAACAGATAACGTCCATATCATCATCTAAACTGATTGCAGAAAAAAACATTTTACAAAATAAAATACTATTTCCTTTCAGGATAAAATATCTCAACATAATAGATATAAAAGGAATGTACCTCCACTTAAAAAAAAGTAAAGGAATGTTGCTCAATATAATAAAGGTTATATATGCTAGGCCACAATTAACATCAAACTCAACCATGAAAATCTGAAGCTTTTTTTTTTTCCTCTAAGGAACAAGACAAGGATCATCATTTTTATTCAATATATTCTGGAACACAAAGAGATAAAGGTATACAAATTTGTAAGGAAGAAGCAAAATTGTCTCTGCTTGCAGATTATGATTTTACATATAACAATCCTAATGCCTTCCCCCAAAAAAAGTTAGAAATAATCACTAACTTAGTAAAGTTGCAGTATACAAAGTCAACCTATAGAAATCACTTGCATTTCTAAACAACAACAAAAAAAATGTCTGAAAAAGGAATAAAACGTTCCCATTTACAGTAGGAACTAAAACAATAAAATGTTTAGGAATAAATTTAAGGAGATGAAACATCTGTAATAATAAAAAAAATGATAAGAATTTATTATAATTCCATGAAAACATGTGGAAATTCTTAGTATTCTAGTTTACAGGGTTAAAAGCTCAGTCTCTTCCTTGCCTTGCAGACTGTGATGACAAGTTTTGAACAAATAGTTGAAACTGAAGAGTTACCTTGGGAACCTTGGGCAGATAGGGGAACCAAATGTTTGTTATTGAAACAGCGCCTAACACCCACCTGTGGCCATTAAAGGCTGATGTAAATTCTAAAAAAAAATGCAGGGACTAATCACGGTCTGACACTTTTGTAGATAGCAGCCAGAACAGACCTGTGTCCTAAATCTTAGAAAGCCCACATGTTCAGAGTATAAAAAGTGCTCCAAACTTCCCTTGTGACACAGACACTCTCATTTCACCCCGTTTCTCTAGCAGGGTAATCAATAAATCTGCCTTTTCTACTTTACATACTGTCTCTGGTAAATTCTTTCACCCACCTACCCCACAACCCTGGCATCCCTTCATGGTCATTTGATCTCCCTCTCATGGCAGTTAGGGTGCATAATTTATATCCAACTTGACATTGTCACTCCACCAGAATTATAGTGTGTTTCCACTTATTATATTTCAAAATAAAATGAGTTACTAAAACATCAAAATTTATTTAACTCAAAGCCACATATAAACTTTATGACAGTGAGATGCAGTATAGTTGTCAACAAACCAGGTTTAGTTCTCTCAAACAAAGTCACAAAACCTATAGGGACCTGGCAGGTGACCTAGATGAATGAAGTCTGTGTGAACTATGACCGACTGGATGGCACAGGAACTGTCTAAACTAAGCATCACTTACGCAACACCTGTCACTTGTGGTATTGTAGTTTTTCCCACATGGGGAGGCAGGCCCACATTTGCTAGATCCTTTGACTTTGCAAAAAGTAGCTAGACATCTAAATTTAATATGAAATATTTTCACTAACTATTGACAACTAATTCATTTTAAAACATAATGATCTGTGCCTAGCTCTCAGTTCCAGAATGCGCTCTTGCTCCACAGAAAAACTACTCAAAATAATCAACCAGTTAAGTAAAGCAGCAGGATAGAAAATCAACACAGAAAAATCAGTAGCCTTCCTATACACAAGCAATCAATCTGAAGAAAAAGAAATGAAGAAAACCATCCCTTTTACAATTGAAACAAAAAAAAAATCAAATACTTGGGAATAAACCTAACAAAAGAGGTGAAAGACCTATACAAAGAAAATTATAAAACACTGTTAAAAGAAATAGAAGCAGACACAAAGAAATGGAAAGACATCCCCTGCTCATGATTGGAAGAATTAACATTATTAAAATGTCCATCCTACCAAAAGCAATATACAGATTCAATGCTATTCCAGTAAAAATCTCAATGACATTCTTCAAAGAAATAGAACAAATACTGCTGAAATTCGTATGGAACCACAAAAAACCACAAATAGCCAAAGCCCTGCTGATGAAAAAAGGAGAATGGAGGTATCACACTTCCAATCTTCAAGCTATACTCAAAGCCATAATAATTAAAACAGTATGGTATTGGAACAAAAACAGACACACAGACCAATGGAACCTAATAGAGAGCCCAGAAATAAAACCACACTTATATGGACAACTGATCTTTCACAAGGGAGCAAAGACTATGCAATTGAACATGGATAGTTTGTTCAATAAATGGTGCTGGGAAAACTGGACCACCACATTCAAACAAATGAAACTAGACCACTACCTTTACCATGCACAAAAATCAACTCAAAATGGATAAAAGAACTGTACCTATGACCTGAAACCAGGAAATATATAGAAGAAAATATAGGTAAAACACTACAAGACATACATGGCAATAACATCTTTAAAGACTCATCACCCAAAGCAAAGAGTGTCAAGGAAAAGATAAACACCTGGGAATACATCAGACTGAAAAGCTTCTGCACAGCACAAGAGACATTGATCAGAACAGAGACACACCCCACTGACTGGGAAAATATCTTTGCACTCCAGTCAACTGATAAGGGACTGATCACAAAGATACACAAAGAACTCACAGGACTCAACAAAAACAAAATAAACAATCCAGTCAAGAAATGGGCAGAAGAACTTAAAAGACATTTCTCCAAAGAGGAAATGCAAATGGCCAACAGGCATATGAAAAAATGTTCAACATCCCTTATAATCAGGGAAATGCAAATTAAAACCACATTGAGATACCACCTTACACCAGTAAGAATGGCACATATCAAAGAAACAAGCAACAACAAATGTTGGCGAGGATGTGATGAAAAAGGAACTCTCCTACATTGCTGGTGGGAGTACAGACTGGTCCAGCCACTATGGAAAGCTGTGTGGAGGTTCCTCAAACTACTAAAAATGGAGCAACCATACGACCCGGCAATTCCACTACTAGGCATCTACCCAAAGGACACAAAAACATTGATTGAAAAGAACACCTGTACCCCTATGTTTATTGCAGCTATTTACAATGGGTAACACCTGGAAACAACCTAAATGCCCCAAAATAGATGATCAAGAAGATGTGGCATATATACACAATGAAATATTATTCAGCAATCAATAAAGATTAACCTATGACATTCGCAGCAACATGGATGGAGCTAGAAGGAATTATGCTCAGTGAAATCAGCCAAAAGGAAAAAGAAAAATATCGGATGGTTTCACTTATTATGGGGGAACCCGATAAGATATCAGTGTAAAAAAATAATAATGGTACAAAACACAACAAAGCAAAAACAGACAATTATAAATCAGAGACATTCTGCAGGGGAGGAGGAGGGAGAGGGATCAGAGGAAGGGAGGGAGGAGCACAGGGGACTGAGGTGATGGTGCACGGGTACATTGGTGAAGGAAACTTTATGGGGACTACACCTGAGGGGATGGGGGGAAGCAAATATTGTTTAAAAATGAACAATGATGTAAAAAATAAAAAAAATAATAAATAAAATAAAACAAAATGACAAATAGTTTGTTTCCAGAACATGGTTATTATAAATAGGGCTGCAATGAAAATAAGAGTGCATGCATCCCTTTGAATTAGCATTTTTGTACTCTTTGGGTTACACCTAGGAGTGGAATTGCTGGATCATATAGTTAGGTGTATTTTTATTTTCAGAAATCTTCACACTGTATTCTATAGTGCTGGACCAGTCTACAATTCTACCAACATTGTATGAGAATTCCATTTTCTCCACATCCTTACCAGCACATTTCTGGTCTTTTTTGATATGGATCATTCACACAGGTCTGTGTCAGTATCTCACTGTGGTTTTGATATGCAATTCCCTGTCAATAAGTAATGTTGAACATTTATTCATGTGCCTGTTAGTCATTTGTGTGTCTTCTTTTTTTTTAAGATTTATTTATTTATGCATACAGTAACTGGGGTACAGGCCAGAGGTGCAGGAAGGTGAGAGGATTCACCAGAGACAGAGTGGGGAGCAGAACAGGCAGACTGACTGAAATACACTGCTGAGGGGAGCAGCGGGGGAGACAGGAGAGGTCTGCCATTCCATGTGGGTATCTCTCTGGCCAGCCAGGGATCGAACCCGCACTGCAGAGGCTGTGGACAGCTTCACAGCGCTGCAATCAACCCCTGCACCAACAGGGAGGCCCTTATTTGTATGTCTTCTTTGGAGAATTACATATTTAGCTCTTTTGCCCATTTTTTTTGATTGGGTTATTTTCTGTTTGTTGAGTTGTGTAAGTTCTTTTTAGATCTTGGATATCAGCTCTAGGTCGGATGTATGGTTGCAAATATTTACTCCCATTCAGTAGGGTGTTTGTTTTAGTGATAGTTTCTTTCTCTAGGTAGAAGCTTTTTAGTTTGATACATACCCAGCTGTTTAGGATGATATGGTATATATTCAGGATGAAATACTACTCAGCCCTAGAAAAAGATAAACTCTTGCCATTTGTGACAACATGGATGAAACTGGAAGGGATTTTACTACATAAAATAAACCAGAAGGAGAAAGACAAACACTGGATGGTGTCATTGATATGTGGAATATAGAGAAATACAGCCAAGCATCAGATAAAAACCAAACCAATAAAAAAAAAAAAACCCTAAAAATTGAGGTACTCGAACACGAGGAGGAAAAGGGAGAGCAGAGTGGGAAGGAGGAATAATAAATTATGGTGGAGGAGTATGGGTACCTTGGTGGTACATCTAAAAGATGTGATCCAGGCCTCCCTGGTGGCGCAGCGGTTGAACCCTGGGCTGCGAAGCTGCCCACAGTCTCTGCAGTGCCAGTTCGAACCCTGGCTGCTGGGTGAAGGTCCCACATGGCGCGCAGACCTCTCCTGCCACCCGCTGCTCCCCTCAGCAGTGTATTTTGTCAGTCTGTCTGTTCTGTTCCCCGCTCTGGCTCTGGTGAATTCTCTCACCCTCTCGCGCTTCTGACTGTACCCAGTGCTTGTATAAATAAATAAATTAATTAAAAAAAAAGATGTGATCCTATATCTTTATTTTTTTATTTTTTAGATTTATTTATTTATGCATACAAGAGCTGGGGTACAGGCCAGAGTTGTGGGGGGAGTGAGAGGATTCACCAGAGACAGAGTGGGGAGCAGAACAGGCAGATGTACTGAAATACACTGCTGAGGGGAGCAGCAGGTGAGACAGGAGAGGTCTGCTGTGCCATGTGGGTCACCTCCCTGGCCAGGGATGGAACTTGTGCTGCAGTGGCTGGGGATAGCTTAATAATGCTGTGTCTCAACCCCTTGCGCCACCAGGGATGCCCTGATCCTATACCTTTAAATCACATACAGCATCGCAAACCAATGTTGCCACAATATAAATCAATCAATCAATCAATAAATAAATGACATTTCGTGCATCAAACAAAATACAGCTAAAGGTTGAAGTTAGCTTATAAATCTCCACGTTGCCACCTCTATATAATAACTCTTGTATATCAAAACACAATTAGCTTTAATTTAGAGTTCATGAAAGCATAAATGTTCAATCAATTGCCTATTGTAGGGTAACTGATTTTCAGGCTTTTCTGCCCTCCTGCCATTAGCATTAATGATGGGTCCCTACAGTCCAGAATGCATGTCTGATGGCGGGCACCTCGAGTGGGGTGTTGGCATACATAGGTGGGTACACCTGGGCTGAGACTGGGCTTATAAGGGCAGGTCAAGGGGAACGGCACCAGTAGAAGAGTGAGAACTAGACCATGAGAGAACGCCAGAGAGCCCAGGAAGAGTGAAGATTCACTGGGGGCTGGGAGGCCTGTGTAGGGTAAAGAAAATGTCAGGCTTTTCTGCCCTCCCACCATCAGGATAGATGATGGATCCTTGAGGTCCTGAATGCATGCCTGATGGCGGGCACCTGGAATAGGGTGTGGGCATAGGTAGATGGGATTCACCTGGGCTAACACTGTGCTTTTAAGGGCGGCATCATGGGGACGCCAGCAGAAGCCGAAAGAAAAGCCGAGAGAGAAGCAAAGAAACAGAAGCAGAGATCACTGGAGAGCCTGGATAGAGTGAAGATTTGCTGGGGGCTGTGAGGACTGCCAGCCTCCCGGCCCCCCAGCACTCCTGCCTGTCATGTACTCTCTAAATCCCAATGAAAGACCTGCAAAAAGCCACTAAGGACTCTGACTCCTCCTTTACCTGGTCTGCATGGGATCAGAAAACCTGCACTGGTCCATTCCTGACCTTTACAATTGGTGTAGTTGGCAGGATGATCCATGCAGACAGGTATGGAGCCCTCCGAAGACCTGGAGGGACAAAGGAGTAACAGACTGTTTCCCTGTGACGATGCTGGAGGCATCATGGTGGCACAGGAGATGGATGAGGTCCAGGAGCTGCAGGATGAGACCTCGTGTGGAGGAGTTGTCTGAGAGGACTAGCTAATGACCCATGAGGCAGCAAGAATCATCGGCGAAGAGAGGACCGCTATTCGGAGCTCGCCGGTGCGGATGCAGGGAGAGGCCTGATGGACTTGGACTAACGGAGTTGGACTGACAATCCCGCCAGAAGGCGGAGGATCTTGCAGGTTAATGGTGTTTGGGGACCCTGGGGGAGGATGCTATTGTTTGTACACCCCAGGAGATGGGAATCTGGGGGTGGCCAGTAGGCCTTGCTGGCCAAAAGCAGCCTGTGTGTGCCCGGCAGCCAGGCAGAGGAGAAAAGCCAACTGAAAAGGCAAAAGCTGGTGCTGATGCTAAGTTTGGGAAGCCCTGAGTGGCTGTTAAGCATCCTGGGTATGCTGAAGCCCTGTGAGTCTCGTAAAATCACCTGTGGGTGATGCCCTGCTCATTGTCGAGTGAGGGTGAGGAGCTGAGGAACCCGTCCTTGAGGGACAGGTGGGAACCGTGGCTTGGGGTGGAGCCCAAGCTGCATGTAGAGTTTGGGTCCCCGACCCATGTGCTTGTGCAGTGGGTTGGCCTGAGTGCAGGGGTCTGCGAGTTGCATTGGTGGCGATGAAAGCCGAGTGTTGGAGCGACCGTAGACAGAAACCCTGAGGGTTGGCGATTACCCCCAACAGAATAGAATCGCCAATCCCAGAGTGAGTGCATCCTGAGGGTGGATGCGGGGTGTGGCTTGTAGCCGAGACTACAGCCAGAGAAGGTCAGGAAGCCTGAGAGCTCCTGGTGTGTTACAGTAGATGCCGTGAGTGGTTCCCCTCCCTCGTATGAGCAGTGCCTTCAGCAGCAGATTTGGTGGCTCATCTGCTGGTACCAATAATTGTCTTTTGCACTAGGTTGGGGCTCTGCCTGGACTTATTTGTGTTCTGTTGTATTTTGTTGTTATATTGTGATGTATTTGCTTTTGTGGGCCATGGCTGCATTGTTTATGTTTGCTAAAAAATTGTATATATGGATACTATATGGCAGAAAACCCTGAGGGGGTGGACTGTAGGGTAAAGAAAATGTCAGGCTTTTCTGCCCTCCTGCCATCAGGATAGATGATGGATCCTTGAGGTCCTGAATGCATGCCTGATGGCGGGCACCTGGAATAGGGTGTGGGCATAGGTAGATGGGATTCACCTGGGCTAACACTGTGCTTTTAAGGGCGGCATCACGGGGACGCCAGCAGAAGCCGAAAGAAAAGCTGAGAGAGAAGCAAAGAAGCAGAAGCTGAGAACACCGAAGAGCCCAAATAGAGTGAAGATTTGCTGGGGGCTGTGAGGACTGCCAGCCTCCCGGCCCCCCAGCACTCCTGCCTTCCATGTACCCGCTAAATCCCAATAAAAGACCTGCAAAAAGCCACTAAGGACTCTGACTCCTCCTTTACCCAGTCTGCATGGGATCAGAAAACCTGCACTGGTCCATTCCTGACCTTTACAGCCTGTCAGCCCCCTGGCACCCCTGCCTGCCATGTACCTGGTAAAATCCCAATAAAAGCCTGAAAAAGCCACTGAGGGCTCCAGGATGCTCCTTTACCCGTCTGCATAGGGTCATAGAGAACCTGCTGTGTGCCATCCTGCCACTACAACTATGCATAAAAATCACCATCCCATTTCAACTAAAATGGTAATGGATTTTGTTTTCCATCTTGTTTTAAGCCTCCTTATCTGAGGGTAGCTTGTCTCTATGTGGGTTTTTTCCACAGATATTTTAAAGAAGAAATTTTAAGTTGCCTCTCACTTAGTTGGTTTTCCTGAAGTTTTAGTGATGATCCTATAGTATAATAATACTTATGCTAAAATATAGTGGAAATCCTATAGCAAGTTTCTTATTGCTGAGGGTGGGAGAGAGCAATTTAGATTTGGGGAAAAAAAAACACACAATTCCATTTCTGCTTTGAACAACTTTTCTATTAAGAAAAATCTAAAATCTGGGCCTCCCTGGTGGCGCAGCGGTTGAGTGCTGGGTTGCGAAGCTGCCCGCAGCCTCTGCAGCGCCGGTTCGATCCCCGGCTGCTCCCCGGCCACCAGAGGAGGGTCCCACATGGCGCGCAGACCTCTCCTGCCGCCCACTGCTCCCCTCAGCAGTGTACTTTGGTCCTTCTGCCTGCTCTGCTCCCCGGCCACCAGAGGAGGGTCCCACATGGCGCGCAGACCTCTCCTGCCGCCCACTGCTCCCCTCAGCAGTGTACTTTGGTCCTTCTGCCTGCTCTGCTCCCCGCTGTGGCTCTGGTGAATTCTCTCACCCTCTGGCGCTTCTGACTGTACCCAGTGCTTGTATGTATGTTTGTATCAATCAATCAATCAATCAATCTTAAAAAAAAAAAAGAAAAATCTAAAATCTAAAAGTCTATTTTATGGGCAGAAGAGCTAAAAAGAAACTTCTTGAAGAGGAAATGCAAATGGCCAACAGGCATATGAAAAAATGTTCAACATCCCTTGTAATCAGGGAAATGCAAATCAAAACTACCATGAGATACCATCTTACACCAGTGAGAATGGCACATATTAAAAAAACTAGCAACAACAAATGTTGGCAAGGGTGTGGAGAAAAAGGAACTCTTCTGCACTGTTGGTGGGAGTGCAAACTGGTCCAACCACTATGGAGAGCTGTGTGGAGATTCCTCAACCTATTAAAGATAGAGCTTCCATATGCTCCAGCAATTCCACTCCTAGGTCTTTACCCAAAGGACACAGAAACATCCATTCCAAAGAACACCTGCACCCTTATGTTTATAGCAGCACTGTTTACAATAGCTAAGCTTTGGAAACAGCCCAAATGCCCAAAAATAGATGACTGGATCAAGAAGATGCGGTGCATATATACCATGGAATATTACTCAGCATTCAAAAAAGATAAACACATGCAATTTGCAGCAACATGGATGGCGCTAGAAGGGCTCATGCTCAGCAAAATAAGCCAGAAAGAAAAAGAAAAATACCGGATGGTCTCACTCATAGCAGGAATCTAGAAAACTTAAATAAGGGACCAGGAAAATGAATAACTATAAGAAAGTGAAAATCAAAATCAACAAAAATCTATGAACCAGAGACACTTTTGGAGGGGTGGGTGGAGGGAGGGGAGGGATTGGGGTCAGAATGGGGGGGTTGAAATTTTATGGGGAATATAAAAATAAAATTTATTATAAAAAAAAAGAAGTTATATTTTGAAAATTTAGGAAAAAGAGTTTTTTCCCACTTCATGACATTTCCTACTTCTGGGCAATATTCTTGTTTGACATTTATGATGAGGTTTTAAGACAAAGTACAATTTTCATTCCTACTTCTGTTTTGTCATTCTATGACATCAAACAACAGAAATACATCTGCCTTAATGAAGGAAGGATGTGACTATGGAAATTTACATCTTTCTTCGTTTGCTTCAAGTAAATAAGCCAATATAAAGGTTGCTCTCCCATTCTTAACCAACCAACAGCTGCTCCAGCAGTAGTTGGCAGAGACAGGCATCCTTGCTGACATTTTTAGAGGCATAACCAAAGGGTAAACTAACTTACAATTTAGCTTAGACTATTTCCACAACAGGTGTGCTTACAAAAGAAGTTCATTGACCATTTTAAAGTATTTGTGCAGGAAACAACATAGCTGCTAAGACCTGTTAGTCTTGCATAAAGGCTCTTCTCTTTACAAAATCAGTTGATTTTATCATTTTCTTGAGGGTCACAGTCTACATTGCATGAACAATATATTCCTTTTGACAGAGTTTAACATAAAATAAAAATCAAAAGATAATGTTACTATTCCAAGATAGAAAAGCTCTTTCTTTGCAGTAAGGTGAATTGCCTTGTTATACCTATACCAGACATATTAATAGAGCAATTCAGTACAAAGATAGCTTTAAAACATGAAGCTTTCTTGTGAAAGGAACATCATTTTTAAAGTATAAACAGGAAGAGTTTTTTTTCCACGCTGAGTCTTTTTCCTAGAGTAATGTTGCATACAAACTGAAGATTGCTACTTCTATTGAAATGTATAATAAAAAATCAGTCAGTTTAATGGTTGACAAACTCACATTCAAATAAGAGTGTTCCTGGTGTTTTTGTAAAGACCTGTATGCAAAACGAGATTTCATGACCTTAATATATGCAACTGTAAATGTCTGCCAAAACATTGTACAAATGAGTGTATAATGAGGTAATAATAACTGAAAGAATCAAGGGAAAGGAAACATAGGCCTAATTCCCCCACTTTTGCAGTTTACAGAAATATACTGACCAAACTGAGCAAGGGAGAGAAAAGTCCCCCTGATTTCTCATTTGTACCAGTAGAATTTATTAGGGCAGAAATTCTAACTCATGTGTAATCTGGCCTTGACATCCTTGCCCCTCTCTTTTCTTTTTCCACATTTTTTTAAGATCCCTTTCTTATTTTTCTTTTTTTTTCTTAAATTTTATTTTATTGAGGTAATAATTTTTTACAACAGTTCATGTGATTCAGAGATTTACAAGCACACCTCTTCAGATGTACATCTGTAGACACTCCAAAAGGAGGAAGTTAAGAAATGGATATAAGCAGTCAGTTGGGAACAGGGTGCCCCAAGCCCCAAGTCCATTTATCAGCCTGATTGAGAAACAACAGCACACCAGGAAGCCCCTCCTGCCCTCAATTAAAAAACAAAATGTTCAGAACATCAGCATAATAACATAATAGCAATCAACCAAAGTTGGCTGGGCAGCATGGGAAAACTCAGTGGGCCTCAGTAGCTTAGGAGACCCTTTAGGCCCAGCCAATCAATAAGAGAATAAGGCAGAGACACCCAATAGCCAAACCCTTACTCCTTGCCCATTGTATCTATATAAGCACCTGCTTCTTGTCACCTCAGTTAGCAACACATTCGGAACCCCTCTCTGTTCAGCGAGCTTTCCTGTCCTTATTCCTACTTATCAATAAATCTCTTGTTTTTCTGTAACTTTTGCCTGGATGCTGAATTCTTTCCTTGCTAAAGATAAGAACTGAGAAAGAACCTACTTGGTGTCATCAGACTCTGGGCCTGCTCCCCAAATGCTGGGTCACTCCCTACACCAAAGCACCCATATAATTTTTCACCATAGTCCATTGGACTGCCTCCATGCATTGCTCTTCACTCTCCCCTACCCATTGTGGTAGTCTTCCTTATTTTTTCTTTCTGTCTTGTACCTTAGTTGAATAAATATGTGATCCTTATAAAACCTGAGGGCAGCAAAAGAAAACATTGAAAGTACTAGTACTAGACATAGGGAATGATGAATAGTGAAGGGAATGGTAACATACATAGAATAAAGACCTTGATGAATTTGAATTAATGGTATAAGGGTGAGGTATTTAGGAATTTAGCACAGAGACTCCAGAATCTCCCATACTGTAACTGAAAAAATGTCTATATTCCAGAGCAGGGTGACCCAAATCCTACTACTTTTGACCTTTTGTCTCACCCTGGTCAGTGCTGATTGTAAAACTTCTTCTATCTTACTTAACCAACAGGAATGCTATGGCCTACTGATTTTGCTAAATAAAACTGGGCAAAACCAGTGAAGCCCTGCACCCTCAACAAAGTAACTTCAAGACCCAAGGTGTAATTCTTTCTTGAATCTGTCTGCACTCTTTTTTCTGAGTGTGTACTAGTGTTTACATAAAAGTTTCCTTTTTAACTCACATCCTCCGACTCCTGTATGAATTATTTCCTGCACCAAAGGCAAGGACCTTCCGGGCCTCTTGGCACCCCGGGCCCTATCTGGGGTACTTGCATAGTTGAGTTTGAAATAGAAGACAGTGGGTTAGAGTTAGAGGCTTGAATTCAAGATTTTGGAAGCAGTGCAATGATTTGAGATGTGTAGAATATAACTATGGGAATGAGTAGATGAAGTGGAAGAAATCTTTAAAGATGAATAAATACCAGTACTGAAAAAGCAAGGATTTTTTATGTATGTAAATAGATGTTGCAGGCACCAATAATAATATTGGCATTCATGATGGACAAAATGAGAAAGTAATAGCACTTTAGTAGTTAATAATAACAAGGTGCATAAGGATGGCCTTTGCTATAAATTTCATAGTATCTTTGGGTTTGAAGGAATAGGAAGTAAAAATGGTTTTGAAGTAACAACATGGAGCAAGGGAGATGTTTATTTAAACTCCCGGCTCTAGATTTTATGGGATGCAAAACTGAAAATATTTATCACTTGAGAGGACTACATGCAAAGTACTATCCTCAATTGACTATCCACAATCTAAGTTTCATATAGAGAAAGAAAGGAGAAGGAATGTTAGAAAAGAAATTAAAACCATTGGAAGAGCAGTGCCATCGAAATGGTGGACAAATATGCTCTAGGCCCTGATTTCCTCATGGAAACATTAACAATATTAAGAAATTGGGGGCCTCCCCAGTGGCGGTTGAGCACTGGGTTGAGCACTGGGGTGCGAAGCTGTTGAGCACTGGTTGCGAAGCTGCCCGCAGCCTCTGCAGCACTGGTTCGATCTCCAGCTGCTCCCCGGCCACCAGAGGAGGGTCCCACATGGCGCACAGACCTCTCCTGCCACCCGCTGCTCCCCTCAGCAGTGTACTTCGGTCCTTCTGCCTGCTCTGCTCCCTGCTCTGGCTCTGGTGAATTCTCTCACCCTCCCGCACTTCTGACTGTACCGAGTGCTTGTATAAATAAATAAATAAATAAACAAAAAAGCAAGAGTTCTCCTTTAAAATAAAAAAAAAATATTAAGAAATTGGAAAAAAAATTTATAAGATCCTTGGAAAACAATCAAAAGACTACAGCAACCAGTTGAATGCCCAATGAAGAAAAAGTCATATGCAAATTATAAGAAGTTTTGTGACATTTTTACACATAGTTGCCAACTCCCTTTCCAGCATGGTACAGTCTTGATCTGGAAGAAGTGGCATCTCATATCACAATTACATCCATTGATTTAAGATAATATATCAGACCTTATATGCAAACTTTTAACCAGCCTGGTAGCTGCATGAAGGTTTGGTCTATATTTCATCTTGCTGGGATTTCAGAAGCAGTAGGCATTATTCGGAAAGATGCAAAGGACTACAGACTAATGGACAAGCACAACAAGTGATTATGAGTGGAGACATAGAACAGAACATCCAAGATTCTGAGGAGAAGCAATAATTAATCTCTTTGGGCGCTTAAGACAATGAAAGCAGCCAGGTATATGTAGGAAGTGAAAAGTTACATATAAGACCTGGATAGATGCACACTCAGAAAAGAACTGAGAAGAGCTTAAGCTTTAACCTCAGCATTATCCTAAGGCTTAGAATACACTCACCTAATTAGTGAAGGGTTGCCTAGGGTAGTATGCAAAGACTATGAGGTGTGATTTTTTTTTCAAATGCCCAATTTTCAACAACAACAACAAAACAATAAAATCATAAAGCATACAAAGATCCAGGAAAACATCTCTTATTCAAAGGAAGGAAAAAAATGTCAAAAACTACACCTGAAGAAGCAGTTGACAAAGAAATTTTTCAGACCTATTTTAAAAATGCTCAGAGTTAAAGGAAATAATAGAAAATCAATTAAAAGAGGTAAGGAAAATGATATTTTGAGAAAATGAAAATATCAAAGAAATATAAATTACACAAATTAAAAACAAAAATTCTGAAACTGAAAAAATACAGTAACTGAATTGAGAAATTTGCTAAAGGGATTCCACAGCATAATTAAGGAGGCCAAAAAAAGAACCAGTGAGCTTGATGATAATTATTTGAAGACAGAGTATGAAGCACAGAAAAAAAAAAAATGAACTGAGCCTAAGGGACTTAAGGGATTCCATTAAATAGGCAAATATGGGAGTCCAGAACAAAAAACAAGAGAAAGGGCAGAGAGATTATTTGAAGAAATAATTGCTGAGAACTTCTAAAATTTGATGAAAGATACGAATGTGAAAATCCAAGAAATTTAACAACTACAAGTAGAACAAACTGAAGGAGATCCATAACAAAACATATTTACAATCAAACTGTCAAAAGCCAAAGACAAGAGAGAGTCATGAAAGCAATAGAGGGAAGTGACTCATCACTACAAGGAATCCTAAATAAGATTTCAGGTAATTATTAAGCAAAAAACCTGCAAGCAAGAGGCAAGGGGATGATATATTTAAAATGCTGAAAGAAAATGGAACTGTCAGCCAATAATTCTATATCTGGCAAAACTGTAAGTCAAATATGAGGAGGAAATAATTTCTAGAAAAACTATTAGTCCAGCCCTATAAGAAATTCTAAAGGAAGTTGTTACTTCTGAAATGAAAAGAT
Source organism: Talpa occidentalis (assembly GCF_014898055.3). Taxonomy (NCBI): domain Eukaryota; kingdom Metazoa; phylum Chordata; class Mammalia; order Eulipotyphla; family Talpidae; genus Talpa; species Talpa occidentalis. Next base: position 39,237,750 of record NW_023601543.1, read on the forward strand.
ACTGATAGTAACTTATTGTCCTGTGAAGATGTAAACATCTCTGCAAAAGATAAATCATTGGTGAATATAAAAACCAGTATCATACTCATGTGGCTTGTTGCACTTTTTACTTTCAATATATTTAAAAGAGAAATACATGAAAAAAAGTTATAACTGTGTTAAAGGGCACAATGTTTTAAGATGCATTCTGTGTCATCAATAACAAAGTCAATGGAAGAGAGCTTGAATATTGGAGTTGGGATTTTCTACATAAATGAAGTTATATTGTTATCACTTCAAAATAGAATGTTATAAATTTAAGATTTTATATGTAATCCACTTGATAAATACAAAGAAATATTGATAGACCATATACAAAAAGGAGAAGAGAATAAAAATGCATCACTACAGAAAATCAACAACACACAAATGAAGGCAGTAATGGAGGAAATGAATGAAATAACAAAGCAATAGGACATATGGAACATAAATAACATGATGGCAAAAGTCCTTCCCTATCAATAAATAATTTAAATGTAAATGGCTTAAATACCCAATCAAAGGGATAGATTGTCAAGATGGATTTTAAAAATGATCCATCTATATGCTATCTATGAAGAACTCATTTTTGATCAAAGGACACAAATAGAATGAAAGTGAAATGATGGGAGATGATATTCCATTCAAATAGTAAACAGAAGAGAGCTTAGGTGGCTATGCTAATATCAGACAAAATAGAATTTAAATAAAAAATTAAGAAATGACAAAGAATGTTATATATTGATGAAAGTATAAGTCTCAAAAAAATAGAATCATTTAAAGATATATGCACCCAATAACAGAGCTCCAGGATATTTGAAGTAAACATTGACAGCATTGAAGGGAAAAATAGAAAGCTTTACAGTAATAGTTGACTTCAATACCCTGCTTTCAATTATGTATAGAACAGATACTCAATAAGGAAGTAGATGACTTGAACAACATTATAAACCATTTGACTATAGATAGATATAGATATACATAAAATGATATAGATATAGATGAGATAGATATATAGATTATAGAGATAGATGTATCACACTCCACCCAACAACAGAAGAATACATTATTCTCTTTCAAGTGTGGCAAGGGAGATTCTCCAGGATAGACTACATGTTAGGTCAAAAATAAGTCTTAATTGGGCCTCCCCGGTGGCGCAGCGGTTGAGCGCTTGGTTGCAAAGCTGCCCGCAGCTTCTAAAGCACCAGTTGGATCCCTGGCCACCGTGCGAGGGTCCCACATGGCGCGTAGACCTCTCCTGCCACGCCCGCTGCTCCCCTTACCAGTGTGCTTCAGTCCTGCCTGTTCTGCTCTCCGCTCTGGCTCTGGTGAATTCTCTCACCCTCCCACACTTCTGACTCTACCCAGTGCTTGTATAAATAAATAAATCTTTTTTAAAAAAGTCTTTATTTTAAAGCATTGAAATTCTACAAAGTAACTTTTATGACCATAAAAGAATGAAACTTTGAATAAATTATATCAGGAAAAAGCACAAGTATGTGAACATTAGTAAAACACTTAGAAAAAGCAAAATAATTAAGGAGAAAGACAAATACAGTATGGTGTATAGAAAAAACAAACAAAGGGTCTGATAAAGCCAAACCAATAACAAACCCTAGAAATCTGAATGTAGAACTGAGGCTTCCAGAAGGGAGGTTGAAGGGGGGAGAACAAAATGAGGGAACACAATGTACTCTAGTGAAGGACTATGGGATTCTTGGTAGTGGGTTGATGTGATAACAACCGCTAAGGGGGAAATTCTGCATCTCTAATTCATGAACGACATTGTAAACAAATGTTTCCTCAATAAAATAAAAGACAGGAAAAAATTATGGTTCTTGGTAAATCAGGGTGTCATATAAATGTCACCAAATCCATCATGTATTGACTGTAAAGCAGGAATGTTTTCAGTGATCTGGGAAAATTGGAGTTCTATGTAGAATACTTTCCTCTGTTCTTGGCTGTGTTCTACCCTGCCTCTCAGATGCTATTCAATAGCATTTTTCCAGGATACAAGGACCATTGTTTGGAAAACCTCTGAAATTATAGGCCTGAAAAGATGTGTTGTGTAACATAATAAGAGGGAGAAAAGATAATTGTTGGATATGAGAAAGTCAGGTAATATTCCACATATAAGTGACACCATCTGGTATTTATATTTTTCCATCTGACTTATCTTCTGTTTTATTTTGACTCATTAATTACACATTTTCTAACTGACTTTCTAGTTAGATAAGGATGGATAAATACCAACTTCCCCATATGGACCATCTTGGCTTGAAAATCTAGCATAGTGCCACACCTATTTTAATACTTTTGCTAGTTCATTCTGGAAAATCATACTTTGAAAATTTTAGGAACAGAGACAGCTAGGGGGAATGGCTTTGCTAAATTCATCCTGCTGATCAAAGACATAACAAATAACCACAAGTTCATCCTTTATTCAGTACAACTTCACTAATGGAAAAACAGCCTATATACAAATCCACTTACAGAGACTCAATAATACCTTCTTATTCAAAGTGACAAGATCCATCATGGGATACATAGTTTTTCAGCTTTATTTGAGGTATAAATGACTAATTTGTAATATAAAGTATACATGTGATGATTTGATATGTTTATATTGTGAAAGTATTTCCACAAGCAAGCTAATTAACATACCCATCATCTTTTCTGTGTCTATGATAACATTTCCGATATATTTTTAAAAATATTTTTTTCATTATTTTTTTAATTGAGGTAATATTTTATTACATTATTGCTCGTATTTTGGAAGCATAGGATCTCCTCAAGATTCACCACTGTAGTGCACCTGCCCCAAAATCACCAATAGTCTACCACCATAGTCCATTGTGCTCCCTTCACTCTTTTTTTTTTTTTTAATTTTCTAGAGGCATGTCTTATTTATTTATTTTTTATTATTTGTTTGTTTGTTTTGGTTTATACATGCACTGGGTACAGTCAGAAGCGCGGGAGGGTGAGAGAATTCACCAGAGCCAGAGTGGGGAGCAGAGCAGGCAGAAGGACCGAAGTACACTGCTGAGGGGAGCAGCGGGCGGCAGGAGAGGTCTGCGCGCCATGTGGGACCCTCCTCTGGTGGCCGGGGAGCAGCCGGGGATCGAACCGGCGCCGCAGAGGCCGTGGGTAGCTTCGCAACCCAGCGCTCAACCGCTGCGCCACCGGGGAGGCCCTCCCTTCACTCTTTGTTTGCATCCAAACCTCTTCCCTCATTTGGATGTTTCAGTTCTGTAGTCATCTTTCAAGGGCTGTTTTAAGCTTGTCTTTATCTGATCCTTAGCTTGATTTCTCTATATTCTACATATAAGTGACACCATCTGGTATTTATCTTCTCCTATTTTTTAAAGATTTATTTATGCATATAAGAACTGGGGTGTAAGCCAGAGGTGTGGGTAAGGGGGGGTGAGAGGATTCACCTGAGAGAGTGGGGAGCATAACAGGCAGATCTACTGAAATACACTGCTGAGGGGAGCAGTGGGCAAGGCAGGAGAGGTCTGCTGAGCCATGTGGGTCAGCAACATGGCTGGGGATTGAACTCATGCTGCAGTGGCTGCGGATGGCTTGATAGCACTGTCTTTAAGACCCATGCCACCAGGAAGGCCCTCTTCTATTTTAACTGATGTGTATGACTGTTCTTGCTTTCTTTTGGGTTCCATTTGCTTGTGTGATTTTTTTCCCAATCCTTTTCTCTGAGCTTATATTTATCTTGGAGATCAGGTGTGTTTCCAGGAGACAGCAGAACTTTGGGATTCTGGGTTCCCACCAAAATACAAGCTCTGTGACTTTTGATTTATGAGTTCAGTTCATTTTCATTTGGGATGATTATTGATATATTGTTGTCTGCCCCTGTGATTTTGTCACTAATTTTCTGGTTCTATTTCCTTGTACAGTTCTTTGTGGACATCCTTCTATTTGACTTACATGTGAGAGCTCCTTTCAGCATTTCTTGGAGGTGAGGTGAGTGTCTGCAACTCTATCAGCTTCTGTTTGTCTTAGGAGATCTTTATTTCTCCCTCATCTTTGAAAGAGAATCTTGCAGGATAGAGTTTTCTTTGCTGGCAGTTTTTATCTTCAAGTATGTTGATCACATCATTCCATTCTCTCATTTTCTGTAGTTTTACTTCAGTGAAGCCAGTTGTAAGCCTGATAGGCATTTATTTATAGGTTACCTGCTTCTTTCCCCCAGCCATCTTCAATAGTCTTTCTTTGTCTTGAACTCTTGGAAGTTTCAATAATATGTACCTTGGTATAAGTCTCATTATATTTTAGTTAACCAGGTGTTCTTTTAGCTTTATGAACTTGCGTATTTTGTTTTTCTTCAAACTTGGGAAGTTTTAGTTTATTATTTCTTTGATAAGTTCTCTGTGCCCTTCTATCTCATGATATTTGATAATGCTACAACTGTGCCTTCATTTTTTCCATATTTTTTATTTTTTTCTTCCACCTGTATTCTTTGTGCAATTTAATAATGCAGTTCACAGTAATATAATATGAGATATATTGGCCTCTTGACATGGATTTCTTGACTTCCACAAACTCTGTCATCTGTGGATGGTTGTCAAAGTCAGTGTTCTATCAAAGAGATATCTGTACACCCATTCTCATTGCAGCATTATTCACAATAGCCAGGATATGGGAAACAATCTAATTGTCTTCCAACGGATAAGAAGTAATGTGATTTATATGTGTATATATGTATATTTATTTATTATTTGCCCTTAAAATGTCTGCCATTTCTGACAACATGGATATACCTGGGGATCAGTATGTTTAGTGAAATAAGCCAGATGCAGAAATGTTGCAAGATCTCACTTATATGTGTTATACATAATAGTCCAACTCAAAGAATAAGTGAAGAGAATGATGGTTTCTAGAGGTTGGGAGAGATGGGGACATTTTGGTGAAGGAGTATAAATTTTAGTTATGTAAGATGAGTGAATTCTTGAGATCTAATATAAAACATTGTGATTATAGTTAAAAATATTGTTTTATATACTTGATAATTGTTATAAGGGTTTATCTTCATTGTTCTCAATACACACAAACATACATGTTATGGTAAATGGTAAATATGTTAGGTTATAAATATATTAATTAGCTTGCTGTTGGTGGTTTTTTCACTATACACACACACACACACATACACACACACACATATATATGTATGCCATGAGTTAAACATATATTATTTTAAATTGTTAATAAAAACTCAATAAAGGTGACAGGAAAAATGATACTGAAAAACACAAACTCTGAAATAGGATGACTTCTTAGACCCTAGTTTCAACAAATATTCGCTGTGTGACCTTAGGCATTTTACTTCTCCAAGCTTGTGTAATAATATATAAAAATGGAGAGGGAAAAAAATGATATCTATTTCATGGGGTGATTATGACGAGTAAATGACAACACATGTAGCACAGTGGTTAATATGTGAAAAATGACTCAACAGATGTTAGCTATTAGCTATTGTACATATTAATAATGGTTATTAACCACAGGTTGAAGCATTTTCTTCTCCAATTCTTAGACACAACTTAGTTATCAAAATCAGCGTAAAGGGAGGAAAAAACTCAGCAAAGGAATGTAATAAACTGTACATTCCCCACATTTCACTAATTGTATTTCCATTCAAGTGTTTTCCTGTGCACTTTTTTCTACTTTGTGAATAAACTACATAGTGTACCTACATAGGCCAGTATAATTTCATCCTTCCCTTTTTACCTGGAGGGCAGGTTGATTTCTCAGTAGAAACAAATAGAAAATGTTTCCGGTGCTATAGTACTATGTCAGCAGCATAATTGAAAGTATTTTTTGTAACTTGCACAGCTGTCAGTAGAAAAAATTAGAAAGTAAGGAACATAATTTTATTACTAACAGAAGGATCAGTATGATTTACCTGTGTGTTCTGCTTTAGTTTTATCTCAGTTCCAGAGTTTAATTCATCAATATTTTATTTACACATGCGTAACACATTTTTACACTGTTTCTCTAATCCACCAGATGAATAAGTTGTGTGCATAGTGTTTACCAAGGAGATTGAGAAAGATAAACAGCTATACAATATTGGCATCTGGTGGGGCTCAGATACCCACATGTTCTAGTGTGTATCTTCCATGAATAATGGTTGGACTGAAGCAAATATTCAGTCTCTTTTCAAGATATGACTCCAGTGACCAAACAAGATGAGCAAGATGATTCAAAACCTTGGAGATATCTAGATATACTAGTAAAACTTTAAAAACTAAAAAAACTTAGGAGTTCAATCCTCCTGTTCATATATTTTTTCCAGTGGCACATATTTTAGTGCTCTATATTGTCTAAATGACCAAGGACATGAAGTTGCTACCATTTCTAGCATTCTTTCTAATATCAGTTTGTGTCTAACAGTATATGTGTAGGTATTTTATTTATAGTCATAGAAAGGCAGTCTAACAGGTGGTTATGAGCCGTAGGCAGGCAGGCCCAGTTAGAATTCCAGTTTTACTACTTACCAGATGTAACTGTGGACAATTCTCTTTACCTGATGACTCGTTTTTGCTCAAGTTAATTGGCAACAATTACAACAACTATAAAAAGTTACATATTTTGAGACACTCATTGTTAGAAGTAATTACCAGTACAGTGTCTGGGATCAACACTAAATAAATGGTTAATGTTTTTGTGGCAGGATCAAATTCTAAGATAACTGTTTTCTTTGCTGAAAATTTTTTGCTTCCTTGAATCTGCCTATCTACTGAATTTTTGGTTTTCAAAGTATCTGGAGGCATTTTTCACCAAAGGAAATGAGGACAACAAAGGAAACTCAAAAGAACAACATACTTTTATACAATAATATAGCAAATATAGCCTGAACCAGTAGTATCAGTGTCACCTGGAGATTTTTTAGAAACACAAAAACTTGGGTTCCACATCAGACCTACTGAATCAAACTCTGGGATGAAGGTCAGCACTGTGTTTTAAGCAGCTTTCCAAATTATTCAGATGCATGCTCAAGTCTTAGACATACTTGTATACAGTATCAGTACAGATAAGGGATGTCTGCATGATTAAGTTAAAACTACTTTCACACCCATAATGAACCAAAGGCTATTTGTCAAGGGGTAAAGAGAGAATTGAGAGAGAAATTAGTCCATCCAGGTTGCATTAAAAAAAAATACTACAGACTAACAATAGAAACAAAAGAAATTCTAAACAGTAGAAATTTTTCCTATGGTCTAAACAATAGAAATTCATTTTCTCATAGTTCTAGAGGTTGGAAAATCTAATATCAAGTTTATAGCAGGGTTATTTTTTGACAAGAACTTTGCTCTTATTTGATCTTTCCTCTATTGCATGGGTATGAGAACAGGAGAGTGAACTCTGGTATCCCTTCTTATAAGGACATTAATCCTATTGGATCAGTGACCCAGTTTTCTAACCTCATTTACTTATCTCCATAAAATCTCTATTTTCAAATACAGTCACTTTTGGGGTTGGAGCTTCAACATATGAATTGGGAATGGGGCACGAATATTCAGCCCATAGTAGATTTAACAAGTTAATCATTGACACCTGGCTCTTTCAAGAGGTTCTTTGTCTTGTCTCCCCCTTTTTTTTTTAAAGATTTATTTTATTTATTTATACAAGCACTGGGTACAGTAAGAAGCACAGGAGGGTGAGAGAATTCATCAGAGCCAGAGTGGGGAGCAAAACAGGCAGACTGACGAAGTTCTCTGCTGAGGGGAGCAGCGGGCATGGCAGGGGAGGTCTGTGCACCATGTGGGACTGTGGCAAGCGGCCAGGGGCCTCTGGGGAGGCCCTTCCCCCTTCTTTGTTGAAACCAAGCTGAGGGTGGATATTGTAGTAGTGGAGTAAAATAGAGAAAACCAAAATAAATTTGGAGGGGCAAAAGACTCAGGTCAGAGGAAAACCATGTTTTGGTTTTTAAGATACAAGCCCAGGGAGACTACAAGTCTTATGAGAGGCCTCGGGTCCACTGTGGCATAGGATCATAAAAATAATAACGATTGTGGGCCTCCCCTGGTGGTACAGGCAGTTGAGTGCTATGCTGTGAAGCTGTCCACAGCCTCTGCAGCGTCAGTTCGATCCCGGCTGGCTGGAGATGGTCCCACATGGTGTGATAGACTCTCCTGTCGTGCCCACTGCTCCCCTCAGCAGTGTATTTTGTCAGTCTACCTGTGCTGTTCCCCGCTCTGTCTCTGGTGAATCCTCTAACCCTCCCGCACATCTGGCCTGTACCCTGGTTCTTGTATAAATAAATAAACAAATAAACAAATAAATAAATAAATCTTTAAAAAAAGAATAATAATGATTGTGAAGTATCTCAGTAGATTAGACTAAGGATGAAGTCCTTTTTGCTTCAACAGTAGAGAGACTGGGAGTTCTTATGTACTATCCCGTCAGTACATACATACATACAAGGGACACATACAGTTCAAGAGAGGACCAGTGAACCCGAAAATGCCTTTGGGAAGTGAAGGATACAGAGTGAATGGGGCCTCTCAGCAAAAGAAACTGGTGGCATCACCAGCACCCAGACCTTTACAGCAGGGATATGCTAGACTCTCAGTACTAGACTCTCAGTGGAAACTAGTGTTGTAGAGACACTCACAGAGAACCTGACACCAGCCCTTCCCATTACATAGACCTAATAACACTTTTCAAGGAAAAGTAGAAGAGGATGGATAGAACCTTTAGCTGATACTTAAATCCTAAGTCAAAAATACCTGGTAATAACAAATTAATATATTTGCTGATAGGCTGAAGAAAAGCTGAGAGTTATAAGAATGAATCATAGAGAACCAAAGGAGAGATATAATTTTTGCACACTTCAATTTATGGCTCAAAATAATCAACTGCTAGATTGTTATTATAACTACTACTAGTAGTGGCAGTAGCAGCAAGAGTAGTCCCCTCAACATATAGGCAAAAAAGTGCTGGGCTTCACATGCAACCAAAATAGGTGCCACATGAATATAAAGTGGCAAATAATTGCATATTTTTGTAAAGAGAATAACACAATTTGAACATGTGTTTACAACACTTTCCTCTCAGTTTTGCTTCTCATCTGGGATGTTATCACCAATCTTACTCCTACACTTCATTTTTTACGTTGCCAGACATACCAGACACATATACTTGTTGTTACAAATGAATGTATGATTTGTTATTCATCTGTGTGAGTGTGTGTATGTGTGTGTGTAGTGCAGGGTGTATATACATTGTTGTCTCTATTTGAGCATCCAGTCTAGCACATAGTAATCACATTTAGTTATCACATCTTGGTAGTCTTATTTAATCTGGAACAGTTCCTTAAACTTATTTTGACTTTTTGTCATTGAGTCCAGGTATTGCCTGTTTTCTCCATAGTGTAACTACTGTTTTTTCCCCTTTGTAAATGGTCTGTGGGGAGTCACTTTAAAATCATGCAAATATCCTACTCCGCATCATAATTTTTCTTAAGATCTACCCTCTACTGATGATTCTTACATGATCCACACTTTATTATGATTGTTGTAAAATGATGATTTTTCAGTTCCAATACTCCCTCTCCATTCATCCATTAAGCATAAGCATTTCTCTGTAAGTAAAAACCCTCTTCCCATTCAATGTTATCAATTGTTTACTTAATTATTCTAGTGCTCATATTGTCTCAGATTTGGCAATCAGCCATTTTAAGCATCTTTTTGAAACACTGTCTTAAGATAAAAAATATTATTTTTATGTTTTTGGTATAACAATATGTTCCAGGCTTATCTTTTGTCTATCCCAGCCCTTCAACCAGACATTCCTGCAAATATCTTTGAGAAAGTTTTGTTTGCTCTAGTTGTTGAATAACATGTTTTGAGAAGATTTTGAGGCCTCAGGATTTAGTTATCATAGGGTTAAGCTTTCTTCCATATTTTCACATTTCAATGGCATTACAATAACTATGATTCACTCCCACTGGGTGGGAGACACATTTATTTGGATATTCCCCACTGAAAAAAATTCTTCTTGTTACATTATTTAAATATGAATTAGCACCATATCTAATTTGTGGGCACAATGCTGTGTGTATCACAATAGACAAAAAATATCTGACTTTTGGTTTGAATACTTGTACAGTTCTATATGAATGCTAAATCTACTTAATGCATTGAAGCATATATATTTACCAACATATATAATGAAAGAATAACAGATGCAAAACTAGGCTTTTTCTTGATTTTCTTCAAATTGCATGAGATAAATTTTAAATCCGTGGGTGGAAGACAGGACAAAAACAAGCGAGAGAGTACAGTTCTCAATGTTTAAAAGTATTGTTAAGTGTAGCTCTTAAAAAAATGAATAACCTGAATGTTTTGTGGTATTGCCTGAAGCTCCAGGTGTATTGTTCATCACCACACTGGAAGAGAAAGACGTGTTATAAGCCAAAACCCTAGAAATGTAAAGAGCCTATGTGAAACCATTTAGTTATAGTGAGCCCTTTTTCCTGGAACAATCTAATAGGGGGTGAAGATGGTAGTATATCTTTTATGGGAAGGCAGAACAACTGTAATTTGGTTGATGAAGTGCCCTAATCATAGCATTTCTGGCCCCAAGAGTAGCCCATACTAACAATAACTATCTTTTCTGAAACTATGAGAAGCTGAGAAAATGAATATAAACTTTTTGCCACATAAAGATGAGGAAGTTCCATTTCTATAGAATCATTTTTCTCTGTCTTGGAAGAGGATAGTCAGGCTATTCAGAAAGCAATGAAAAAGGGGGAGGTTTGAAAGTTCTATACACACTGACAGATACTCTGGCTGCAGCCAGCCCCTTCTAATCTTGGTGGGGTAGTGTGGTGTTATTCACAGGAAAGTAAAATTTCAAAGTATGAAATTAACTGTATAGTAGAGAATGTGCTTCTTTCAAAAAAGACTACTGGCACCTCCCCAAAAATATCTTCATTATTTCTCTTCTTTGGGTTTAAGACTTCTTGTGTAAAACAATGAGAGATGAAATTCATAGAGAAAATAAACTCTGCTACATTTGGTGGGTTCTCTTCCTGGTACCAGAATCTGTCATTGTTCTATGGGGGAGAGCAATATTGCTTCCTCAAAGTAACTTCAAAATTAGAAAGTTATCTATTGTACAAACCAAATCTAAGAAATAACTTCAAAATTAACTGGGATATCAGATTGTGATATATATTATTTACAAAATATTGGTTTACATCACTGTTTATGATTAAGAGCTATAAGATCACTTTGAATATATACTACCACAACACACTCCTCACATAGTCCTTTACCATAGTTCATAGAACTCCCTATCCCACACACATATTTTTTATCTCCACTCTAGGTAACCTCAGATTTACAGTCAGATTGCTATAGTTTGTTTGGGAATTGATTTTATATGATACTTTGTTTTGAACATATTCCACATATAAGTGACATTTTTAAAAATCAGTATATTATAAAATTGCATAATAAATTAAAAGCTTAATTGGTTTTATATGTTCAGTCCAGACAAGATATAATAAATTATCTACAAGTAAATCTTCATTCTTGATGGTTGATTGCACTAAATGAGACTCAATGTATTAGCCATAATATTCCACAATTTCAGCTAATGAGTGTTAACAAATTAGAAATTAGTCTATAACACTGGTTTTTCTATTACATTTTAAGAATTTTCAAATAAATTTAAGAAAAAATAAAAAGGAATGGATCTTGACTGTGTGCCTCCTAACACAGTGACACCTATGTAACTCCAGTTCCAAACTTAGTTGAAAAAAGTAATTCTCCCTAATAAGTTGTTATAAAATACTTTGGCATCATAGATTTGGCTATCATGTTCTATACATTTCTCTTCCAACTGTCTCAGCCTCAATTTTCATTCCTTTTCAAACGGACACTGTATAGTTGCCTGACTCCTTGTGAAACTTGAATATTGACCAAGGAATAAGAAGATGTGGAATGTGTGTGTGTGTGTGTACTTAGCTATAAAAAGAGATGAAGCCTTACCCTTTCCAACAACATGGATGGAACTGGAGGGAATTATGTTAAATGGAATATCAGGAGATGAGAAAAACTGGATGATTTCACTCATGTGGAATACAAAAAAAAAAAAAAAAAAAAACAAAAAAAACAAACCAAAACAAAAAACAACAAACACAAAACGAGACCAAAATGAACACTTGAAACTGGAGGATGAGATGGGGCAGGAGCCAGAGTGGCCAGAGATCTAACTACTTTAATGAGACTCTGCCTGACCCCACCCAGATCAGACAGAGGCCTTGCCATCTCCTGCGAGACTCCATCAGATGCTTACCCTGACCAGTGAGGAGGGAAGAGCCAAGCTGAGAGGAAACACATGTATAGTAGCTGGGTTCCAAAGGTAATAATGGGGAGATGGAAAAAACAAAAAAATGGCCATAAGAGTCCTCAATACAGAGAAAGAACAAATCACCAGAACCCCGATTCATAGACATGGAAGCTATATTCTACCTATCAGAGACAGATTTTAGAATTGCAATGATAAAGTAATTCAAAGAAAAGGAAAAAAAAATGAATGTCCTTAAAAATAAAATCAATGAACTGAAGTTAGAAAATGAGCCTCTAAGTAAGATAAAAATAGTGTTTCAGGATTAAAAAAAATAAAGGAGAGTCATGGAAGTAGAATAAATCAAGTGGAACAATGAGTCAGTGAAGTTGAAGATGCAGATGTTCAAAGAACCTGGGTAAAGAAGTAAAGAGAAGTGAAGTAAAAATGAAGAAACATTCTGAGAATTATCCAACTCCATGAGAAAAGGCAATATAGAATAATGGGAATACCAGTGAGGGAAGAGAGAAGAGAATAGAAAATGTATTTAAAGAAATAATGGAGGAAAACTCACCAAACCTAGAAAAGGGAATAAATGTACAAACACAGTGAGCTAAAAGAACCCCAGCATACCTAAATAAAGTAAGACAGATACCAAGATATATAATAATGAGTCTTGCAAGAGTTCAGGACAAATAAAGAATATTGAAGCTGGCAAGGGGAAAGAAGCAGATAACCTATAAAGGAACCCCAGTCAGACTAACATCAAACTTCTCTGAAGAGAATGGAATGATGTGTTCCAAACACATAAAGAGAAAAACTGCCAACTGAGAATATTCTATCCTGCAAGACTCTCCTTCACATATGAGGGAGGAATAAAGGCTTTTTCAGACATAGAGAAACCAAAGAGTTTGCAAACACTGAACACTCCTCAAAAAATAATTAAATGAGCTTAAACATCAAAACTGAAGAGAGAGGAACATACACAAAGACTGAATAAGGGTACAGATTGACCCACAAAAATTAAGAATAAAATGGCATCAAAAGACTATCATATATCAATAATCACTTTAAACTCACCCATTAAAAGATACAGAGTATCTAGTTGGCTCAGGGAAGAAAATCTAACTTTCTTCTATCTCTAGAGACACACCTTAACTCCAAAAAGAAATTTGGCTCAAAGGAAAGGGTTGGAAAATAATCCTACAAGCTATCAGGACTCAAAAGAAGGAAGGGACATCCATACTTATATAAGAAAAAAATAAATTTCTAGTTAAAAAAAAAGAGGTAGGGGGTGACACTACATAATGTAGGGAATGATATGAAGAAGACACAACAATCATCAATGTATATGCATCAAACGAAGGAGCGCCAAAATACATGATGTAATTACTATCAACTCTGAAAATAAACTGGAAAAAAAAAACTTTATTTGTTGTAAGAGAATTAGTAAAACTGCCACCAATTATCTCCTCTTCTTTCTTTCTTTGTGTATTGAATATAAACATGATTTTGGAACTTCAGCAACTATCTTATGGCAATAAGACAAACATGAAGATGAAAGTCATCATAGTAAAAATAGCAGGTCAGAAAATTATAGAACTACTTTGCATCCAAGTGGTTATTGTTGAACAACCAGATCAACACCAGCAGTCATCTACCTCCAAATTTGTTTTTTCTTTATTTTTCTTTATTTATTTTATATAAGTTTCAGGTGTGCATCATTGAATATCAACATGTTAAATGTATATTAAGTTTATGTCTAAAAGTTCAATTCTATCCTTTATACCGTTATTCCCTTTTCCCTGATTTATCCAACACCCTTCTTTTCTGGTAATCAGTAATTGGTCTTATAATTCAAAAATTTATTTTTGTTAAGTCATTACTTAAGTCCCTGGTTGATTTTCTTCAACTTGTTCTGAACCTATTCTTAATTAAAGCATAGAGGGAAATAGCAACTTCCATTGAATGGCCGAAGGATGTAATTTGTGGCTTATGCTATTCTACTCATTCTTCTTATGCTTCATCCTCTACAAAGAATCTAGTGTCTGGGGACAAAATGATGACCTAGAGCTACTGAAGAATGACTGTGGTTAGTGATATGGATTTACTAATGAAATGGAAAGACATTATAGTTACTCTGTGTCATTTGAAAACACTAACAAATCTACATGGTGAAACAAGGTATGTATGGACTATGTTTTCAAATAATAGAAGCATTTGCAATTTTATGTTTTCTTTTTTCTGAAATGGGTCACTTAGCAATACCCTCCAATTGCTTTCACAAATAAAATATCTATGATCTACTTAATAATTCATTTTTCAAATCTCAGGGAAATTTTATTTTTAACATATATATTAATTGCATTGTGCATAAATTTGCATCAAAAATTTAAAAATTTTATTATTAAGTCAGTCTTGAAAATGTAGCTTGTCAGTACTGAAAAGCATCAACAGCCACAAGACAAAGAAGATCCACACGTCACCCATCTTTTGCAGTCCCAAAACACTACAGCTCCGGAGGCAGCCCAAATATTCTTGGAGGAGAGCTTGTAGGAGAAATAAGCTTGACCACTATGCCATCATCAAGTTCCTTCTGACCACAGATTCATCCATGAAGAATATGGAAGACAACAGCACACTGTGTTCATTGTGGATATCAAGGCCAACAAGCACCAGGTCAAACAGTTTGTCAAGAAGCTCTGACATTGATGTGGCCAAGGTCAGCACCCTGATCAGACCTGATGGAGAAAAGAAGGCATGAGTTTGACTGGCTCCAGACTATGGAACTTTGCATGCAACAAAATTGCAAGTGGCCAACAAAATTGGCGTCATATAAACTGAGTCCAGTTGGCTAATTCTAAATACATATTTTTTCACCATAATACATGTAGCTTGTAACATACCTTTGAAATTAAGAAGCCCTGATGATCTGAGATCAATTCTTGCAACTATTGTGCACAGGACCAGGAAAACAAATTTAATGATGTTCTACCACCAATGGAAAAAAATATGCTGCTTCTCTAGATAAAATTCTAGTTTGAAATAGCTTAAAATCAGCAGATTGATATTCCATTATAGACCACAATATGCATTTATTTTCAAAATATCTTTCATATAAATTACATTTGAGTTTTAATAAGTTTCAAAGATATTAGACACTAGAGAGCCTATAATTTTAATCCACTTTATAACAAAAAAAAAGTCAAAGAGCTAAAATGTGAGATTAAACAGAAATATAGAAGTTTAAATTTCAAAGTGAAAGCTTTAAAGTTTCTGGTGTATAAATATTATCCCTATCACCATTCTCTATAAATAGAACTTAGAACGATCCAGTCTTAAAAGTGTAACAGGTGGCCAAATATATTACAACAATCTATTGTTTGTAAAAAGTTTCCTTATAGTTTGACATGTATATAGAAGTTAACTCTTTCTGAAATGATAATTGAGTAAGACAAAGCACCAGTAGAAGATACCTAGTGTATATATCTAGTGTATAAGAAATGAGTTCATTCACTGATAGTAGTTTAAATGTGATAGTCCTAATTTTGTAGTTTTACTTTTTTCTTTGCCTCTGTATTAAATATCTTTATTTAGTATTTCTCTTCCTTTTTTGTGCTATTTTTTTCTGTTTCTACCCATACTGTCTTATAAGTGGTTTGGTTAAACAAATAATTAGTATATAACAGAGAGGGGATGATATTTGGACAACAGAAAATATCTCCAAATAATTTAGGGATGTTTTACTATAATAGCTGGAGTATAAAATAAATAATGAGTCAGAAAGATATTTCAAAGTTGTGTTTTAATGTTAATTTTGGCTATAAAGGGATAATTTTTTTTTAGATTTATTTATTTATTTATACAAGCATTGGGTACAGTCAGAAGTGCGGGAGGGTGAGAGAATTCACCAGAGTGGGACAGAACAGGCAGACTGACGAAATATACCACTGAGGGGAGCAGTGGGCGCGGCAGGCAGGAGAGGTCTGGGCGCCATGTGGGACCCTCGCCTGTGGCCGGGGATCGAACTGGTGCTGCAGAGGCTGCGGGCAGCTTCGTAGCCCAGCGCTCAACCACTGCACCACCAGGGGAGACCCGTAAAGGGATAATATTATTATATCTAAGGAAAGGATTTGTCATTCAATGAGGGAATAGGCCCACAATGGAAGCTTAAAAATATAAGTAGTTACATTTTAAAAAGTTTTATTGAGCATCTAGAAGGTGATTTATAGACATAATCTGTTCTTGAAAATCTTATATTTTAGTAGGAACTGTTAAAAAGAGAGAGAGAAAAAGTGTTAATGCAGTAGGTTAACTGGTATTGCCAATATAAACCCACAGCACAGTGGGAGCACAGAGGAAGTGCTCCTAACCCAACCTGGAGCATGACTGGTGAGGATTCTTCAAGAATATGACAGATGAGACAAATAAAATGGATCACACACAAAGGAAGAATTAGAAGAGGGAGGATGGAAAGACGATTAGGGGACAGATCATGAAAGCATTAGATGCCAGGATATGACGCTTGTAATTTTTCCTTGGGTAATTTCTCACCTGGGGATTTTCTAGAATGTGTTAACAAGTATGCCAAGAAACAGGACAAATATTGTGTATTTTACTGAGGCATTAATTTCAACTTTATAGTAAATAATTTGAAGCATTATTTCTATATTAAAATAAACATTTTCACATAGCATAATAATTTCAAGATTCCACCATTCTGTTCCCCAAAAGGGCACCATTTCCTCCTTTTTATTGGTTGAGTAGTATTCCATTGCATATATATTCCACTTCTCTTTAGCCAGTCATCTGTCATCGGAGACTTAAATTGATTCCATGACATGGCAATTGTGGACAGTGCTGTTATGAACAAAAGAATGCATAAGTCAGAAAGTGAAAGACAGATGTGAGATGGTTTCACTTATCTGTGGAATATAAATAAGAAAAACATTTATTGCCAAAGCAGAGAAAAACAATTATTAGATTTAGTAAAAATATACTGGTTACCAAAGGGAACTGGGTGGGTGAAGTGGGGGAGGGAATAAAGCACTTGCATAGGAGGTTTGGAGAAGGGTGGGTGAGTTATGTGAACACATGGAGGAATAAAAATGTAACCCCAAAGTTATACATACTTGTAAATAACTGAAACATTAGTAAAAAGAATCACAAAAATATACATGCATGGTCATTTAGAGTTCAAAATTGCCAATGAAATTTAAGGTAAAGCACAAGAATTTAAAGAAAGTTAAATTTGTGGCCCTTGTCTCTGGTTATTCACTTTCAGGGATTGTGTAAGGAGTGTTCTTTCTTGCATGGGACTTTAAAAGAAAAGTTTTGGAACCACAAATCTAAATGATGGGTAGTCATTGAAGGATATTATACAGAGAAATGACAGGTAAGATTTGTGTTTTAGATTATAATGGCAGTTGTGTGAAGGATGGATTGTGGGTGCAGGAGCAGTTGATAGTGAATTGGGGACAAGAGAGTAGCTTAGTAAGTTTTTACAACAGTGGTGATCAATGTTAAACCAGTGTCATGATAGATGTGGAGGCAGGTACAAAGACCAGAGCTATAGGTAAAATTATCTGAATTGAATGATTAAATATAGGAGGGTAGGAAGAATGAGAAATACAGAAAATGCTAGTTTTTGCCTTTAATATTTGGGTAGATATGGTATATAGGTTGAGGATCTGGCCTTAAGGAAGAGGTACTCATTTCATATTGAACATGCTTAGTTTAAGGTGCCTGGTAAGTTATAGAGGTTGAACTTTGTGTGACTCAAATGGAGACAATGACACCTCAGTCCTCAGCATTACTAGGTTGTTCCTGGTACATCTAAAGTCCTCAGATAGTCAGATAGCATATTTCAGGCTTTGTACTACCTCATTTATTAACCCCAAGTTTGTGATTATTTTCTATGTGCACCATGCTGTAAAAAATTAAGGAAGCATAAATCT
This sequence comes from Talpa occidentalis, assembly GCF_014898055.3. Taxonomy (NCBI): domain Eukaryota; kingdom Metazoa; phylum Chordata; class Mammalia; order Eulipotyphla; family Talpidae; genus Talpa; species Talpa occidentalis. The sequence goes on from NW_023601543.1 coordinate 39,256,043, forward strand.
AGATGATGGGGCTCAGTTGTCTGCTAAATATATAAGTGTGATATTCAGATGAGCTATCAGGAATGGAGATAATGATCTGGGCATCCCATGATAAAGGGCCTCTGGACCCATGATAAAGGGTCAATATGAGTAAGGGTGTATAAATGACTAATAGAGGATGAAGGAACTGGAATTCATGGTATTTATGTTGTGCAGATGGGTACATTATATAATAAAAATAATGATTGTTTGCCTGTCATTAGCCAACAGAGGGACATAATTAACACTCGCCGTAAGTCCCCAAGCGTGCAAAGCACTGGGTTATGGCAGTTGGCATCCATTCCCTCACTGAATTTCACTATAATTCTGCAAAATCAGTGTCACTGGCCACCGTCGAAGAAACCGAGGCTCAGGGAGTCTCTGTACTTAGCACACAGCACATGGATCACATAAGCAGTTAGTGGTAAGGATTTTAACTCATCTGTCTGAATCCAAAGTCCATGCCACCCCCATAATAGAGCTTCCCCTTCACAGAAGATACTCTGAGTGGCTGATTTACAAAAAAAAAAAAATAATAATGATTGTTAATATTTTGAGCACTTAATACGTGCCAGGCAATGTTCTGAGTACTTTGAATTTATTAATTAATTTAACCTTAGCATCAGTCTCAAACAGTAGTAAGCATTGTTCTTGTTCCTATTTTGCAGAAGCTCTGACAAGTTAAGTAGCTCATAACCAGGGCACAGAAGAGCTAGAGATTGATGTTAACAACAATGCAGCTCACTCCACTTATTCTATATCTGTGCTCACCAAGAAAGCTGCTGATTATGTTTTGAGTTCTCACATATGCTACTGGGAGAGAATTGTCTCATCAGAGGATGAGTGGTTATGATTTCTTAGACAATTATAACAATCACAAAATAATGAGCCAACATTCTGGCTTAGATATCCGTCTTTGTTGAAGGTGGTAAGTTAGCTTTTTGGATACTAATTAGCTTTTGAATACAGACAGGATTGATTATTTGATCTTGAAAAGATGATTCCAGAATGAAGACAGTGATAACATCAGTAAAAAAAAGCTACTGTTGAAGTACCTAGGCAACCAAAACACTGGTAAATGCCTGACATAATTTTTTAGTTCTTCAAACTATAGACTAAAAAAAATAGAAACAAAACATCAAACACAATAAAAGAGATATTGAGGACAGCTTTCTGTATGTGGAAGCCACTGAATGTTCTGATTCTACTAGACTTAGGGAGTATCTATACCAGGTTAGGAGGAACCCAGCCTTAGGTTTGGTCAATCAAGCAAATTGTTTGGCACATGTTAATAGTTAATAGCAGAAATACTGCATTTAGATCCAACCATATGTGTTGGCAAAGAATAAACCCAGTGAATTTACACATGTAGTTTCTGCTTGCTTCTTAACATCTGTTAATCATGCCTCAAATCAGATTGGAAGTCCAAGAGCACAGGTCAGAGAAAGGTAAACTAGTGTTAATTAGTGAGATGGGTAGCTTAGACTTGTTTTTTCCTCTCACCAGAGAATGAAAAATATAACTTGTTCTTGACAATGATGTAAAATCCTATGCTGTATGTATTACACTGTCTTAAATAAACATACTTCCAAGTAATCAAGAATCAAGGAAAAAAGTACCAAGGGAAAAGGTCCACATTTTTAATAAAAAGTAAAGAATGTTAAGTGGGGTTTTGTATTTCAGGCATAATGTCTGTTGGGCAAGTTGGGCTTAAACTCTCCAAACCTCAGTTTCCTCCTTTAAAATTTTTGTAAAATGGCAGTTACTTCACAGAATGATTATTAAATGAAATAATTTGTGTATGTAAGAATCCAGTATACATAATACCTAATATGTTAAACTATAAATAAAAGGTGAATATCATACATTCTATGCAAATATACTGACACATGATATTATTAGAGCCTTCCTTTGGAATGTAAGTCATGTCACTGTTAACTGCACAGAATGTTGATGTTTTAGAAGTATTTAGAACAAAGTTTTCAGAGTTCATTTAACACCAGTATTTTCTTTAAAAGGCTCTACGACCATTGCCTGGGAAATCTCACAATGCTGACCTATGTGACACTGTCACATCAGTGTCTGTTATTTGTAAACTGGTTTTAGTGTTGTGATCACATCTTAAAACATCTTAAAACTGTCCCTGTGCAATAAAAAGCTACTTTGCTTCCCCCCCCCCAATTTTCAATTCCCTTTTAATGCAGACCTGCCTTATACTGCCATCTCCTGGTAGTACCTGGTTTTGAACAACTTCTAGCTTCTCAGTTGCTTAAAATCAGTATCTACATGGTTTTGATCTTACTAGTATCCCTCTTTTCCTTTTTTTTTTTTTTTAACATTATGCACTGAGTAATCACTGAGCAATAAGTATTTAGATTTTCTGGAGTGTCTCATAAATTCATCTTTGAGCCATGTGATAAATATAGGCATTTCAACTGAAAAAAACTACCATTCAAAATTAAACTTTCTTTTTTCTATAACGATTTCAGCTGGCCATAAGGCTGAGTGAATTAAATGTAATTGTGTTGATTATCAAACTTAATGCAGTTGAAATCCACTAGATTATTTCTTTAGATGATTATAGGAAAGATTACTCAGTGAAAATGAGAAACTTAAATATTCATCCCATTAGGACTTCTTTTCAGATGCTGACTCATAACAGTTTGGCAAAGTAAAAGAATAGAAGACTGGGACTCAAGAGATTGTGGTTCTAGGTCTTTTTTTAGTAGTTATGTATCCTTTTCAAGTAAATTCCTCTTTCTGGATCTCAGATTCCACATATTACAAAATAATAGACTGGGATTAGGTGATCTTTACACTCACTAAGGTTCTCACATTCTATGGTTTTATGTAAGGTCAAAACGACATTGCAATTAGTCATATCCCAAGGAATGGACAGATTTTTTTAAAAAATGGGTTGCTGAGTCTTACATAGGTGGAGAAAGTAATACACAGATTTACGTATAACTGCTTTGCAATAAAAGATATTGATAATAATGGTTGTATTATGAAATTTGACTGTGATTATCTTATGTCATATACAAATTTTCTGGTTCTATTTGGATGTTACTGCCTTTTTTGTTGTATTTTAATATCAAGAATCCCAGTGCTGCTACCTGAACAAAGGTCAACCATATTTATTAACAGCTAACTAGGAGGTGATTTTTGAGAGTCAAAGATCTAAGAAACCTGTGGTTGAAACACTGTTGGGCCCTGATAAAATTTACATGTTCCCAGAATCTAGGAACAGGCAAGAAAGATTTTGCCCAAGGTCTCAAAAGAAGCATGGCTTTAATGACACTTTGATTTTGGAGCTCTAGTCTCCATAACTATGAGAATAGAAATTTCAGATATTGTAAGCCACTTAGTTATTGTTATTGGTTTGGCAGCTCTAGGAAGCTAACTAATATAAGGATCATAAAAAATCCCCATAATTGGGGATGCCACCAAAGAGACCTGTGGTTAAAACATTGTTGGGCCCTGATAAAATTTGCACGTTAACATAGACATAAAGCCTTTATTGGTAACTAAAGCCTTTATTTGAGATTTTAAATATCATTTCGTGAACAGAGCACAGATCTTGGAATTGGGACATTGGACTAAGAGTTCTAAGAGCCAGCTAGGAAGTAAATGCAATGCAAGTTGCACCGCCATGGAGGAAAATAGCATTACCACAATCGGCTACAGAAAAAAAAAAAAAGTTACCACAATCAGCTAACTGCCTAGGTTAGAGATGTCAAGATTGTGACTACAGTAAGTTATAATTTAATGACACTTGGATACAAAAGGAAAGAGAGAGAAGCCGGGGTGTCAGGAACAACAAAGATCCCTTTTTATTTATTTATTTTTTTGGTGGAACCTCGCCGGCGCCCGGTGCAGCCTCGCAGCCCAGCGCTCAACCGCTGCGCCACCAGGGGAGGCCCAAAGATCTCATTTTTGAAAGTAATAAGGTCTCAAGACATTTTCAGATATCAAATGCCGAGATACAACAAGGATAAGAGACCAGTATATGTTTTGAGACTGTCTAGCTGAGATCTAGAGCCACAAGAGGGCAGCACTGAGAACAAATGTGTTCCATTGGAATAGATTGCTATGTGTTCAAGTGAGCATTGCACCAAGGCACCGACTAGTGCACAGCCTCTGAAGTCAGACACTGCTCCTCAAATAATTGAATCCAGTTATGGGGACTTTTGATGATCCTTATATTAGCTTCCTAGAGCTGACAAACCAATAACAATAACTGCGTGGCTTACAATATCTGAAATTTCTATTCTCACAGTTATGAAGGTTAGAACTCCAAAATCAAGATGTCATTAAAGCTATGCTTCTTCTGAGACCTTCGGTAGAATCCTTTCTTGCCTTTTCCTAGATTCTGGAGGCAGTGTCAATCTTTGCATTCCTTGCTTTGCAGCTACGTTACTCCAACCTCTACCTCTGTCATCACAAAACATTCCGTGTGCCTCTGTCTGCTCATCTTATAACAATGCCAGTCATATTAGATTAGGGGCCAGCCATTATTCAATATGACATTTTTTTAAAAAAATATTACTGTCTGAAAGAAGTTTCTTTCTTTTCCTTATTGAGGTAATATCGGTTTACATTGTTGCTTGTGTATTAAAAGTACAGGATCGCCTACCTCAGGTGTTACCACACTATAAACACCAACAGGACACCCACAGTCCATCACCATACCCCTTGTGCTCCCTTTTCACTGAGTTCTCACCCTTCCCTCATCCCTCTCTGGTAGCCACATTTCTACCATCAGTTTTCTAGCATTAGTTCTTAGTTTGGCTTGATATGACACTTTGGTTTCTCTGTATAGCACATATAAGTTAGACACCATCCAGTATTTATCTTTCTTCTTTTGACATATTTCACTAAGCAAAATCCCCTCCGGCTCCATTCATGTTGCCATAAATGGCAAGAGTTAATCTTTCGTAACAGTATGCTCTTGTGTATACATACCACATCTTCCTGATTTACTTGTCTGTATTTGGGCACTTTGGTTGTTTGCATAACTTGGCTATTTTAAGTAGTGCTGCAATGAACATGGGAGTGTAGTTTTCCCATCAAATTACATTCTTGTATTATTTAGGAATATATTGAAGAGTGAAATTGTTGGGTAATGGGGCAGATTCATTCTTAATCTTTTGAGAAACCTCATACTGTTTTCCATAGGGACTGGAGCAGTATACATTCCCACCCACAGAGTAAGAGGGTTCTTGTTTTTCAACATCCATGCTAGAACTTGTTATTTTTGGTCTTTCTGATATGGGCCATACTCACAGGTATGAGATGAGGTGGTATCTCATTGTATTTTTTTGATATCCAAAAGGTCAGGTTTATCATATTAAAATAAGGAAAGGAGAATACACTTGCACAGACACCAGCGGGCAGGAAGTGCTGTGTCTGAAAAGGACAGGTTTGTTAGAGTCACCTGCATAGACACAGGTGGGCAGGAGAGCTCCTCGTTGTGGTTTTGATTTACATTTCCCTGATGATCAGTGAGGATGAACATTTTTTTCATGTGCCTGTTGGCCATCTGGGTCTTCTTTGGAGAAGTGCCTATTTAGCTTTTCTGCATATTTTTTATTGGGTTCTATTTTTTTCTTTTTTGTTGTGGTGTATGAATTCGTTGTAAATCTTGGATATAGTGTCCTTCCAGATATATGATGTGCAAATATTTTCTCACATTCAGTAAGGTGTCTTTTTTGTTTTCTGACAGTTTCTTTGACTGTGTAGGAGGTTTATAGTTTAGTGTAGTTCCAATTATCTATATTCTTGTTTGTTTTCCTGGATGCTGGAGACAAATTCACAAAGACAACTTAGAAGCCTATTTCATGAGGTGTTTTGCCTTTGTTTTCTATCATTTTATAGTTTCTAGTTCTTTCAGCTATATTGAGATATTGATAAAAATTGCATATATCTAGTTTGTGCAACATTATTTTTATATTAATGAAGTACCATTGTAGCTCTCCTACCACCAAAGCACCCATAGTCCTTTGCCATATTCCATTGGTCTCTCCCCCAAATCTCATCCCTCTTCCTTTCCCTCCCATTTCTCCTTCCCTCTTAAATGCCTCAGATTTATGGTCAGCTTTCAAGGATTGGTTTTAAAATTTGTGTCTGTTTGACCCTTGGTTGGGTTTCTCTATATTGCACATATAAAAGACACCATCCGGTGTTTGTCTTTATCCTGTGGCCTATTTAAATTAGCATAATCTGTTCCAGCCCCATTCATGTTGCCACTAATGGAATAAGTTTATCTTACATGATGGATGAGGAGTGTTCCATTGTGTAGATATACCACATCGTCTTCCCATCTGTTTTTGGACATTATTGTAACTAGTGCTGTAATAAACATAAGAGTGCAGCTTTCCTTTTGAATTAGTGGTCTTTGGGTAGATACCTAGGAGTGGAATTGCTGGGCCTTCTAGTAGATCCATTTTTAGCCTTTTGAGGAACCTCCACACTGCTTTCCATAGGGACTGGAGCAGTCTACATTATCACTGACTGTATAAGAAAGTTCTTTTTTCTCCACACACTTGCCATCATTTGTTGTTTCTGATATTTTTAGTATGCACCATTCTCACAAGTGTGAGGTGTTATCTCTTTGTGGGTTTGACATTTATTTCATATGCCTGTTGTCCATCTGTATATTTTCTTTAGGGAAGTGCCTGATTACATCTTTTTAAAATTTATTTTAATTATTTTTTAAATTTTTTACATCATTGTTCATTTTTAAACATTATTTGCTTCCCCTCACCCCCTCAGGTGTAGCCCCCATAGAGTTTCCTTCACCAATGCACCCCTGCACCATCACCTCAGTCCCCTGTGCTCCTCCCTCCCTCCCTCTGATCTCTCTCCCTCCTCCTCCCCTGCAGGATGTCTCTGATTTATAACTGTCTGTCTGTTTTAGTTTTGTTGTGTTTTGTTTTGGTATTATTTTTTTTCCCTGATTTCTTATAGGGAACCATCCCCTATATTCCTCCTATAAGCGAAACCATCTGATATTTTTCTTTTTCCTTCTGGCTTATTTCACTGAGCAAATCCTTCTAGCTCCATCCACGTTGCTGTGAATGGCATGAGCTTATCTTTTTTGATTGCTGAATAATATTCCATTGTATGCCCATTTTGTGACTGGGTCATTTGTTTTTTCTTTGTTGAACTGTATGAGCTCTTTGTACAGTTATTTATATTTTCCCTTTTCTTTGTTTTCCTTTCCATTAGAGATGAATCCACAAAGACATTTCTGAAGCTTATGTAATGTACTGTTTTGCCTATATTTTCTTCTATGTATTTTATGGTTTCTGATCTTACATGCAAGTCTTTAATCCATTTTGAGTTGATTTTCATGAATGGTGTGAAATAATAGTCTAATTTCATCTTTTTTTTTGCATGTCCGATTTTCCCAGCACCATTTATTTTTTTAATAATAAATTATTTTATACAATTCTTACATTATTTTTCATTTTTGCAATAATGTATGCATTTTTCATTTTGGTTATATTTCGCCATACAATTCCTACCTTACCCCCCCGTTATCTTTTTCTGACCCTAATCCCTCCTCTCTTCCCCCTGCCCCCCACTGTAGTGTGTCTCTGGTCTATAGTTGCTTGTTGATTGTGATTTTTACTCTATTGCAATTAGTCTTTTTCCTGGTCTCTTATTTAGGTTTTCTAAATACCTGCTATGAGTGAGACCATCTGGTATTTTTTCTTTTTCTTTCTGGCTCATTTCGCTGAGCATGATCCCTTCCAGCTCCATCCATGTTGCTGCAAATTGCATGAGTTTATCTTTTTTTGATTGCTGAGTAATATTCCATTGTATATATATACCACATCTTCTTGATCCAGTCATCTATTTTTGGACATTTGGGTTGTTTCCATAGCTTAACTATTGTAAATAGTGCTGCTATAAACATAGGGGTGCAGGTGCCCTTTTGAATTAATGTTTCTGTGTCCCTTGGGTAAATACCTAGGAGAGAAGTTGCTGGATCATATGGAAGCTCTATCTTAGTAGGTTAAGAAATCTCCACACAGCTTTCATAGTGGGTTGGACCAGTTTTGCACTCCACCAACAGTGCAGGAGAGTTCCTTTTTTCTCCACATCCTCGCCGACATTTGTTGTTTCCACCACAATTTATTCAAGAGGCTTTTTTTGAGTGTATACAATCTGTTCCTTTGTTGCATATTAGTTGTCCACAAATGTGTAGTTTTATTTCTAGGTTCTCAGTTCTATTCCATTGGATTCCATTGGTCTGTGTGTCTGTTTATGTGCAGTACCATGCTATTTTGATAACTTTGGCTTTGTATTATAGTATGAAGTCTGGAAGTATGATACCTTCATTTCTCCTCCTTTTTTAGTATGGAGAGCTTTGGTTATTTGAGATTTTTTTGTTCCATATGAATTTCAGTAACTTTTTCTATTTCTTTTTTTTTTTTTTTTTTTTAATTTTTTATTTATTTATTTTTTTTAAATATTAAATTTTATTTTTATATTTCCCCATACAATTGCAAACGCCCCATTCTGACCCCAATCCTTCCCTCCCGCTCCCACCCCCCCAAAAGTGTCTCTGGTTCATAGTTTTTTGTTGATTTTGATTTTCACTTTCTTATATTCATTTTTCCTGGTCCCTTATTTAAGTTTTCTAGATTCCTGCTATGAGTGAGACCATCCGGTATTTTTCTTTTTCTTTTTGGCTTATTTCGCTGAGCATGATCCCTTCCAGTGCCATCCATGTTGCTGCAAATTGCATGTGTTTATCTTTTTTGAATGCTGAGTAATATTCCATGGTATATATGTACCACATCTTCTTGATCCATCATCTATTTTTGGCATTTGGGCTGTTTCAAAGCTTAGCTATTGTAAACAGTGCTGCTATAAACATAGGGGTGCAGGTTTCTTTTGGAATTGATGTTTCTGTGTTCTTTGGGTAAATACCTAGGAGTGGAATTGCTGGATCATATGGAAGCTCTATGTTTAGTAGGTCCAGAAATCTCCACACAGCTCTCCATAGTGGTTGGACCAGTTTGCACTCCCACCAACAGTGCACAAGAGTTCCTTTTTCTCCACATCCTCGCCAACATTTGTTGTTGCTAGTTTTTTTAATATGTGCCATTCTCACTGGTGTGAGATGGTATCTCATTGTAGTTTTGATTTGCATTTCCCTGATGACAAGTGATGTTGAACATTTTTCATATGTCTGTTGCCATTTGCATTTCCTCTTCAGAGAAGTTCTTTTTAGCTCTTCTGCCCATTTTTTGACTGGATTATTTTCTTTGTTGTTGCTGAGTCTCATCAGCTCTTTGCAGATTTTTGTGATCAGTCCTTTATCATTAGTGTTGGGTGCAAAAATGTTCTCCCAGTTGGTGGGGTTTCTCTTTGTTTTTGTTATTGTCTCTTTTGCTGTGCAGAAGCTCTTTAATTTGATGTAGTCCCAGCTGTTTATCTTTCTCTTCACTATCACTGCTTTGGGTGATGTGTCTGTAAAGATGTCTTTGATGTGCAAATCCCGTAGTGTTTCGCCTATATGTCCTTCTATGTATTTTATGGTTTCAGGTCTTATGTCTAGTTCTTTAATCCATTTTGAGTTGATTTTTGTGTATGGTGTGAGGTAGTGGTCAAGCTTCATTCTTTTGCATGTAGCGACCCAGTTTTCCCAGCACCATTTATTGAACAAACTTTCTTTGCTCCAATGCATAGTCTTTGCTCCTTTGTCAAAGATTAGTTGACCATAAATCTGTGGGTTTATTTCTGGATTTTCTATTCGATTCCATTGGTCTGTATGTCTGTTCTTGTTCCAATACCATGCAGTTTTGATGATTATGGCTTTGTAGTATAGTTTGAAGTCTGGGAGTGTGATGCCTCCATTTCCTTCTTTTTTTTTCAGTAGAGCTTTGGCTATTCGGGTTTTTTGGTGATTCCATATGAATTTCATCAATAATTGTTCTATTTCTTTGAAGAATGCCATTGAGATTTTGATTGGAATAGCATTGAATCTGTATATTGCTTTTGGTAGGATGGCCATTTTAATAATGTTTATTCTTCCAATCCATGAGCAGGGGATGTCTTTCCATTTCTTTGTGTCTTCTTCTATTTCTTTTAACAGTGTTTTATAGTTTTCTTTGTATAGGTCCTTTACCTCTTTTGTTAGATTTATTCCCAAATATTTGATTTTTTTTGTTTCGATAATAAAAGGGGTGGTTTTTTTGATTTCTTCTTCTTCAGATTTATTGTTTGTGTATAGGAAGGCTACTGACTTTTGCGTGTTGATTTTGTATCCTGCCACTTTACTGAACTGATTGATGAGTTGAATTAGTTTTTCTGTGGAGTTTTTGGGGTTCTCTATGTATATTATCATATCATCTGCAAAGAGTGATAGTTTGACTTCTTCTTTTCCTATTTGGATTCCTTGGATGTCTTTCTCTTGTCTTATTGCTCTGGCTAGGACTTCCAGTATTATATTGAAAAGCAGTGGTGAGAGTGGACATCCTTGTCTTGTTCCAGATCTTAATGGAATTGCTTTCAGCTTTTCACCATTGAGAATGATACTGGCTGTTGGCTTGTCATAGATGGCCTTTATGATGTTGAGGTATGTTCCTTGTATCCCAAGAATTTCAAGGGCTTTTATCATGAATGGGTGTTGCACTTTGTCGAAAGCTTTCTCAGCATCTATTGATATTATCATATGGTTTTTATATTTCTTTTTGTTGATGTGTTGGATAACGTTGATTGATTTTCGGATGTTAAACCATCCTTGTGCCCCTGGAATGAATCCAACTTGGTCATGGTGAATTATCTTATGGATACATTGTTGGATTCTGATAGCTAAAATTTTATTGAGGATTTTTGCATCAGTGTTCATTAGGGAGATTGGCCTATAGTTTTCCTTTTTTGTGTTGTCCTTATTCGGTTTTGGTATTAGTGTAATATTGGCTTCATAGAACGTGTTTGGTATTGTCCCTTCCTTCTCAATTTTTTGGAAGAGTTTGTGAAGGATAGGCACTAATTCGTCTCTGAATGTTTGGTAGAATTCATTTGTAAATCCATCAGGTCCTGGGCTTTTGTTTTTGGGGAGGTTTTTAATTACCATTTCAATTTCGCTGCTTGTAATTGGTCTGTTTAGGTGTTCTATTTCTTCTTTATCTAGCTTTGGGTGATTGTAGAGTTGTAGGAATTTGTCCATCTCCTCTAGATTGTTGAACTTGTTTCCATATAACTGTTCATAGTAGTTACTGATTATTCTTTTGATTTCTGCTGTGTCCGTTGTGATTTCTCCTCTTTCATTTATGATTCTGTGTATTTGTGCTTTCTCCCTTTTTTCCTTTGTGAGCCTGGCTAGGGGTTTGTCTATTTTATTTATTTTTTCAAAGAACCAGCTCTTGGTTTCATTGATCTTTTGGATTGTTTTTTTAGTTTCAATTTCATTTATTTCTGCTTTGGTTTTTATTATTTCTTTTCTTCTACTGGTTCTGGGGTTTTTTTGTTGTTCTTTTTCTAGATCTTTGAGCTTCGAGATTAGGTTGTTTCTTTGAGTTCTTTCTTGTTTTTTGATGTGAGCTTCTATTGCTATATATTTTCCTCTTATTACTGCTTTTGCTGCATCCCATACATTTAGGATATTGGTGTCCTCCTTGTCATTCAATTCAAAGAATTTTTTAATTTCTTCTTTGATCTCCTCGTTAGTCCAGTGGTCTTCCAGTAGTGTGGCTTTTAATCTCCATGAGGTAGGATAGTTCCTTGCCTTCTTTTTATGATTTATTTCTAGTTTGATGCCTTCGTGGTCAGAAAAGATGGTTGGTATGATTTCAATCTTGGTGTATCTGTTGATGTTTGTCTTGTGCCCCAGTATTTGATCGATCCTGGAGAATGATCCTTGTGCGCTTGAGAAAAATGTGTACTCCGTTTTTTTTGGGTTTAGTGTTCTATAGATGTCTGTTAAGCCCAAATGCTCTAGGTCCTTATTTAGAGCTTTAGTTTCTTTACTTATTTTTTGTCTTGTTGATCTATCCATTGTTGATAGTGGTGTGTTGAAGTCTCCCACTACATATGTGTTTTCTCTGATGTCTGTTTTCAGAGAGGACAACAGTTGTCTGATATATTTTGGTGCTCTTTTGTTTGGTGAGTATATGTTAATGAGTGTTATTTCTTCTTGAAGTATTGTCCCCTTAATCATAATGTAGTGACCATTGGGGTCTCTTTTTATTTTCTTGAGTTTGAAGTCTGTTTTATCTGATATAAGTATAGCTGTTCCTGCTTTCTTTTTTGGCCCATTTGCTTGTAGGATTGTTTTCCATCCTTTGACTTTGAGCCTATTTTTATCTTTTGTAGCTAAATGTGTTTCCTGGAGACAGCAAAAGGTTGGGTTTTGTTTCTTAATCCAGGCTGCAACTCTGTGTCTTTTTATTGAAGAGTTTAGTCCATTTACATTTAGAGTTAATATTGATATGTTAGCATCTGTATTTGCCATTATGTTTGTCTTTCCTTTGATTTTATTTATTTATTCTTTTAATAACTTTTTTTTTTTTTTGGTCTTCTTTCGTTGTTATTCGTCCCTCTGAGGTTCTGGCTTTAGGATTCCTTGTAGTATTTTTTGGAGTGGGGGTTTAGTCGCAATGAAATTCCGGAGTTTCTCTTTGTCTGGGAAGGTCCATATTCTTTCTTCATGGAGGAAAGAGAGCTTTGCGGGATAGAGTATTCTTGGTTGGCATCTGTTTTCTTGGAGTCTGTTGACTATGTCCCTCCACTCTCTCCTTGCCCGTAGTGTTTCTTCAGAGAAGTCTGATGTCAGCCTGATTGGTTTTCCTTTGAATGTTATCTGTTTCTTCCCTCTTGTCAGCTTCATTATTTTTCCTTGTCCTGGATTCTTGGGAGCTTTACTATTATGTGTCTTGCTGTGTTTTCCTTTCGTCGTGGAAGTTTGGTGTTCTTCTTGCTTCTTGTATATCAATTTTCAGCTCCTTCTTCTCATTTGGGAAGTTCTCTTCAATTATATCCATGAATATTTTCTCTGTTCCTACATCTCTCTCCTCTCCTTCTGGAATTCCTATAACTCTTATATTTCCTTTCCTCATGGAGTCAGATAGTTCCCGAAGTCTTTCTTCATTCTTTTTCCTTCGTACTTCTCTTTCCTTTTCTGTTTTGGTTCTTTTTATTTCTGTGTCTTCAAGATTACTTATTCGTTCTTCCATTTCATCTATTCTGCTTTCATTGCTTTTCCCAGAGTTCTTTAGTTCCTCCATTAATTCTTTGATCTCCTGCATTTCTCTTACTTCCCTCTTTAGGGACTCAATTTCCTTCTTCTGATCTATCACTTTTTTAATCATGGCAATTTTAAATTCTCTTTCTGGAAGGCTCAGAAGTTCTTCCAAGTTGCTGTCGTTGCAATCTGGGGAGTGGTTTTCTTTTTGTGGTGTGCTTCTTTCCTGAGGAGTTTTTAGGTTGCGTGTGGTTCTTCTACTCCCTACTGTCTGTTTTCTAATTTGTCGTATGCGTTGGGACACTGTGTTGCTCGGACTGACTGACATCTTGGGTGAACTTCTCCGCTCCCCTCTGGCTCTTCCAGGAGCCATCTCTGTCTTCTGGGGGAGCTTTCTGCTGGTTTTAGGCAGTTTTTACTGAAGAAATGTCCCTGTTCTCAAATGGCGAAGCAGGATGCAGTCCCTGCGCCTCCGGTTTCAGGCACACTCTTCTGCGCCCCCGGTCTGCCCCGGACGTGAGTGCCTGCTCCCTCTGTGGGCTCAGACTGCTGGTCGGAAGGGGCCTGGCGTGGAATAACTTCCCGGCTGGCCACTGGGTCCTCCAGAAACCTTCTGCCCTTTTCAAGGAGTCTTAAGAAATGTCCTGTTTTATAGGGTGTTAGTGACTTTTTTTTTCCTGGTCGCTAGGTGGCGCCAGAGATCTCTCCTATTGTCCTTGGGGAGCTGTTTTTCGCCTCCCCCCACCCCGTGGGACAGAGAACAGAGCGGGAATGGTAGGGTACACCTCAACAGCTTTGGGGTGCTGTGTCTGCCTTGTGCCCCACTGTCGTGGAGAACCCACGCCCCGAATTTTCGTGCCCCGGGTCTCAGTTCAAAGCCCTCAGTTCCAGGACGCGGGCTGTAGCCCAGTTCAGTGGCGCGGGAATGGCGCCTTTTGCACCCCGCTCCTGTGCCCGGGCGCCTGGTTCCTGCTTACTCAGGGAGGGACCTTCACGTCAGTGAGGACCTCCGCGCGTCTCTCCGCAAGCCTAGGTCGTCTCCCCGCAAGCCTAGGTCGCAGGCGCGGGGACCTGGGCAGCCGCGATCCAGGTCTGCACTTGCTTTTCAAGCTCCCCGTGCGCGCCGCGTTTCCACGCCAGCTTACCGGCAGCCCGGGCTGTGTGCGCGTCTCCCGGGGTCTTTGTTCTTCTCTAATGGCGCCCGGAGCCGTTCGCTCACCGCCGCGGCGGATCCTGCAGGGTTCGCCTCAGCTCCCGTTCACGGGGTGTGGTGGCTGCAATAGTTCCTTTCCACTCACAGTCCCGCTTGCTGCCTCGTTTGTTTTTGTGGGCCGTTTTGGTTTGTTGTTTCCTCCTCTCTGCGGGTCGGAGAGTGCCGCCTCTGTGGGCGGGGGAGGGGAGCAGGGTTCTGCGCTTCCCTCCCTTCTAGTCCTCTTTTATGGCCAGTTTCTTCTTCGGGCAGTTTGCTGGCGTCACCCGTTTATCTTCCGTGTCCCAGTTCTCACTGGGACCTGCCGCTTTTCCTCCCTATTAACTTTTTTTAATGGGAGATCTTACTCGCAGCGTCTCCTCGCCGCCATGTTGCTCCGCCCCCCCTCTTTTTCTATTTCTTTGAAGAAATACTGTGAATGGATTGAATCTGTAATTTGCTGTGGGTATGGTTGCCATTTTGACAGTGTTGATTCTTACTATCCATAAACATGGAATATCATTTGTTTCCTTGTGTCTGCTTCTATTTCTTCAAAAAAAATGTTTTACAGTTTCCTTTTATAGGAACTTCACCTCTTTTGTTAGGTATATTGCTAGAAATTTAATATTTTTGGTTCTAGGGTTTTGTTTTCCTCTGTGATGTATTATTCTGTCATATGTTTTATTTTTTCTTCTCCCCATTGATTTCTTTGGGTTTGTTCTGCTGTAGTTGGGTCTTTAGTTGCATATGTGTCAATCTTTCCCACTGTTCTGGTCGATTACTTAATGATGGACACATATACTAGGGTCTTGTAGGATCTGGGGTGGTGCTAGAGCCTCCCCAAAGCACTTCTGGGGCTTGTTTTTGGTGGCTGGGAGGGCTGGGACAGCAGCCCTGAGTAAAGGGTCCAAGTCACTGGGACACTACCCCACCCAGGAGCAACAGCTCTGTGCCTATTTCCAGTGTCTGGGAGGATGGAAGGTTGCTGAAGATACCTGATATAGAACTAGGCCCTGTGTAGCTAGGACTGGGGTGTGAGTCTGCTCCCAAGGTGCAGGTGACTGAGAGCTGAGTGGGATGTATTTCCCAGGTTTAGCTGAGTGACTGAGGTGAAGGGCTAGGCCCTGTACATCCCAGACTGGGACATGCATCTGCTTCTGAGATGCTGGTGACTGGTCCTGGACTCAGGTGTGTTTACCAGGCCATGTGGGGTCTGTTTCTGAAGATTGCTGATCTAGAGTAAGGCTGCACATGGCCCAGGGTCTGTTCCTGAGGCTTTGGTGGCTGAGCACTGAGTGGGATGCCCTTCCCAGGTGTGGCTGGGGCCTGTGATGAAGGGCTAGGTCCTGATAGGCCCAAACTTGAACTTGTAATCTGCTCCTGAGGTTCTATGGCTGAAAACTCAGTGGGACACATTTCCTGGGTGTGGCTGGATACCTGTGTTGAAGGGGTAGTCCCTGCAAAGCCTGGACTGAGTCTTGTGTTTCCTCTTGAAGTGCTGGTGGCTGTACCTGGGGGTTTTGAGGGCTGGTCAATATCCCTGATACAGAGCAAGGCCCTGCATGGTCCAGGCTGGGGTGCTTGTCTGCTCCTGAGGTTCTGGTGACTGAGTGCTGAGTGAGATGCACTTCCCTGGTGCAGCTGTAGCCCTACAGAGAAGAGCTAGCCCCTGCAATGCCCAGACTGGAGCTTGAGTAGGTTCCCATGTCACCAATGCCCAAACTGAGTCGAATGTACTTCCCAGGTGTGGCTGGGGGTCTTCAGTGAAAAGTTAGGCACTGTGAGGCCCAGATTGAGGCTTGCATATGCTCCTGAGATGCTGGTGGCTGAGTGCTAGACAAAAATTTATTTAAGCCTCACCTTAAATATAGTTTTACTTGCTTCGTAATATGTATATGGTAGGGGAGAGGAGTTGGTGGTGGCATGAATTTCCATCAAGAAGAAAATTTTTCTTTATTCTATTCTGTATTAGTTTCTTGCCTGATGTAACAAATTACCACAGACTTATTGGTTCAAAACAATACACACATATTTTCTTATTGCCATTGATATCAGAAATCTAATCTGCATTAGTACCATTGGAGTGAAATCAAGGTGTCAGCAGGCTTGCTCCCTCCAAAAGTTCTAGAAGGGAATTAATTTCTTATCTTTTTCTTTCTGATGGCTGCTGACATTCTTTGACTTGTGGCTATATCACGTCAATCATCAGATCTCTCTGTTTCATTTTTATATCACCATTTCCTCTGTGTGTGTCAAATCTCACTCTACCTCATTCTTATATGAATATATATGATTGTATTTTGGATCTACCTAGATAATGCAGGATAATTTTCAAAGTCATAAACTTGACCACATCTGCAAAGTGTGTTTTCCTAAGTAAGGTAACATTTATAAGTTTCAGGGATTAAGATTTTTTTTAAGATTTATTTATTTATTTATACAAGCACTGGGTACAGTCAGAAGCACGGGAGGGTGAGAGAATTCACCAGAGCCAGAGCAGGGAACAGAGCAGGCAGACTGATGAAATACACTGCTGAGGGGACCAGGGGACTCAGCAGGGGAGGTCTGCGTGCCATGTGGGAACCTTGCCTGGTGGCCGGGGATCGAACTGGCGCTTCAGAGGCTGCGGGCAGCTTCGCAGCCCAGCGCTCAACTGCTGTGCCACCGGGGAGGCCCAGGGATTAAGATCTTATGTGTTGGGGTGCCCATTATTTAGTCTACAACTTTGTCCATTTATAGACTACAGAGAGAGAATATTGAGATCTCAAAATATTTACTGATCTGTAGATTTTCGTAAAGGCTGTGTCCTCAACATTTGTGGATCTCTATATTAAAGAGTTTGTTAATACATCTTTGAATACAAAATGGCAGACCTTAAGATGAGCATTGTGTGGACTGAATTGTGTCCTCCAAAATTCATATGTTGAAGCTCTATCTCCCAATGTGACTGAATTAGGAGAGAGGATTGTTAAGAAGTTAATTAAGGGAAAGTGAAATCATAAGCATGGAGCTCTATGTACAATATGACTAGTGTTTTAATAAGAGGAGAATGTGAGACCAAAAGCATGTAAGCACAGAGAAAAGGCCATGTGAGGGCACAAGAAGGCAACATTCTGTAAGATAAAGTGTGACCAACCCTGTTGACATCTTGATATTATACTTCCAGCCTCCAGAAATGTGAGAAAATACATTTTTGGTGTTTAAGCATTACAAGCTGAAGTATTTTGTTATGGGAACCTGAGCAAACTAATACATTGAGTAAGGGGATAGACAACTAAATTGCATTATATAATAAAATGAGAAGAATTAAATTTGAGTACCTCTGGTGGGACCTGGCAAACAAAGTAGGAGGGAACAATAAGGGGAAACTTGAGGAAGAAAGGCCTAAGCAATATGGAAGCATGCTGGAGCCTGTGGGAAAATATGAGCAGTGAAAGAGTCCTACTAGCAGTATGGTCAAAAGATTTGCAAGAAAAGGAATATATAAAATTCAGTTCCAAGTTGATCATTTTGCATCAGTTCAAAATAATTTTTGCATTCCAGTTTGCAGCTGAAGGTAAAGTATGCTCCTTGCTACACAACTTCTTGTATAAGCAATCAAGGGAAAGGAACAAACTGCCATAAATAGCTCGCTCAGTGTCAAATAGAAAAAAGTGAAACACTGTGAGATAGATTAGTGGAAGAACTCTAAACCAGATGTGATTATGAGACCATTATTCTCTGAGAATTCACAGTAATCATAAGGAAAGGCTTAGACTTCTCCACCTGGTATGCTAGAGATCTTGTGACAAAATTATGGAAAACACAGAGTAATATCAATTGACATCTGTGTATCATATGCAAATAGCCCAATATAGTGTCTGATGTTTAATAGCTATACAGAAGATTATGGTTTATTTTTCACCTTTCTCTTGTGACTGATGAGGATAAGTGGCTGTGTCTGAGTTAATATTAAACATAGTTTTCAGTAGATACTGAAAACTTTGTAGAGTTTGTAGAGAAAATACTTTGTAGAGTCTTTTATATTGCAGCATAAGTTTCTTATGTATAGTATGTTTCTTTCTTCCAAAGAATGAAATTGTAAAATTAGTAAAGTAAACGGGTCCCAGAAGAGCAGTGTGAACAATTTGTGAATTTTAGGGATACTAACAGGAGAAACATAATACTCTTCTTTTTGGCATGTCAATTAGGGACCTCAAATTTAGAAATCACCCCAAAACCGTAAAATGAAGGCCTGCCACCAGAAAGTTCTCCAGATTTTCTTTATTTTCAATAGTGTAGCTCTACACAACGGGGAAAGAGTAGGATGTTTTTTTCTAATTTGGCAGAACTTTAAACATTTTCATAAATGATGTAAATCAGTCATATGCATTTAGACTCTTAATTTTATCAGCCATGAAAGCACCACAAGTATACAGATTGTGGAACACAGTAAAAGATTCTAGAATCCTCAGGTCTTCCCAAGGATTATTTTGAATGGGAAGACACATGCATTATCTCATATAAAGACTGACAATCTAGGATTTTGGTAATATTTCTCTATCAAAGCTTTGGGAAATGACAATCAGCATACCTGGAATGTCAGTGCAGCTAATTAAGTGGCATATAAGGGCATAGTTACTCTTTGGGCAGTTACATGGCTGTCATTCAGCACTTTTACTATTTCAAAAGTTCTGACTTTTCTCCATCTCCATCTTTACAGAGGTGTGAATCCTTCCAGCTATTCCTAAGTTAAGTTTTATTACAGAGCAGAAAATTATGAAGAGCACTTCAACATAACTACTGATGAGAGAGATATTTCTTAACTGAGTCATTTCTCCCTGAAGGGGTGAAGAAAATTCTATTTCTTTGTGCTTGCTTTTGAAAATTATTTCACAACTGCTGATGGCAGCAGAAAGAAGACTACTTTCACTTGAAGCTCATACCACCTCCTCAATACTTAGATTTTTCATTTGAACAAAATTGGTTCAATAGCTGCACCCTAGTTAAGTAGTGTAATTGGCTGATTACCGATATTGCAGCTGACACAAGAATGAAGTTTTCAGCAGGCATTATGAAAGGACTCTTCCAGACTGAATTGTTGCATGAAAAAAGTTGCATTGGAAAGCAACTTTTTAAAATAAGATTCAGAAATGTTTAGAACTCTTAACATGGTAAGATATTCAAGATATAATTAAAAACCGAAAATGGATAATGTAATCTCACTTTTGTTTTAAAATTTTATTTATTTATTCATTTATGCAGCATATAAATACATGCACATACAAAAAGTCAGAAAGCGCATTTACTGAATTGATGGCAAGCTTACCCCTTGGTTAGGTATTTATTGGAGTTATTTTTTTGCTTATTTGTATTTTTTATATTTTAATAATGAATATTGATTATAGATATTATAGAATATTGATAATATTTTTGAAGGAAAAAAAGTTTGGCTATTTAAATCTACTTCCATTTTATTTTATTTTTAATTTTTTATAAAGATATATTTTTATTTTTTTATGCATACAACCACTGGGGTGTAGGCCAGAGGTGTGGGGATGAGAGGATCCACCAGAGAAAAAGTAGGGAGTAGAACAGGCAGATCTACTGAAATACACTGCTGAGGGGAGCAGCAGGCGAGGCAGGAGAGGTTTGCTGTGCCATGTGGGTTAGCTCCCTGGCCGTGCTCAAACTCACGCTGCAGTGTCCGGTGATAGCTTGACACCACTGAGACTCAGGGAGGCCCTCTACTTCCATTTTAGGCTTGGATTTTACTAAAAAAAAATTTGCATGTTATTTTATAAGATTTGCATATGTTTTCCACAGTGGACCACAACCTTAAAACCCTTGACTCATTTCCTCACTTTAAAATGTAAATGTGATTGTTTAGTTGAAAAATATTCACCAAAGATTTGTTACTCTATCATCTTGGTCCAAGAAGTGGACTAACTGAGGAATCTACAAGATGGTGGCAGAGTGAAGTACCGGGTTTTCTTCCTTCAGATACTCACAACTAAATTGCAGTAAAGCAAAACTTAAAAAATCCCTGAGGAAAAATGGATGACCACAACACACACAAGGAGTAACAATTTGGTGGAAAAGGGTGGGAAAAACATTAAGTGAACCTTGTTTATAAAGATAACTGGCAATACAACTGACAAGAGTGATGGGCAGCTACCATGCAGAGCCTCTTACAGATGTTGACGGTGGCACATTCCAACACTGGTAACTCCTAAGACTCAGCACTGCACAGGATAAAGAGGTGCATTAGTTGGCACCCTGGCGAGAAAGTGTAGTTTTACAGATCTGCAGGGGTAGGAAACAGAGCAAAGATTATTGGACTGAGCCTGAGGCTCTCAATGTACAATAGCTGGAGCTTGAATTGGCAGGGAGAAATAGGTCAGACCACATGGGTCTCCATATAGATGGGGTTACTAGTTGAAGCCAAAGCAGAGGTATTCAAAATATCTTCCAAACCCACCTCAGTGCTTAAACCAAGACAAAAATTGCATGCACAAATTAGAGTTCATGAATATGGTACAAACAGAAGCAAACATACCAGAAAGGTTCTGAGATAGAAATAAAAGGAGAACAAATTTGGCTTGTGACCCCATATCCAGTACAATCCATGCCCAGCACTACATCTAGTACTCAAAATTAGCCTAGAGTAGAATTGTCATGAGATTATAATGAACATTAAGACTGAGGAAGATTTGGCTTAAAGGAGGGAATCTCTGTGGATCCCCATCACACCACTCCAGTAAGTGCAATACAGTTGGAAGTCTGAAATCCTGAGTTTACTGGAGGTGATCCATTGCTTTCCTAAGCCCTGGTCCTTGTCTATCTACTATTCCAGAACAGCAACAGTCTTAGATTACTTCAATAGGTACAAAGACAACAATCTGAAAATCTTTCCCTATTACAACACATAAAAAAAATGGGGAGATAAAAAGAACACACCTCAAATAATAGAGGAAAACACTCCGAGAGGAGGCCCAAACCTGCAGAATTACAGAAAATGACAGATGAGGGATACAAGGTAACATAGTCAACAGCTCTTATGGATCTCACACAAAAATCAACACAAAATGGATAAAAGACTTGGGTGCAAGTCCTGAAACCATAAAATACATAGAAGAAAGTGTAAACAAATCACTCCATAACATAAACCTCAGAGATATCTTTGTGGATTTGTCCCCAGCATAAAAGAAAACAAAGGAGAGTACAAACAGTCAGGATTACCTCAAACTATTGATAAAAAGCTTCAGTATAATGAGGGAGACCATACTAAAAAAAGAGACATCCTACGGAATAGGAGAAAATATTTGCACACCATACATCTGACAAGGGGCTGATATCAAAGATCTACAGAGAGGTCATACGTTTCAACAAAAAGAAAACAAATAACACAATCAAGAAATGGGCAGCTAAATAAACACTTCTCAAAAGAAGACACAGATGGCCAATAGGCACATGAAAAAAATGTTCATAATCATGTATCACTAGGGAAATGTAAATCAAACCTAAATGAGCTACCATCTCACACTAGTAAGAATGGCCTATATCAAAAAGACCATAAACATCAAGTGCTAGAGAAGGGGTGGAGGTAAAGAAACCTTCTTACAGTCTTGGTGGGAATGTAGACTATTCCATTCCCCATGGAAAAGAGCATGGGGGTTTCTCAAAAGACTAAAAATATATCTGGCATAAGACCAAACAAATAAACTTTTAGGTATCTATCTAAAATATTCAAAAATCATGTTTTGAAAGGAAACCTGCACCCCTATGATCATAACAGCCCTAATTATAATAGCAAAGATATAGAAACAAACTAAGTGCCCCAAATCAGATGAGTGGATCAAAAAAGTAGTATATATACACAATGGAATACTACTCAGCAATCAAAAAAGGTAAACTCATGCCATTTGTAGAAACATGAATGCAGTTGGAAGAAATACTATTAAGTGAAATAAGTCAAAAGAAAAAAGATAAATAATGGATGGTGTCATTAATATGTGGACTATAGAAAAACCAAACTGAGAACCAGAGAAAGATAGCCTTAAAAGCTAACTTTTAGAACCTGACTAAGCAACTGAAGCACCCACAGGGGGAAGTGTGTGTGGAGGAGTAGGAACAAAGAGGGAAGGAGACACAATGGACTGTGGTGGTGGGCTGTGGGTGATTTGATGATGTGTGTACTATGATGACGATACCTAATGGAGAGTACCCTTATGTTGCCAGCTTTAAAGGAATAAATTAGTATTATGAGAATAAATTATTTAAAAAATAAAAACTACTTTGAAAATAAAAAATGAATATAAAACAACAGAATAAAAATAAAGAAAATATGAGATGGATACTATTATAAATAATGAAGCAGAGAAACAGCTGATTTTAAAAATCCAGTTGGGGGCCTCAACAGTAGACAAACAGAAGCAATGGAGAGGATCTATGAGCCCAAAAGCACAATGTTGGAGAACACAAAAATATCAAAATGCAAAAAAAATGAAAATGGTCTAAGAACCTTTCGAGACAGCTTAAAGAGAAATAACATCTATATCATGGGCATCCCAGAAGAAATGAAAGAGAAAGGAATAGAAAATTTATTTTCAAAAATAATTACAGGAAATCATCATATGATTTCAACTGAGACATTATAATCCATGAGATCCACAGAGTACCAAAATAAATAATACCAGACACATGCACAGAGACAGTCACATTACAAAAGTTTTGTTGAAAATGAAAGACAAAATCAATGACATGAACAAAGTATTAAATGCATTAAGAGGAAAAAAGTGTAACCTGTAAGGGAACACCATTTAGACAACAGACATTTTAAGAGATACATTACTAGCACAAAGGGAATGGATGGAGATATTTAAATCATTTAAAGAAAAAGACTGGGCCTCCCCGGTGGCGCAGCGGTTGAGCGCTGGGTTGCGAAGCTGCGCGCGGCCTCTGCGGCGCCGGTTCGATCCCCGGCTGCTCCCCGGCCACCAGAGGAGGGTCCCACATGGCGCGCAGACCTCTCCTGCCGCCCACTGCTCCCCTCAGCAGTGTGCTTCGGTCCTTCTGCCTGCTCTGCTCCCCGCTCTGGCTCTGGTGAATTCTCTCGCCCTCCCGCGCTTCTGACTGTACCCAGTGCATGTATAAACAAAACAAACAAACAAACCAGCAAACAAATAAATAAAGCATGCCTCTATAAAAAAAAAAAAAAAAAATAAAGAAAAAGACTTCCAGCTCATAATCCTTTATACAGGAGGATTAACATTCAAGACAGAAGGAAGAGTAAGGCACTGCACTGGAAAGCAAAAACAATCAACACAAAACTGCATACTAAATAAATTCTAAAAGGCTTGTTATAAAGCAACAGAACATGAATAGTGATGCAACAGATACCTAAATAACATGGAGAAGGAAAAAGACAGTAACAATGTGGCCTATCACAATGAGTCAGAGAAAAGACTGTCCAATGGGTCACACAAATAATCCATCACATACTAACCTCAGTAGAACATTCAAGCACAAATAAATAGCAGGGACACATAAGACAATGGGAATTGAATTTAAATATCAGAGGAAGCCATCAAAAATGTAAAAATACAAGACACACCAAAAATAAAACAATGATAAACAAAAGCAACATGAAAGGACAATGAGAACTATGTCTCAATAATCACTATGTAAAAAGCCTGAATTCACCAAGGATGTAGAGAGATTGAATGGATGTCAAAACAAAGTACAAACTTCTGTTTACCAAAAATCCATCTTACCAACAAAAATAAGCATAAATTTAGAGTTAAAGGCAGGAAGAGATTTATACAAGCAAATGTCAACCAAAAAATAATCAGGAATAGCTATATTTATAAAGTCTGATACAATAATCTTCCAAATAAGAAGGGTAATAGGAGAGAGAGAAAGACACTATCATAATACAGGGTTTAATACAACAGGAAATAATAACTCATAAATATGTATGACTAAAGGATGGAACAACGAGATACATCATACTATTAATAACAGAACTTAAAAGAGTTAGTGATACAATACAAAAATTGGAGTGGACTTTACTGCCCTAATGATAACAATGGGCAGATCAACAAGAAAAAAATAAATAAATAAACAATATTCATAAATGAGGAGCTGAACCACATAGGCCTAACAAACATCCACAGATACCCTAAAACCACTGCATACATTTTTTTTTTTTCAAGTGCACATGAAAAATTTTCAAGAACAAATACAACTTGGGACATAAGTCAATTGACAATAAAACTACAAAGATTAAGATTATACCTAGTAATATAATGTTAGAAATCAACTAATATGGTAGGAAAAAACTGTAAGAAAACAGCAGAAAATACTATGAATAAAAAGAGATTAAGCAGGGCCTCCCCGGTGGCGCAGCGGTTGAACACTGGGCTGTGAGGCTGCCTGCAGCCTCTGTAGCGCCGGTTCGATCCCGGCCGCTGACAAGGGTCCCACATGTTGTGCGGACTTCTCCTGCCTGCCAGCTGCTCCCCTCAGCAGTGTACTTCATCAAGTCTGCCTGTTCTGTTCCCTGCTCTGGCTCTGGTGAATTCTCTCATCCTCCCGCACTTCTGACTGTACCCAGTGCTTGTATGAATAAATAAATACGTCTTTAAAAAAAAAAGAGAGAGATTAAACAACACACTACTTAATAAGATAAAAGATAAAACTGCTATTGGATAAAAGAGGAAATCAAAGCAGAAGTTAAGGAATACCTTGAAACAAGTGAAACTAATGATGCAAACTACCAGAATCTGTGGGATGCAGCAAATGTATTCTTAAGAGGGAAGATAATTGAAATACAGACCAACATGATCAGCAAGAAAATACCAAATATTACACCTAAAGAAAATTGAAAAAGAGGAACAAACGAGACCCAAAGTTAGTAGAAGAAAGGCGGTAACAAAATTAAGAGTGGAAATAAATGAAATAGAGATCAAAAAGGTTGTACAAAAATCAGTGAAACTAAGAACTTGCTAATCAAAAAAGATAAACAAAATTAACTTCAAGCTAATTTAGCAAAACAACATGAGAGAAAATATTAACAGACTCACAAATGAAAGAGGAGAAATCACCCCATATAGCACAGAAATACGAAAGATTATGAGATTACCTTGAACAGCTATATGCTAATAAATTCAATGACCTTGAAAAAATGCACATTATTGGTCAATGTAGTCTACTAAGACTAACCCAGAAAGAAAGAGATGAATTAAACTAATCAAAAACATGGGAATTAAAACAGTAATTAAAAAATCTTCTGAAATAGAAGTCTCTTGAATAAACCAATTACAAGCAAGGAAATTTAAACAGTAATCAAAACCCTTGCAAAAAACAGAAGTCTGGAAACAGATGGTATCACAGTGAATTCTACCCCAGTCATTAATGACTACTCTGCTAAAACTCAACAAATTGAGAAAGAAGATATACTACCAAATACATTTCATGAGGCCAACATCACGCTAATACCAATTAGGCAAGAGAAAGACATAAAAGTAATCCAAATTGGGAAAGAAGAAGTTAAGCTATCATT
The DNA here is from genome assembly GCF_014898055.3 of Talpa occidentalis. Taxonomy (NCBI): domain Eukaryota; kingdom Metazoa; phylum Chordata; class Mammalia; order Eulipotyphla; family Talpidae; genus Talpa; species Talpa occidentalis. The sequence continues at coordinate 39,281,996 of NW_023601543.1, forward strand.
ATTAGCAGATGATATGAAAATACATAGACAGAATCCTAAAAAAATCCATGGAAAAACTAATGAAAACAATAAACCAGTTTAGTAAAGTAACAGGTTGCAAAATCAATACACAAAAATCAGTAGACTTCCTGTATGCAAACAATCAGTCTGAAGAGGAAAAAATTAAGAAAGCCATCCATTTGCAATTGTACCAAAAAAATTAAATACCTGGGAATAAACCTAACAAACCTAACCTAACAAAGACCTATACAAGGAAAATTATAAAACATTGTTAAAGGAAATAGAAGATGCAAAGAAATGGAAAGACAATCCCTGCTCATGGAATGGAAGAATCAACATTATCAAAATGGCTATCTTACCCAAAGCAATGCAAATTCAATGCAATTCTAATAAAAATCTTAATGATATTTTCCAAAGATATGCAAAAAATATTGCTGAAATTCATATGGAACTACAAAAAGCCTCAAATAGCCAAAGCTCTCCTAACTAAAAAGGGTAAGAATGGACTTATTATACTCCCAGACTTCAAGCTATACTAAAAAGTAATAACAATAAAAACAAGATGGCAATGGAACAGAAACAGAAACACAGACCAATGGAATTGAATTAAAAGCCCAGAAATAAAACTGCACATATACAGTCAACTAATCTATGACAAAGGAACAAAGAATATGCACTGGAAAAGGGAAAGTCTCTTCAATAAATGATGCTGGGAAAACTGGACTCCATTCATACCATACAGAAAAAGAAACCCAAAATGGATAAAAGGCTTGGATGTAAGACCTAAAAACCATAAAACATACAGAAGATAGGCAGAACACTCCATGACAAAAACTTCAGAAAGATCTTTGAGGACTCAAATCTAGAAGCAGGGAAAACAAAGGAGAATATTAACATCTGGGACTACATTTTACTAAAAACCTTCGGTACAGCAAAAAAGAGACAGCAATCAAAGCAAAGAGACACCCTACTGAATGGGAGAAAATATTTGCACACCATACATCTGATAAGGAACTGATAGCAAAGATCTACAAAGAGCTTCCATGACTCAACCAAAACAAAAAGCAAAAAAGCCTATCAAAGCACCAGCTCTTTTCACCTATTTTCATTAACCACTTGTACTATCTTTTGGATTCCTATTTCTTTCTTCCTTCACCTGGATTCTTTGTGCATTACCACATTTGTGGTCACTGATTTGATATTTCATTTGGTCTATTCTATTTCCATAGCTCTCTCCAGAATTTTTTATCACCTCTTTTGATGTTTTTGTATCCTGCATCTCCATTATATTTGATTTAAATCTTCAATTTCTATCTTGTTTATTAATTTTATTTCTAATTTCATATATTTCTTCCTGAGTTTTCTTGCATAGTTTTGACCAGAATTTCTGTATTTTCTTACATTTGTTTTAATTTCTTTATACAGTCAATTTTGTTCTTTGACTCTCCTAGGAAAAAAAGATATTCCATGACTTTTGTTGGATTCTGTAGATTTGTTCTCTCTTTGTGATGAAATATTTCCTAGAGGAGTCAAAGTGCTCTGTGTTGCATTATTCCATTTGCCCATTTTGTAGCTATCCACTTAGCTATTTTTTCAAGTTTCCCAAGTATGTAGAACTTCCATTTTTCCAGATGACTGCAGTATGTTTTTTTTTTTAAATAGTTTTTCCAACTTGACATTTCTGTACCTTATATGTCTAGGAGAACTGCTCTACAGTTGCTAAGTCAGGGGTGGGAAAGGGACTCAGAGAGGCTCATTCATTGGTGGTGAAATTGGTGTTCTTTGTCTGGCTAATGGCTATTGTTCATAAACTTTCTCTCTGAGTTTCCTGACCATAAGGCCTTGGATCACCAGCCCCCAGTCTGTTTTGCTAACTAGGGTATCAACTTTCCCTACTATATTTGCCTTCACCTCTTCCTCTTCTTCCTTGCAAATAGTCACCAAACATTTGCAGCTCCTACATGGAGAAGTCCTGGGATTCTGTCAGAGAACTTACAAATCTTGCTTTGAGCAAATATTTCATTTTAAAAAATATTTTATACAAGAACTGGGGTACAGGTCAGAAGTGCGGGAGGGTGAGAGAATTCACCAGAGCCAGAGCAGGGAGCAGAACAGGCACACGGAGTGAAAACACTGCTGAAGGGAGCAGCAGGAGAAGCAGGAGAGTTCTGCTGCACCATGTGGGGTTCTCCCTGGCCAGTGGGGAATCGAACCAGTGTGCAGAGGCTGTGAACAGCTTCATAGCGCGGTGCTCAACCACTGCGCCACAGGGGAGGCCCAAATATTTCATTTATATATATATATATTTTAGGGGAGAAGCTCATCCCAACCTCTCTATTACATAGTTATGTGGTTGAACTCCAATAACACATATTTACTTTATATTCCTCCTAACCCCAAAGAGTGAAGTTTCTCTTAAATGCTTCTAAAATACCATAACCTGACTCTTTTCTTTTTTTTAAAGATTTATTTATTTATTTGTTTATTTGTTTATTTTATTATTTATTTATACATACAAGAACTGGGGTACAGGCCAGATGTGTGGGAGGGTGAGAGGATCCACCAGAGACAGAGCGGGGAACATAACAGGCAGACTGACGAAATACACTGCTGAGGGGAGCAGCCGGTGAGGCAGGAGAGGTCTGCTCGCCATGTGGGACCCTCGCTGGCTGGGCCGGCTGGGATCGAACCGGTTGCAGACCGGTTGCAGACCGCAGCTTCACAACACAGCGCTTAACAGCCTGCGCCACCAGGGGAGGCCCCTGACTCTTATTGTAATTTTATTATTTTATATTTGTCTGGAATGCTATAGAATGGTAATCACCAAGTTACAGTTTATTGTACACCAGTGCATGTTCACAAAATGAGAAAGACAGACTGTTTAGTTTTTCATAATGCCAACCATGTTATTGTTTTGTTTTTATTTTTAATTGAGGTAACATTGGTTTATAACACTGTATATGATTTAAGATAATAAATTCACACCTTCTTAGGTTTGGTTCTTTGGCCCTTTTTGTGTTTCCATGTTATATTTTTGAAAGGATAGTTATATTTTATTCTAATATTGTGGCATTTTATCTGTATGAAATGAAGATGAAAGTAAATTATAATATCAATTATCTTAATTAGCTAAATTAAAAGCTAGTGTCATTATTTTTGTCCTTATAAATTGGGGAGAGGTACATACTGGTCCTAGAATATCTAAACTGTTTCAGAAAACTAGTTACATGATTTTAGAGAATTTTTTTCTTTTCTTTGGAGCCCTGTGTATTTTCTTTAGTAATTTAGTGTACCTAATCCCTTGTGTCCAAATAAATATTTTGTTTTATTTGTTTGTGACCCACCCACTCATTCCTATGTTGCACTTTCTATTTAAATCTTTGTATTCTATTAACTTAAAGTTTCAAATCTCTTTCAATCACTGTAAATTCCTAATTTATTGCAATCATTCTACAGATAGGTTTTTTATTTAATAGTAATTTTAGAACGGTAATTTTTACTATTTCAAAATAGTTCCAAATATCAACAGTAGATGGTGCTAATGACTTTCTAACAAAATAGTTTACCCTTAAATTCACTACAAAAGAGAAGGAAATGTATTTGTCACAACTTGAACAAATGTCTGTTTTAGGATATTAAAATGATTTAAGGTTAATTTGCTAAATTAATTGATTAAAACATCTATATATATTACTTGTAGTGTATCAAAAAATACCATATAAAATCTCTTTCCTATGATTTCATTGCCATTTTTTTTGCATGAAAATTCCATGAAAATACTACTATTGAGATAAAACATTTATCTTAATGTAAATTCTATCTAACTTTATATGGAAAAGAGCTATTAAAATATTGCTGAGGTTAATTACCAAAACAACCCTCTGTAACATATAGAAATGGGCACATTTAAATTGTTAACATTGCTCTGAAAGGAATAAATAATATATTGAGTTACAGATATTTGCAATTTGGTATGAACATTAAGAAATAGGCGAGATACTTTATCTTTCATGTGGATTGACTAACAAAAGCTTAACTCTGTTTATTGTTATCCTCAGGAATAAATTGTTTAAAAGTTTCAAGATATCCTTAGAAATGCGTCACATGTTAACTCCTTTGGGACTTAAAATATACTTTGTATGGCAATGTGATAACAACAGTGAAATCACTGTTTAGAGACAGTGCTTGTGAAAATATTTTTGGCTAAGATACATTATAATAGGGCTACAAGTTAAAACAAATCTCACTCTCCCATTTCATTTTTATTCACAGCCTTGGAAACTGGATTACAGAATGCATTTCTGTAATCAGTTACATGATTTTAGAGTTCTGAGATAGTCTAGGTTAGGAGGGGTGGTGGAGAGACATAAAACACCTCATTGTTTTTTGTTAGAAGTTTGTCTACATTTAAATGTTGAACTGTGTTTATCCATCTTAGGGTGAACTAGAAGACTGTGTCTCCATGGATGTAGCAGAAAGTAAATCATGTCATAATTATCTAGTGAAACTGAAAAAGTTTTAAACATGCACCTCTAAAGTGATCCCAGAACATAAAAATTCCATCATTATCAACAAAGTACACTATGAAAGCTATTGTAAGTTGATTCTTGCCTAGCCACAAAAAAAATATTTTCATTTTAAGAGGGAAAATAAAGGAATACATTTTCACAAGTTTATTAAAATGAGCTATATAGTTATTCCTCTGCCAAAAACCAGTTGCCTCATTAAATTCAGTTTGTAAACAAGCAAGTTTAAACAGTCAAATAAATCCATATTCTATATAAGTTATCTTGATTTATTAAAAAACACACTGAAGCTTTTCCACAGAATAAGTTGAGTCATATGGGCATAATTTGTTAGTACCCCTGGGCCCTCAAGAATGTTTCTACATTGGCAAAGTGAATAATGTAATTTTATAAAACTCAGGAAAATGCCATTTTTTTTCTTTCTGAGCATTTTGGACTATTTGAAAAGGAAAGCTACAATCTCAGATACTTTTGCAAATTATTCGCTAAGCCCATATGGAAAGCATCATCCATGTTAGAAGTGTTGCGTATAATTTAATTCATGTGGTGCAGAAACTATCATAGTAATTAAATTAGAATACAGGATTTTGTGTGTGAGTCCCACAAACTGGTTTACCTTAAACCCTTATTCCATATTAATTCTTGAATGTCCTTTTATTGAACTATGAAGTAGAGTGGATTATGTGTACAATTCCTTGTTACTATAAAATGTATATAAAGTTTCATGTGAGAGTTCTATCAGAATTGTAGGTTCTATTTTTTCTAACATATAAAATTATTGGATTTAAAACAGTAAAGTCTCATTTATTTCAGATTATTACCTGTTTGTTTTCTGAAAGTATGTGTTGAAAATGAAACCCAGAAGAAACAAAATTTAGTCCAATTGCCGTCATATGAAGTTCAGTGCAGACAATATACCAGTACTGCTAGGTAGTATGACTACAAAAATTTCAGGATGTCAGTATATTATTATTCCCTTGAATTTATAAAACTAATAAGAATAATTAACATTCCTCATTCTGTGTATTTTAAGCAGGGAAAAATATCCAAATGTCATGCTGTTTTCAAACATTAATGTCACCAATAAGCATATTCTCATTTAGTGTTCTCACATTATTGACATGAAATATATTTGAAAAGTAGAGGAGAAAATTAATTAGAAAAAATGTTTTATGTAGGCTCATTTTGATAGAGCAACTTAAATTATTTAATTTCATTTATGGGTATGGATAAAAATTATTTATAAGTGGGACAGTGGCCTTTTATTAAAAGAGGGAAGGATAGATGTTTATGAGCATGTATTGTGCAAGTTTCTCTACCAGTTGCATTATAGCTATTATTTCATTTATAGATATACATGACTGTTGTTATTGGGGAACAATATCTTTAAAGAATTTGAGAGAATTAATTTTCATGCTCCCATTTTATTTTATTTATAATTATCCCTGTTTATTTTTGTTCACACACAATATATCATTTCTCACCTCAGGTATGGTCACCATACTTTTCCAACCACCAAATTGCCCACAGTCTCCCAATGTACTCCACTGTGCTCACCTCTCCCCCGTTCTCTACCTTTCCTTTCTCTCCCCCTACCCACCCCCTCCTGAGTATCTCAGAGCTACAGAGTCAGATTTCATGGATCAACCTTACAGTTTGTCTTTGTCCAATCCTTTATATTTGGTTTCTCTAGATTCCATATGTAAGTGAAAATGTCCAGTATTTATTTTTTTCATTCTGACTCACTTAGCTTAAAGAATAATCCCTTCCAGTTCTATCCATGTTGCATGAGTTCATTTTTTTGATTTTTTTTTTATTGCTGAGAAATATTCCATCGTGTATATATACCACATCTTGAGCCACCCATCTGTTCTGGGGCATTTAGTTTGTTTCCATATCTAAGCTATTGTAAATAGTGCTGCAATAAACATAGGAGTGCAGGTTTCCTTTTGAATTAGTATTTTTGTGCTCTTTGGATAGATACCTAGGAGTGGAATTGCTGGGTTATGTGGTTAAATCCATTTTTAGTGTTTTGAGGAATTTCCACTCTTCTTTCCACAGGGGCTGGGAGAGTCTACATTCCCCCCAGCAGTGTACTAGTGTTCCTTTTTCTCCACACTCTTAACTAGCACTTGTTTTGTGTGTGTGTGTGTGTGTGTGTGTGAGTGTGTGTGTTTTAATGTGGGCCATTCTCACAGATGAGTGGTATCTCATTGTGGTTTTTATTGACATTTCCCAGATGATAAGTGTCAATGAGCATTTTTTCATATGTCTGTTGGCCATCTGCTGTAGAGACAAATCCACAAATGTGTTTCTGAAATTTATGTCATGGAGTGTTTTTCCTATATTTTCTTCGATGTGATTTATTTTTCAGCGCTTTTATCCATGTGTTTTACCCATTTTGAGTTGATTTTTCTGTGAAATGCCTTCTCATAAGCAAACAATGAACTGAACCATAAAACTCCTGGAAGAAAATATAAGCTCCTTGACATTGGTATTGGCAAAGATTTTCAAATCTGATACAAAAAGCAAAGACAATAACAAAAATAAACAAGAGCAGCTACATCAAACTAAAAAAAGTTTTTGCACAGCAAAAGAAACCATCAATGAAATGAAAAGGTAACATGAAATGGAAGAAATATTTGCTAATCACATGTGCAATAATGTATTAATATCTAAAATACCCAAAGAACTCACATAGAGCAATAACAATTAATGAATATAAAATTATCCAATTTAAAGATTTATTTATTTATACAAGCACTGGGTACAGTCAGAAGTGCGGGAGGGTGAGAGAATTCACCAGAGCCAGAGCTGGGAACGGAACAGGCAGACGGAGGACACTGCTGAGGGGAGCAGCGGGCGTGGCAGGAGAGGTCTGCGGCCATGTGGGACCCTGGCCCGGCCAGGGATCATACCGGTGCTGCAGAGGCTGTGGGCAGCTTCGCAGCCCAGCGCTCAACCACTGCGCCACCAGGGGAGGCCCTAAAATTATCCAATTTAAAAGTGGACAATAATCTGAATAGACATTTTTCCCAGAAGATGTACAAATGGCCAATAGGTACATGCAAAGGAGCTTACCATTGCTGTCATCATGAAAATTCAAGTCAATGAAATATCACCTCACACCTATTAGAATGTCTATTATCATCTTTTATCAAAAAGATAAGGGATAACAAATGCTGGTGAGGATGTAGAGAAAAGGGAATTCTTGGACACTGTTGCTGGGAATGTAAATGGACACTATGAAATAATATGCATTCCATAGGGAAATAAAAATAGAACTACGATATGATCCAGCATTCCTATATCAGGGCATATAGTAAGACAAAATATAATTATTATCTCAAAGACATATCTGTACTCACATGTTCATTACAGCATTATTTGCAGTAGCTAAGACATGATAACAAAGTATTCATCACAGATGAATGCATAATGAAAAGGTCATATGCAAGTGTTATTCAGCTTTAAAAAAGAAGGAAACTGTGCCATTTGTGACATGGAAGAAACTGGAGGACATTATGCCAAGTGAAATAAGACAGACAGAAGAAAATACTGCACTCAAAAAAAAGAAGTTGAACTCATGAAGTAAGAAGAATGGTGGTTGCCAGGTTCTGGGGGCACACCAGAGGTTGGTAAAAGAGTACCAAATGCTTAACAAAATCGAAATGTCATTTCAACTTTGGTGTTTTTATAAACACTTAGGAATATAGTTAAACGTGGGTGGAGATGACACAGAATAACATTCTGATGTAGTGGAGTCACCAATTAAATACCACTTTAATTATGAAATTATGCCTCATCCTTTCTTAAGCACAAGTCAACAGGGGCATTATTTATAGGAATAAGGTTGATGGTGGGCAAAGCCTCTCAATTTAACTTTATAATAAAAAATGGGTAATATACTGATTGTGAATGATATCTGATTGATACCCAATATAGATTTTTTTGTTTTAAGTTTTTATTGAAGCACTGTTGGTTAACATCATTGTTAATATTTTGGAAGTATAAGATCTTCCCCTTCAGGTATATTTACCATAGTGCTCCAACCGCCAAAGCACTCATAGTTCACCACCATATTCCATAGTGTTCTCTCACCACTTTGTACTCATCCATCCCACTTCACCCTCTGGATGCTTCAGTTCTGTAGTCAGCATTCAAGGGTTAGTGTTTAAGCTTGATTTTATGTGACATTTTGTTTGCTCTCTCTATAGTCTACATTCAAGTAGCACCATATGGTATTTGTCTTCCTCCTCCTGGCTTATTTTACTTAGAATAATCCCATCCAGCTCCATCTGTGTTTTCACAAATGTCATAAGTATATCTTTTTTTGATAACTGAGTAATGTTCCATTATGTGTATATATCACATCTTCCTGATCCACTCATCTGTTTTGGGGCATTTAGGCTGTTGCCATAGTTTAGTTATTGTAAATAGTGCTACAATAAACATGGGAGTGAAAGTTCATTTCAAATTAGTGTTATATTCCTCTGGTAGATACCTAGCAGTGGAATTGCATTTTTAGTTTTTTGAGAAACCTCCATACTGTTCTCCATAGGAGCTGGATCAGTCTACATTGCCACCAAAGTTGAAGTGTTACCTGTTTTTTTTTAAGATTCATTTATGCATACAAGAACTGGGGTACAGTCCAGAGCTTTGGGGGGGTGAGAGGATTCACCAGCGACAGAATGGGGAACAGAACAGGCAGACTGACTGAAATACACTGCTGACAGGAGCAACAGGTGAGTCATGAGTCAGGAGGGGTCTACTGCCCCATGTGGGTAGCAACCTGGCTGGGGATTGAACTCGTGCTGCAGTGGCTGCAAATTGCTTAATAGGCTGCGTCTTAATGGAAGCGGGTTAACTTTTTATCCACACCCTTGCCAGCATTGTTTTATGCTCCTTTTGAGATGAGCCATTCTCAGAGTTATGAGATGGTGTATCTTTGTGGTTTTAATTTGCATTTTCCTGATATTACATTATGAATAGTGTTGTCATGTGCTTGTAGGCCATCTATATATAATTCAATTAAAAGAGTGTTTTTCTTTTTTCTTTTTTTTTTTGTTTTGCAGCAGTAATTTTATTTATTTTATTTTTTTAAATAATAAATTTTATTTTTATTTTTTTTTTGAGAGTAAAAGACACCTGCTTTATTTAACTTATAAAACATGAATTATTTCACATTCTTGTTAACTTATGAAGCATGTATTATTTGATATTCTTGCTGTGTCAAAGGAAGAACTATAAATGAATCAGTTTATAAATAATTTTTTGCTTCCAATAAGTCCAATGAGGATCATAGAACTAAAGACAAAGTAATGAGGCATTATTAAAAACCATTTCTCAAATTTGCAAGATACAAACATTCAAAGACTTTGTCATATTAGCTGCCACTTAAATATCTTTCTTATATCATACTTCGACTCTCATGCTTAAACTGAAATGCCAACAATTCTAAATCATGAGAAATTTAAACAGAACTTTCAAGCAAAAAGAGACCTTTAGTCCCACTCAACCAACTGTAAATTAATAAACTGAGGTGCAGGACAACAGCTTGTCAAGATTACACACAGTGGCAGATAGTTTATTCAAAATATGTCACTACAACCCTAGCAATGTTCATTCTCACCAAGCATTCTATTTTTTTTTAAATATTAAATTTTATTTTTATATTCCCCATACAATTGCAAACGCCCCATTCTGACCCCAATCCTTCCCCTCCCGCCCCCCACCCCCAAAAAGTGTCTCTGGTTCATAGTTTTTTTGTGATTTTGATTTTTACTTTCTTATATTCATTTTCCTGGTCCCTTATTTAAGTTTTCTAGATTCCTGCTATGAGTGAGACCATCCGGTATTTTTCTTTTTCTTTTTGGCTTATTTCGCTGAGCATGATCCCTTTCAGTGCCATCCATGTTGCTGCAAATTGCATGTGTTTATCTTTTTTGAATGCTGAGTAATATTCCATGGTATATAATAATTTTATTTTTATATTCCCCATACAATTGCAACCCCCCATTCTGACCCCATTCCCTCCCCTCCCGCCCTCACCCCACAAAAAGTGTCTCTGGTTCATAGTTTTTTGTTGATTTTGATTTTCACTTTCTTACAGTTATTCATTTTCCTGGTCCCTTATTTAAGTTTTCTAGATTCCTGCTATGAGTGAGACCATCCGGTATTTATCTTTTTCTTTTTGGCTTATTTCGCTGAGCATGAGCCCTTCCAGCGCCATCCATGTTGCTGCAAATTGCTGTGTTTATCTTTTTGAATGCTGAGTAATATTCCATGGTATATATGTACCACATCTTCTTGATCCAGTCATCTATTTTTGGGCATTTGGGCTGTTTCCAAAGCTATTGTAAATAGTGCTGCTATAAACATAAGGGTGCAGGTGTTCTTTGGAATGGATGTTTCTGTGTCCTTTGGGTAAATACCTAGGAGTGGAATTGCTGGATCATATGGAAGCTCGATGTTTAGTAGGTCCAGAAATCTCCACACAGCTCTCCACAGTGGTTGGACCAGTTTGCACTCCCACCAGCAGTGCAGAAGAGTTCCTTTTTCTCCACACCCTCGCCAACATTTGTTGTTGCTAGTTTTTTTAATATGTGCCATTCACACTGGTGTAAGATGGTATCTCATGGTAGTTTTGATTTGCATTTCCCTGATGACAAGTGATGTTGAACATTTTTTCATATGCCCGTTGGCCATTTGCATTTCCTCTTCAGAGAAGTTTCTTTTTAGCTCTTCTGCCCATTTTTTGATGGGATTATTTTCTTTGTTGTTGTTGAGTCTCATCAGCTCTTTGTAGATTTTTTGTGATCAGTCCTTTATCATTAGTGTTGTGTGCAAAAATGTTCTCCCAGTTGGTGGGGTTTCTCTTTTTTTTTGTTATTGTCTCTTTTGCTGTGCAGAAGCTCTTTAATTTGATGTAGTCCCAGCTGTTTATCTTCGCCTTCACTATCACTGCTTTGGGTGATGTGTCTGTAAAGATGTCTTTGATGTGCAAATCACGTAGTGTTTCGCCTATATTTCCTTCTATATATTTTATGGTTTCAGGTCTTATGTCTAGTTCTTTAATCCATTTTGAGTTGATTTTTGTGTATGGTGTGAGGTAGTGGTCAAGCTTCATTCTTTTGCATGTAGCGGCCCAGTTTTTCCAGCACCATTTATTGAACAAACTTTCTTTGCTCCAATGCATAGTCTTTGCTCCTTTGTCAAAGATTAGTTGACCATAAATCTGTGGGTATATTTCTGGATTTTTGATTCCATTCCATTGGTCTGTATGTCTGTTCTTGTTCCAATACCATGCAGTTTTGATGATTATGGCTTTGTAGTATAGTTTGAAGTCTGGGAGTGTGATGCCTCCATTCCCTTCTTTTTTTTTCAGGAGAGCTTTGGCTATTCGGTTTTTTGTGATTCCATATGAATTTCATCACTAATTGTTCTATTTCTTTGAAGAATGACATTGAAATTTTGATTGGAATAGCATTGAATCTATATATTGCTTTTGGTAGGATGGCCATTTTAATAATGTTTATTCTTCCAATCCATGAGCAGGGGATGTCTTTCCATTTCTTTGTGTCTTCTTCTATTTCTTTTAACAGTGTTTTATAGTTTTCTTTGTATAGGTCCTTTACCTCTTTTGTTAGATTTATTCCCAAATATTTGATTTTTTTGTTTCAATAATAAAAGGGATGTTTTTTGTGATTTCTTCTTCTTCAGATTTATTGTTTGTGTATAGGAAGGCTACTGACTTTTGCGTGTTGATTTTGTATCCTGCCACTTTACTGAACTGATTGATGAGTTGAATTAGTTTTTCTGTGGAGTTTTTGGGGTTCTCTATGTATATTATCATATCATCTGCAAATAGTGATAGCTTGACTTCTTCTTTTCCTATTTGGATTCCTTGGATGTCTTTCTCTTGTCTTATTGCTCTGGCTAGGACTTCCAGTATTATATTGAAGAGCAGTGGTGAGAGTGGACATCCTTGTCTTGTTCCAGATCTTAATGGAATTGCTTTCAGCTTTTCACCATTGAGAATGATACTGGCTGATGGCTTGTCATAGATGGCCTTTATGACGTTGAGGTATGTTCCTTGTATCCCAAGAATTTCAAGGGCTTTTATCATGAATGCGTGTTTTTCAAACCTTTTCTTTGAGTCTATGTTTATCTTTGATATTCAGGTGCATCTCCTAGAAACAGGAAAGTTGGGTTCTGTTTCCTAATCCAAACAGATACTCTTTGTCTTTTTATTTGTGAATTTAGTCCATTTACATTTTGAGTGATTATTGATATATGAAAGTCTGTTGCTGCTATTTTGTCCTTAATTTTGTGTTTCCTTGTTCAGTTCTTTGTGTATGTGCCTCTGTGTTTTAGATGTGAGAGCTCCTTTCAATATTTATGTGAAGTGGTCTAGTATTTTTCAAACTCATTCAGTTTCTGTTTATCTGAGAAGGTCTTTATTTCTATCTCATATCTGAAGGAGAGTCCTGCAAGATAAAGAAGTCTTGACTGATTGGTGTTCCCTTTTTTCTCTTGATATTTTTAGTAAATGTTTCCTACTATGATCATGACGGTTCTTATTCTTCTGAGATTTTAGCTAAATTGAAGGATGATGAGAACTTGTTCTTTTCTTATTTCTAGAAGTTTTTCTTCCATAGCTTCTGACACTTTTTATCACCCCTTACATCTTGTCAATCTCCCATTCACTTGCTTACATGATATTGTAATACCCTCATTCCCATGATATTTCTGTGGATTTTTCCCCTCAGCCTCTCACATAGACTTCTCATTTGCCATATCATCTTTCAATTTTGAAACCTCAGAGTGATCTTTTACTTTTCCATTTCTTTCAAAGCCAGTGTCACTTCAGTTTCAAAGTTCTGTTATTTTTTTTCCTGTTAATAATATATCTCATACATAGCTTGTATTTATTATCACTGCCACCACTGTAATTCAGGTCTTCAGTGCCTGGTTGTGAAACTACTACAAGAGCCTCCCAGCTGGTATCTTCGACTTTAATTCATTCAATATAGTGTTTCCTAAATATATTTTCTAATGTGCCAGCTTGATTAGATGTCTCCCTTTTCCTTAACTTGCTTTCAATCCCTTCAGTGAAAAAATAATTTTTCATTCAAGATTATACCAGGTTCTTTGTTGTAAGTAGCAAAATTAACTGGTTATCTAAAAAAAAAAAAGTTATTGGAAGGATATATGATGGCTCACAAAATTGAAAGACAAACTGAAGAGAACCAGATTTAGAATGGTGTAAACTAGGAAAGATTCAAAGATTCAAGTAGAAGAGAAAAGGGATTAACTAAGTAATTGCTTCCCTCTCATTATTTACTCCATTCAAAACCAAAGTCCAGGAAAGGGTCTTTCCTGGTGGCGCAAGGGGTTAAGTCACAGCACTATGAAGCTATTTGCAGCCGCTGCAGCATGAGTTCAATCCCTGCCTGGCCTGGGAGCTAACCCACATGGCCCAGCAGACCTCTCCTGTCTCCTGTCTCCAGGAGAATAACAAGTACACTTAGTTTGATATAAATGTCCTAAACATAACTGATGGGGACAGGTTACTTTGACTTACATATGTGTCAAAACTATCCATGTTAGAGGAAAACTAGGCTAAGAAATCATATCTTCAGCTTTTAGAATGTCTAAAGAGAGAATGTATACTGAAAGTCCTACACAATAAATATGCACTACAAAGGTTCTTCTCCATACTTTTGAGCCTCATGTCTCTCTACTTTTATATGTGCTTTATGCTTCAGCCAAATGCTTCGGTCTATTTATATTTTACTGGTCATTTCTGGTATCCTTTCATTTTTGTGACTTTGTTCATACCATTTTTTCCCTCAGGAAAGTCTTGTTTCCTTTTCTTCTGTTAAAATTCTGTTCACTACTTAAAACCAACATCAAACATATCTATAAAACTGATCCTACTGAATTTAGACAAAAAAAAAAAACCTCACTTTGTGGTCTTTGTTAGTATCATTTTAAGACAGTTATCTCACATTGCCTGCATTCTAATCATGTTTGAACTAGCTTTTTTATCCTCTTACTGGAATATAATCTCAGTGAGGATTGAGAAACACACCACAGTGGTTTGTATTTAGTAATATTTTTATAGAGAACAAAGAATCCATAGCTTTGGTTCCTGGAATCATATCAGCAAAATAATATTGCATTCAGAAATATGAAATTGTGTCTCTATAATTAATATAGATATTATATTTAACAATTTGGTTAATAGATCAAAGTGGTTTGTAAATTAGCACTAATTTTTATTTCAATTAGATTTTTTCCCCTAATGAATCATTCTTTCCTTCCCAGTTTTTTCACTTGCTCATTCCAAAAAACTAAGAGTAATACTAAATACTAAAGTGAAACTATCTGGTCTCGAGTTTTTGTTTTGGAGAAACTTTTGATTAATGATTCAATTCCTTTGCTTGCAATTGATCTGCTCAAGTTTTCTAATTCTTCCTGGTTCTATCTTGGAAGGGGGTATGATTCTAAGATTTGTTTGTTTGTTTCTTCTGGATTATGCCATTTATTGGCATACAGATGTTCTTAGTAGTCTCTTATGATCCTCTGTATTTCTGAGCTGTCTGTTGTAACTTCTCTTTCATTTCTGGTTCTATTTCTTAGACTTTTCCCCTTTTATTCTTACTGAGCTTTACTAGATTTTTATCTATTTTTTTATTTTCAAATAACCAGATTATGATTTCACTGTGTTTTTGATTTTTTGTATTGTGTTTTTGATTTCTATTCTATGTATTTCCACTGTTTTTATCATTTCCCTATTATAATTTTTATTTTTGTCACAAGAAGTGTGGCTTTTGGTTTCATTTGTTTTTCTTTATCTAGTTCTTTAAGGTGTAAGGTTAGATTGCTTATTTGAGATTTTTCTTCTTTCTCGGTATAGGCTTGCATTAACATAAACTTCCCTCAATACTGCTTTTGCTTCATTGCATAGATTCTGGTATCTCATGTCTTCATTTTCAGTGTCACCAGGTATTTTTTAATTTCTTCTTTGATTTCCTCATTAACTTCATAATTATTGAATAGCATGTTGTTTAGTCTCCACACTTTTAAAGATTTTTCTGCCTTTTTTTCCCTATGGTTAACTTCTAGTTTGATACCATTGTAATCAAAAAAGATAGCTGAGAAAATTTCAGACACCATGAATTTCTTTATGTGTTTATGTCACCCAACATGTGGTCTATCTTCAAGAATTTCTCTTGTGCACTTGAAAAAAATGCGTACTCAGATTTTGTGGGGGAAGGTAGTGGACAGCCCTATAATATGTCAATTAAACCCACATGGTCTAACTTCTCCTTTGAGGCTATTGTTTCCTTTTTGATTTTCTGTCTGGTCATATCCATTGATGTAAATGAGGTGTTGAAATCTCCTATTACCACTGTGCTGCTATAGATACCTTCTTTCAGCTCTGTTAGTAATTACTTTATATATTTTGATGTTTCTTTGTTTGGTGCATGTATATATTGATGAGTATTATGTCTTGATATCATGAACCCTTAATCATTATATAATGTCAGTCTCTGTCTCATTTTGCCATTTTTAGGTGGAAGTTTACTTTATCTTACATAACTGTAGCCACTTCTACCTTTTGTAAGATAACATTTACCAAACCTTCAAACATGAACTAATTCCTATCCTTCTCAAATTCATTCAAAATATTGAGGAAGAGATAATGCTTCCAAATGCATTTTATGAATCCAACCTTACTTTGATACTAAAAACAGTCAAGGATATAACATTAAAAAATACCTACCCATATTGCTGGTGAACATAAATAGAAAAATCCTTAACAAAGCCTTAGCAAAATTAATTCAATAATATATTAAAAGGATCACACATCATGACCAATGGGAACCATTCCATGGATTCAAATAGGATCAATATATATAAATAAATTATTGTAATTCACCATATCAACCAAGGGAGAGATAAAGGCCATATGATAATATGCATAGATGCAAAAAAAGCTTTTGGCAATATTTACAAACATTTATGATAAAAATCCTCCAAAAATGGGGATAGAAGGAACATACTTCTCCATAAT
The DNA here is from genome assembly GCF_014898055.3 of Talpa occidentalis. Lineage (NCBI taxonomy): Eukaryota > Metazoa > Chordata > Mammalia > Eulipotyphla > Talpidae > Talpa > Talpa occidentalis. The sequence continues at coordinate 39,298,607 of NW_023601543.1, forward strand.
TAATATGACCTATGACACAAATCTATAACTAAATTCATACTTGAGTGTGAAAAACTGAAAACTGTCTCTCTAAAATGAGGTACAAGACAAGGATGTCTATTTTCATTACTATTATTCAACATAGTATTGGAAGTCTTAGCTAGAGCAATTAGGCAAGAGAAAGAAATGAAAGGAATCCAATTTGAAAAAGAAGTAAAACTTTTACTATTTTCACATGACATGATAATATACATAGAAAACCATCTTTTCATTCAATGAGAATTTGGAATCTCAAAGACATAATGTTCTACATAGCAATTAAAAAAGAACATGGAACTCACTCCTCAGTAAAAAGTTTACAAACTTTTTTAGTAATGATGTATAGAGAGGGTGATATGTGCACTTAGCAATATATATCACTGCAAGAATTTGTGACTTCTAATAGAGTTATCATTTTCTGCTTTTATCCTTCAGTACAGAGCTGTGAATTTTGAACATCTGAAAAAGTGAGTAAATTAAATCAAGTTTACAAACAAGATTTTACAAGTGTCCTTCCAGCTTCTAGAAATGTTTTTCCAACTACTTGGATTTTTTAGGTCTCTTTTATACTACATGGATTGTTGGAAGTTTTGCAACATCTGTATTTCTGAATATATGTTCTGGTGTGAGTTTTTCTTATGACTGAATAAAAAGCTTCTTTTCTCTGAGATTTGTGTAGAGCAAATATCCGCTGTAGAAATGTATTTTAGCATGTTTGAATCAAATGTTTTATATTTAGCTTTTCTGTTTTCATTTCTTCTTTGATTTGGTATTTATCTTTCTGTTTATCCTGAAACCTAAAATCTTTCCCATTATAAAAGACTAACAAAGACAAGGGAGTTTGAAGTTGAATTACGATTGGATATTGTCAGAGCAAAAATTAAGAGGAACAGGGAGGTTCCTGTAATCATAGCCAGAATTATGTAGCAGCAGAAACGACACAGAAATAAATCTTTTGTAACAAAGATCATCCTCTTAAACCTCTCCAACTGGTTAGGGTTGGTTTCGGCTGAGGTGGAGTTGTCCCTACCATTACATTGTTGTTGTTATTACTGATAATTATTTTTATTATGCGATGCAATATCTACATGGCATTTCATAGTTCTATGCATAATGACCAGGTATCTTTATTCTAGTTCTTGAAGTATTACTTGGGGGGGGGGGATATTCATGTGTGTGAACTTTAAGTAGAATTTTATGGTAATTTTATAAACATCTGTTGCTCTCTTCAACTTCATAGCTAATTAATGTATGCTATTCATAATTACTTAAAATGAAACATGTGACAGGGCTTTCCAACACAAATTTAAAAGCTGTTTCTGACATACATTCTACTTGAGAGAACCAGCCTTTCTTCTTCCATTCCATTCATTCGTTTATCCACTTATTCAAAAATTTTCACTTTGCTTCCTAGAAGAAAATAGAGAGATCTGTTCCAAGAAATCCTAAACTGAAAATTTTTAGTCAAATGCTGACTAGATTTTGAGAAACACTTGTACTAACAGGGGCGATTTAGTCAGTTATTTTTAGCTGGAACTTGGTACGAGTAGACATTTGAGAGAAATGGATTATTTCTATGAAACCATCCATGATTTTGAAAAAAGGATTTTCTGATATTTATTTGAAGAAATAAATGACAAGACCAAAGTACTACCTTCAACTCAAGGTCAAACCAGAAATATTCCAAATAGAGATGCTGAATCAGCTTAAAAAATCATCATGAACTATAAACTGATCCAAAGAATATTACCAAAAAATATAAGGACATTCCACCCATGAAAACACTACTGAATGTGTCATTCCAAATTGTCATTTGGAGGTCAATACAAACTTGCTTGACATTGAAGAAAAAATAAAGATTACTGCATTACATTTTCCATGTCTGGCTTACTAGAAATTTGAAGATGCTTTATAATTGTTTATATTTGGGCACATATCACTTATGTTAAGAACATTCAAATTTAAAAGAATTGTATTCTTTCAAAACTATCTCTAATTTGCTAATGAGCTCATTCATAGTTTCCTGGGTTTTCTCCACATATTTTCATTAGGCATAAAATCTTTAAATTGAAATACAAATTATAAGTTTTTAATAATCATTGTTTCAATCTTCTTTTTTTAAAAAAGACTTATTTACTTATTTTTACACGCACTGGCTACAGTCAGAAGCGCGGGAGGGTGAGAGAATTCACCAGAGCCAGAGCGGGGAACAGAACAGGCAGACTGACGAAACATATATATATAATCATTATATAATGTCAAAACTGACGAAACTGAGGGGAGCAGCGGGCTGCAGGAGAAGTCTGTCGTGCCATGTGGGATCCTCGCTGGTGGCCGGGGATCGAACTGGTGCTGCAGAGGCTGCGGGCAGCTTCGCAGCCCAGCACTTAACCGCTGCACCACCGGGGAGGCCCTGTTTCAATCTTCTTGATGAAGATATCTAAATTCTCTGAGAATCATGAATTTCATAAAATATTATAGTAGATTTTGCATAATATGTTGGATTAGATAAAAAGGTAAGGATTGAATTTTTATGAATCTTAAATATTTCATAAGAAGACACAACTACATATTCTTTTATGGTAAGTGAAATTTACATTATTATGGATAAGAGAAAAATCCTTCTATATGTGTGATGAAGATACCTTCACTAAAACCTAGTTCCCAGTACTTATTCCTATCACAAGATAGTTGGACTGAAGATCTTAATTTCATGGCTCAGCATATGAATAAAACTAAGTTTTCATTAATATCAGACACACCCAACTAAACCAGTTTTAAATAATATGAACATATAATTGCATTGCTTAGACTGGCAAGTTGCAGCATGCTATAGTCTCTAGTACATTTGTGAATCTTTAAATTTTTTTTGTGTGTGGGACCCTCACCGGTGGCCGGGGATCGAACTGGCACTGCAGGGGCTGTGGGCAGCCTTGCAACCCAGTGCTCAACCGCTGCACCACCAGGGGAGGCCCTGTGAATCTTTAAAATTTTTAAAGACTTCTAGAAATCCACCTTGTCAGTAGTGATGATAATTTTTAAAAAATGCAATTGATTTATTTACAAGACCACTTAAAATTAGGTCCCATATTTACTTCAGTTGTACTACTTCAAGTTCACTGGTCTATAAGGAATAAAATACTTTTTATCTCCCACAGCACATCAAATGGCATTACCATTAAGTGGATTCATTGACTTCAGCAGTAGACCTAGCTGTCTGTCTCCTTTTGACTCTACAAAAAATTTCATTATATAATTGAACTAAGCATTCATTTTTTTTTTTTTTTTGCAACCCTCAAGCCCTAAGCAGCCAGTTTTGAGGCCCCAAATCCTCAAAATCACTGGATTTGTGTGAATTCAACAAGGCATGGTGAGTAAAAATACACGACAAAAACAAACAAGCTGATTTGAAAAAAACATTAACATACTATTAAAATGATTATCCACGAATTTTACTGGGAAAAAAGATAATGCAATATGATAAGGCTTCACATAGTTCTGAGCATTGTATTCATTAATTCATCTGTTCATTCACTCATACATTTGTAATGTCAACATATTATTTGCTCCATTTCTGTGTTTTGAGAACATTATGATAAGAAAAACTCAATACAGTTATAATGCAATGTGATAAGCATTACAATAAGTTTAAATATAGGTAGTTGTCAAAGCAGGAGTAAAATTTATCCCAGCTTTGAGAGGCCAGAAAAGCATTTTATTTTGTTCTATTTTTTAAATAATGTAATAATCGATTCTTTCAGCTGTGGTAATGCTTGTTTTTCCCCATCAGGTATCTCTACTGTAGGTACCCTTCACCAAATCACCTGGTAGCCACCACAAAATGAAACAAACTCCAATACCACAGCCCATTGTGTTTCCTTTTCTCTTTGTTCCTACTCCTCTGCCACCATTTCCCTTTTGGATGCTTGAGTTCTTTAGTCAGTTTTCAAGGGTTAGTTTTTAAGGTTGCCTTTCTTTGTTTCTTAGTTTTAAAAGAAACAACATCTTCGTTTAGGTGCAAAGCAAGGGGAAATGAAATAAGACAAGTGTTTGAGATACAGGGAGTGATCACAGTGTACAAGACTGTAATAAATTATTTTGAAACGTAGACTTCCTTATTCTCTGAGTTTTCTCAATATATTTGTAGACTCCAATGTTGCAAATGCCCTCCTCCTCTTTTCTTCTTGTGAAAGAGGTCGGTTGGGTAACTGTTTTTTTAAAGAAAAAATTAGGGCCTCCCCGGTGGCGCAGCGGGTTGAACACTGCGCTGTGAAGCTGTCTGCAGCCTTTGCAGCACGGGTTCGATTCCCGGCCGGCCGGGGAGATTACCACATGGCACAGCAGACCTCACCTGCCGCACCCTCTGCTCCCCTCAGCAGTGTCTTTGGTCCGTCTGCCTGCTCTGCTCCCCGCTCTCTCTGGTGAATTCTCTCACCCTCCCGCACCTCTGACCTGGACCGCAGTTCTTGTATAAATAAATACATCTTTTTTTTTTTTTAAAAAAAAAGAAAAACAGCAAAAAAATCCAATTGTAATAAAATGACTTTTATTTCAGAATACAGAGAAAGTGTGTCAAGAGAAGGAACCAGCATTCATGGCATGTGTATTTCTTTACAAGTTTCCCTAACCCAGTTAACAATGTACCATACATAGGAGCCTAAGTGTGAGAAAAGTTGATTGAATCAGAGGAGCTTGACTTGTTAGACCAGAAATTATCCAGATCATTTTTAAATGCTCATGATTTCATTGTTTCCAATGGAATCAAATATTCAAACAAATTTCAAATGACTAACAAGTTAACATCTCTCACTTAAGTCACCTAAGCATTTCTTTTTTCAGTCATTTTGGCTGTCATATAGCTTCAGAATGCTGTAGAGGAGGCTGACAGAAGAAAACAAAGCAAGCATCTGGCACAGTGTAATCAATTTTTAAATCTGAATCATTCTAGAGGGTGTATCATTGGATCATTTATAGTTTTTATTGGAAAATGAAGTATTATTCCATCTACCATCTCCCTGATAAAAGCATATACTGTTTTTATATGAATGATACTCATTAACTGTCAGCGGAGCCTTAGTCTGATTAATTTCACCCCCTAAAGCTTGACTATTTGTGCCACATAGTTTCTGTAACTTGAGTGCCAGGAGTGAAAGCCCCATAAATGCCTCTATTGTAATAAGATAATCGTTTGTCCTTCTAGCACTTTCTCATAAAACATCTTCTTGTTCAGTAATAGACATCAGCTACTTCATTTACTTACCATTAGAGAATCTTGTTAAAATTGTCTTAAATCTTCAAGGAGGGAAGTAGAAGTTATAAATTGAATTCCTTTTTTTTTTTCATAAAGTAGGGCTATCTAAGAAGGGCTGTGGTTATGATGAAGATAGTTTAGGATGTTCAAATTTTTTTGATTTAAGTTTTGTTTCCTAATTTTGTATTTATGTTATGGGTGTGTTTGGTTAATTTGACTTTAACATTCCTCATGTAGTTTTAAGAAAACACTAAATGCAGAAGCAAGTTTGAAAATAAAATGTACAACTTGTGTTTCAGAGGGGTTGTTTGGAGGGGTTTTTAGAGTAAGATAAATTTGGTTGGAATCAATCTTATCTATAAATCATACAGGTACATTTTTTTCTTCATGAGAACTTTGATGAAGAGTTTAATAACATAGACAATATGATCAAGTTGCTGCCTCTCCACAAATTATTATAATAACACCTTCTACCATGATTATGAAGAGACATTTCCCTAGACACTCAAACTGTACAGACACTATCTAATTTAAATTTGAAAACTCCATTAACACAACGAGCAACTAGGAATTAATGGTCAAATAACTGTGCATCTTTTATAAGGATAGCTACAAAGTTGAGAAAACAAAAACAGGATAATAAATCAGAAAGAAACTTCAAACCTCAAAAGTAAATAGCAATGAGATAGCAAATTGTGGTATAAAGAGCACTAAATGGAAACCAAGAAAGCTGGGTCCAAGTCCTGGCAATGCCACTAATCAGCCAGGTGAATTTATACAACTTACTTCACTTCTGTTGTTCTCTGTTCATCTTCAAAATGACAGAATTTTAATAGATTAGCTCTAAGTACTTTCCATATCTGGTGGTCTCTGATCAATATATTTTTTGATTGCTAAAATTATTCAAATTCATTTTGAAAGGTATAATGAATAGAACTTTACTTACTACAGTGTTCTATAAAGGCTAAGAGGTAGGTTTTTCTGTCCTAAGAATGGTTAGTGAGACAAAGGATAGTCTAAGGGACAAAGTTTTACCAACTTATATGGAATATAACATTGCAATATAATTCTATGCAAGTAAAATTTCCAGCTTTGGCTTATTTAAATCCTTAAATATTATATATAGGTGGATTAATAGTAATAATAGGAGTAATAGTAAAAGAAAACCAACCAGTTCTTGGCTTGTTAATTAAATATCATCTGTAATTCCCTTCTTCAGGAACCACTAGAAAAAAACTAGTGTCACTGCAGATTTTATGCCCTATTCATTCACACACACACAAAACACAAACACATACTTTAGCACCCATATTTGAGTGATAAAGTTTTCTTTCTCCCTCCTTTCTCATATACTCCCTTTCTTTTACCTCATATTTTTCACAAGCACACACTAGATTTGGTGAGGGTAAAGGAAAGGTAACTCCTTACACATGCACAGTTTACTTGTAAAACAAAAGGGGAATAGTGCCTTCAGATTACTCATTCAGCTATCAAATTTGAGGATGTCATTAACCACAATTATAACTTGATGATAGAAAGTGTCTACAGAAACAACTGTAGTCTTTTGGCACAATCAGTAAATGATAGAAAACAGAGTGAAATATTTGGTTCTTCAAAACTGTAGCAAAATGGCATCAATTGAAAGTGATCAGCTATCTTACAGTAAATGAATAAAGCTACATATTGTATAGAATATATCAAAGGATTAAGAGCATGTTCTCAATTATTATCTAGTCCAATAGGAGTTGGAAAAATTGTCTCTTTCTTTAAGTCTGACCTGGTGTTGAATGCCTAATAGGGAGACATGAAGAGTAGAGTTCTTGATTAAATTTCAAAAGTGTTTTGATAAAAATATCAATAATAGATTTTAAATTTATACGTGCTAAAGAATCCTCAGCTGCAAGTAAAAAATAGGAAATCTTGAAAAAATATATATCTATAACAACCAGACCAATGCTTTGAATGTTGTAGTCTCTCAAATATGTGTTAGTTGATGAAATGTTTAAATTTAGAAGTTGAAAAATAATTATGATTTTGGACCATAGTGGAGGACTTTTTGCTGGCTTGGTTATGGAAATGATGTGGTAACATACACCTGAAGGGTGTGATCCCATACCTCTGAATAATGTACAATGTTGTAAAACAATGTTACCTCAACAAAAAGATAAAATAATTAAAATTCTAGTCTAGTTCAATTTTTTGCATTTTTCAAATGTAGAAATTGAGATCCAGCAAAGTAAACTGACTTGCCAAGGTTCATGCAGCTGTGAATAAATTCCTACATTGAATGTCTTATGTGACAGAATGCAAAGGCAGTTTTCTATCGATATTGGTTATAAAAGATGAAGATATAAATAATAGGTACATGTAATTGTAGGAAGTTATGAAAAGACTTGCTACCAAAAAACTCACTAATGCGATTATATAATTACTGAGATAAGTGCTTTCTAGAGAGAGTTTCTAGAGAGAGGGATCAAGCTGGGGGCTGGGGTAGGGATGGTAGTGTTGGTGAGAGTCTATTTGTGACCAGCAATATTTAGCCTCACAAAATATTTTTCTTAAATGAGATATGAAAACAAAATTAATCTACATGATTGGAGATCTTTCCATGAACTGCTCTAAAACTTTGCTTTAAGTAATTCAATTTCATTTTTTAATTTTTATTTATTTATATTAATTAATTAAAAATTTTTCTTACATTGTTGTAGTCTCCACAGTTCTCCTGCCACCATATCACCCGTGAACAATCAGCATATTCCCTTGTGTTCATCTCTCCTCTGTTTTGCCCCCTTCCCATCACCTACTTTGCTTTATGCTTCAGTTCTATGGTCAATTTTAAATTAACAAAGTTTTGATCCCTTGATTGATTCAACTTTTGTTTACAAAACCATATGTTCCTATATAAAGAGTGTAGCTTCATATGTCAATAAATGTATATATCACATCATTCCCACCACCCAAGTTCTAGTACAGCTGGAGGGCTGGCCAGCAGATGCTACCAAGAGTTAATGGTAGCAGAAGTGGTGACTTCCTGCCCTGTTGCTCCAGCAGCCAGCATGGCCACTCTGGGGCAAGTAGCAGGAATTGCTGCCTATAGGCAGACTCTCCTCTGTGCTAGCCAGGTTTGAGTGCCAGAGCCCCCCCTCTTCTAGGCTCAGGAAGCTGGCCCCAGAAACCTGCTACATGTGGGCAGTGTGGATGGCGGTAGGTGATGGCATTTTATTGCCTGCTACCTACCAATGGCCCCACTGGGACTCAGGCTGCTAACAGAGGCCAGCAGTGATGATGAGTGGCAGTGGTGCCCCTGCCCTGTACTGGAGCAAGCTCCAGCATAGGAGGCAACAGAAAGCCCAGTGGCCCCTGGTTAATGGCTGCAAGGAGGAGCAAGGGGCCCCATTGGGCCAGTTCCAGTGCTGTGGCTCCCTGCAGATGTCTGGAATAGAGTGACCCATGGAGTCCTGGGCCAACATGGTTGGCTCCCAGCAGACCCCACCCTGCAGCAACTGGGGCCCATGTTCCAATGCTGCTATAGTCCCCTCACCCACACTTTTTACTTTGTTGCACCCAGCTCTGCGGCAGGGGTATCAGGTGCAGAGTGCCTCTGACCACACTAAGACAAGATCTGGTTGTGGTTCCTCAGAGCCCACCAGCCCATGAGCCTGCCCTGGCATTAGAGCAGGTTGGGTCTGTGCAGGCACCAAGGTTTTCCCTTTTATATTTGGCATCTGAATCAGAAAATGGACCAACCAGGTATGAGCTAAATGAACCAATCAGGTTCAAGCCCAGCTCATTAGTTAATTGTTTGGATCAAAAATCAAGATAGAACTGATTGGTGCTGGGCCTCCCTGGTGGCACAGCGGTTAAGCGCTGGATTGCGAAGCTGCCCGCATCCTCTGCAGCACCAGTTCAAACCCTGGCCGCTGGGTGAAGGTCCCACATGGCGCGCAGACCTCTCCTGCCGCCCGCTGCCCCCTCAGCAGTGTACTTCGTCACTCTGTCTCTTCTACTCTCCACTCTGGCTCTGGTGAATTCTCTCACCCCCCGTGCCTCTGACTGTACCCAGTGCTTGTATAAATAAATAAATAAATAAATAAATAAATAAATAAATAAATAAATCTTAAAAAAAAAAAAAAAAAGAACTGATTGGTGCTAAATGGTCCAATCTGTCACTTTGGGTTGAAAATGGTCCAATAAGATTTATAGAGTGGAAGACCCTGGAAGAAGATATAACACAAGGCAGGAGCCAGTTTGAAATTCTGTTCTTGGCTTCCAAAGAAAGAAGAAAGAAATATCTAGAAGCTGGCCTCCAAAGAAAGAAAAGAAAACTGAAGACCTTTGCAGAGACCTGGCCACTGCCTCTGACCTTGCCTGAAACAAGCACCATAGGCCTCAGTATGGTATCTCAAATAGCTGTTTGTTGTTGGTATAGTCCAACAACTCACAAAGAGCTAGCAACACTTGTCTCTGATACCACCTCCTGGTAACTGGTGGTGACTGGCACTAGTGCTGTCCTGCCCTGTTGCTGTCCTGCCCTGTTGACAGGTGACCAGAACTCTGTGTGTGGGTCACCTCTGAGAGCTGTCTACTGCTTCTGATCATTCAGCACCACCTCCTGCTCCTTTTACCTCTGTTGCTGTTCAGTCTAGCATCCAGTGTTGTCCAGCCCAGCCTTCAGACTGTTGTTGTGTTTTACTGCAGTGTCAGCTCAGCAGCCCCACCTGTAAGCATCTCCAGCTGCCTCTGTGCATTGGATCCTGGCCCACTGCTTCCTGGTGTGCTACAAGCTCCAGGCATTCATTGACCTGACAGTGCCATCTTAAACAAGCAACCCATTGTTTGGGACTTCTGGACACTATGGACACTAACTGGGGTGGGATAGCTGGCCACTAGTAGCCTTAAAAAGTTTGTTTCCCCTGTTTATTAAAAAACCCACATTGTTGTTCCCTGACACTGAGTAGTATTGCAATTTTGTATGTTGGGTGAGAACCTATAGATAGTGACCTGCCCCCTACACTGGCAGTGTACTTTGACCCACTATAATATCTCTATACCCCTATTTCACCTCTGCCACCCTTCCCTTTCTCTCTAATAGCTACCATTTTGCTGTCAGTCATCTGTTTCTATTGACATTCTACAGCACTTAAATCATAAGGCTTTGGTTTGTCCACCACAAAATGTATTCTTCCTGTTTCCTTTACTTGGGGTCTTTGCAAGCAATTTAAAATTTTTAAATACCTGCCACATGGAACAGGGAGGAGGGAAGAAGAGGTAGAGGAAGGAAGAAGTTAGGGTATTGGCACAGGAGGTTTGGCAGAGGGTGAGTGAAGACTGCACAGATGTAAGGGTAAAAATGTAACCCTACAGTTATATAGACATGCAAACAACTGACAGATTAATTAAAATAATTAATGAGATAAAGATATATTTTTTTTAGTTACAAAAGATCCATATGGTATCCTTCAGTGCCTTTTATTTGGATGTTGACCTAATATGTGGTTATTTTTCCTGATTCATTCCTTGCCTCCAAAGTGGGACTCAAAAAATAAATAAAGGCTACAAAATCTGTGTGAAGTCAGTGTGAAGGCTAAACAATTAAGATCAGACTGGCAAGGCTTCAAACCAGCTCATCATGTAAATTTTTAAAACTTGCATTTCCCTATCTATAAGATGAGGATCTTGATAATATCTACTGGTTAAATGTTTTTGATGAACTTTAAAAATGAGATGATAAATTAAAACCATTTAGACTATGTCTGACACATTGTAAGCACTCATAAAAGCCTAAATGAAAATATAAAATAATTTAGAAAAATTAAGTGCAGATTCTTGTTGACAAAGAGGTCACAATTTACTAGGGAGACATTTATGAGAACAGTGTTCATAAGAAAACAAAATAAAAGTGATTATTGAAATAAGTATGACATACTAGGGAAGAGAAATAAGCAAGCAAATGATTTCTTTTTTTAATTTTTTTAAAAAAGATTTATATAAGCACTGGGTACAGTCAGAAGCGCAGGAGGGTGAGAGAATTCACCAGAGCCAGAGCAGGGAGCAGAACAGGTAGAAGAACAGAAGTACACTGCTGAGAGGAGCAGTGGGCACGGCAGGAGAGGTCTGTCGTGTCATGTGGGACCCTCACCCAGCAGCCGGGGATCAAACCAGTGCTATAGAGGCTGCGGGCAGCTTCGCAACCCAGCGCTCAGCCACTGCGCCACCGGGAAGACCCAAGCAAATGATTTCTTGAAAATAACTTATGTGTTCCTTTTTTTTTTTTTTTCCAAGGCAAATTCTTTCTTTAGAAGTAAATTCCAGTCTGATCGCTACATGAATAGATACATATTTTTTAAAACATTATGATATTGAAACAAAACCAGAAACACCAACAAATGAAATAGAATAGAAAACCCTAAAATAAACTCACACACCTATGGACAGTTAACCTTTGACAAAGGAGTCAAGACCGTATACTAGAGAAAGGAAAGCCTCTTCAACAAATGTTGTTGGGAAAACTGGAATGCCACATGCAAAGAAAATTGAAACTACATCATTATTTAATTCCACACACAAAAACTAATTCAAGAGGTAGACTTGAATATGAAACCTGGAACCATAAAACACATAGGAGAAAATATAGGTAATATACTCATGACCATCAGTAGCAGAGTCTCTTGTGGAGATTTAAACTCTAACAGCAAGGAAGCAAAAGTGAAAACAGCGAATGGGACCACATCAAACTAAAAATTTTTTTGTAAAACAAAGGAAACCAATACAAAAACAAAATACAACTACTGGGAGATAAGAAGATATCTGCACATCACATATCTGACATGGAGTTAATTTCCAAAATATATACAGAACTTATATAACTCAACAACAATAATAAGAAACAAACAACCTAATAAAAAAATGGCAAAAGACCTAAGTAAATATTTCACTAAAGAAGACATGCTAATAGACCACAGGGTCATGAAAAAATTCTCAATGACACATAAAAGAAATGAAAATCAATGTGCAAAACAATGTGTTATCACCTCACCCCTGTAAGAATAGCTTATATCCAAAAGACTAGAAACAAGTTTGGTAAGAATGTGGAGAGAACAAAACCCTCATTTACTATTGATGGAAATTTAAATTGGTGCAGCCTATACTGGGAACAGTACAGATATTCTTTAAAACCTACAAATAGAAATACCATATGTTCCAACAATAAAACTCCCTGATAATTTACCCAAATAATATGAAAGCACTCACACAAAAAAGATCTATGCATCCATGATTTCATGCCATCCACAATAGACAAAAATGGAATCAACCAGAATCTCCATCAACAGATGACTAAGAGATTATGGAATATATACTCAATGAAATACTACTCAGGTATTAAAAACAATGATAGTGTCTTTTGGGACAAAAATGGATGGGTTTTGAGGTGATCGTGCTAAGTGAAATAAGTCAGAAAGTGAAAGACAATTACCAGATGGTTTAATTAAAACATTTGTTTGTGAAAAACAAATAACCAAAGAAAAAAATTGGCAAAACACAACAACAATAGCTCTTAGACTCTGTCAAAAATATGATCGTTACTACAGGGGGTGAGAGAGAGGGGGATAGGCACATAATGTGATAGGGTAATGGCACTAGAACTTCATAGAGGTTGAGAGAAGGAAATGCTCATGTTGAGATGTGAAATTTTACTCCCCAAATTATATAATTTTGTAAGTGAATGGCAAATCAATAAAATTTGATGAAAATAATAAAATAATGTATGACTTATTGTATTTTGACAAGGTAACTTAATATGATAATATTGTTTTTTATTTTTCTGTTAAACTCTTGCTAAAAACAGGAAAGTGGTGGCAGAGTGATCTGAATATGCAATAATCATATAAAAAATGTCACTAATTGAAAATGTTATCTTCAACAAAATATTCAAAATATTCAAAATATTCAATTTTATGCATCTTGCCAAAACAGTTTTTGCATATTAACATCTGGCTAGCATCCAGTGGAAAATGGCTAAAAGCTAGGATTGGTGTTTGATTTGCAAGATAAATTTAATTGTGCTTCCTTTTTTGAAATACACACACACACATATATATGAATGTCTTTTTAAGTATATCCCAGGTATTTATTTTTCAAGTGATGCTGTTGATTCACTGAGTAGGCCAATAACAAAATACAGAAATCTTTGTCATTTTATTTACTTTTGCAAATAATTATTGACTTGTTTTCTCAAAAATAAACATATCTTAGAGAAAAATGATAATGATAAATAAAATGATAAAATGTAACACTTTATAAATCATCTTGAATATGTTTGGGAAATAACAAAATGCCTCAGTAGATAAACACTAAGCCAAGAGAGTGGACACCAATGTTTAAAGACTTTAGAGAAAGGGTGGAGTATATTAACCAATATATTGAAAATTTATTGGGTTTTCTTGCATAAGAAGAAGTCTAGTTCAAGGAGGAACCCTTTGAATAGTAACTAAACATTTTGCAGGAGTAATGCTTGTCATGTCTTGGACCATTAACCAATTATCTAATTTTATTCTATAATTATAGCCCTAAATCCATAATTAATGGTCTGCACAATATCCACCCTTGAATATTAGAGGTTCTGTTCATAACAGTTGACCTTTAGAAAGCATTGTTAAATTTCTAATTTAATATTGCATGTACCTATAAATGAAAATGAGAGAAAATTTTTTTCAAAATTAACAAATAGTTCTTAAAAGCCCCATATTCACACAATGACTGGTCATCCCAACCTTTCCAATCCTCACATTACTATAATGAGACAGTAATTTGGCATGATGTCTAATTAGTCAATGATAAAAATTTATGGGTGAGAAATAAAAAAAAACACATTTCTGAGATTGTTAAACCATTCTTTTTGTTACTGCTAGCACTTTCACATAACTGTGGATAAAACCATTTGCTTGATAGTACAATGGGGCCCAGTGTATTTTCATAAAATTGACAAGTAAGAGTCCATGTATCTTCAGTACTTGGGTCTTAGAATTTAGCAAGGATAATAGAATATTGTGATAAGAATTAAAAGACTTGAGTACCTTCAAGATTTGGCAGTGATTTATTTTGTGACCTTAAATGAGTTGCAGTTTCTTTAAGCAGCTTGAAATTCCTCTTACCTCACACAATGCCTCACTAATTAAACAGAAAGTGTTATGAAGAATCTTTAGGAAAATTATCCTATGAATGCATAAGATAAATATTATTCTTCCCTTTCTCTCAACTTCACTAGGCACACCCAGGTGATCCCAAGTTGGTATTGGTTGGTAAACAGCAAGAGGATTTTTATACCCAACATGTACAAAGAACTTATTATTTGCCAAGTGCTGTGCTTGGTGCTTTACATGCATTATCTCACTTATTCCCATGATAGCTATTTGAGAAAGGTATTTAATTATAGGTCTATGGCAGCAGGCAAGGTGGAAATAGTTCTAAATTGCAACATAGTACCAAGTAAAATTGTGAAGGAAAATCTCTATCTTGGATGACTTTTTGCCTTTTTTTTGTAGATAGCAACATCGCTCCAGATTCTAGCACCTAAAATACCAAAGTATAAATGACAATTAACATTTTAAAATGTATTTCCAGGGAATTTCCATTTTAAAGGAAATAAACTTAAAAAAATGATATTCCATCATTCACATTTTCAATTCCATATTGTATGAACACAAAACAATAGATATAAGGATATATAGGCACTAATGATAAAGGACTGATCACAAAAATCTGCAAAGAGCTGATGAAACTCAACAACAACAAAGAAAATACTCCAGTCAAAAAATGGGCAGAAGAGCTAAAAAGAAACTTCTCTGAAGAGGAAATGCAAATGGCCAACAGACATATGAAAAAATGTTCAACATCACTTGTCATCAGGGAAATGCAAATCAAAACTACCATGAGATACCATCTTACACCAGTGAGAATGGCACATATTAAAAAAACTAGCAACAACAAATGTTGGCGAGGTTGTGGAGAAAAAGGAACTCTCCTGCACTGTTGGTGGGAATGCAAACTGGTCCAACCACTATGGAGAGCTGTGTGGAGATTTCTGGACCTACTAAACATAGAGCTTCCATATGATCCAGCAATTCCACTCCTAGGTATTTACCCAAAGGACACAGAAACATCAATTCCAAAGAACACCTGCACCCCTATGTTTATAGCAGCACTATTTACAATAGCTAAGCTTTGGAAACAGCCCAAATGCACAAAAATAGATGACTGGATCAAGAAGATGTGGTACATATATACCATGGAATATTACTCAGCATTCAAAAAAGATAAACACAGGCAATTTGCAGCAACATGGATGGCGCTGGAAGGGATCATGCTCTGCGAAATAAGCCAAAAAGAAAAAGAAAAATACCGGATGGTCTCACTCATAGCAGGAATCTAGAAAACTTAAATAAGGGATCAGGAAAAAGAATAACTATAAGAAAGTGAAAATCAAAATCAACAAAAAACTATGAACCAGAGACACTTTTTGGGGGGTGGGGGCCGGGAGGGGAGGGATTGGGGTCAGAATGGGGCATGTGCAGATGTATGGGGGAATATAAAAATAAAATTTATTATTTAATTTAAAAAAAAAAGGATATATAGGTAGATCAGAAATCACATAACATCAAATTTACCCAACTCTCCATGGTTGAGGTGACTGATTTCTGTGATGCTGCTGTCAGTTCATTCTCTCTCACCTCCCAACTCCCTACAGGAAAACAAAAATTCTCTTCATTTTCAATGATCCAGTTGTATAAGAAATATGGAGTGGACATCAGAGTGATCACTCAATAGTGTTGAGACAGGCTTGAGGCTTGTGTCTTAGGGACACTTATTCTAAAGAACTTGGTTTCTTATAGTGAATAATCCTCAATTTAGGCAAAATCTCAACAGAACATGCATAGTCCTTGTCCTCAACCAGGAAGAAACTTGCAACAGTGGTCAAGCTGTGAGCAACAGAAAAATAGTGTCTGATAAGCTCCTTTGGATTTCTATCCCTGTGCTAACTCACCATCTACTCCACCTGCTCCCCCTTTCAAATATCAAACTTTGTCCATAATGTAGAGAAATTGATTGTGAATGCAATGATGTCATCTAATGACTCAATTCATCTGTCACAGAGCCATTCATATGTGTGTGCATCATAGGCTATAAACATACCTAAGGAATTATTTTAAATGATTGAACCATTAATTCCCACATTAAGTACCTCCAATAAACATATTCACCAGGAATTCATTAGATTTTTATATCCACATATTCAAAGACTCTGAACAGGCCTGTGTAAAAGCCTGGAAATTTGTTGTGCTTGTTTTGAAATTAGAACTAAAACAAAGTGTCTGGATTTCATATTTTCTACTCTTAATTTTGGAAATATTTTAAATTTACCTTAGGAAAAATAAGGAGATAATTAGTTGATATGGCTCATATATGCTAAATAACAGCAATGGTTATTAACATAATATCATGTCCTGTGATCTTCATAGGCAAGGAACCTGCTTAAAATTCCTTTAATCCTCATATATATGAGGAGATATCCACAGTACTGTGTTTCAGATGACTCCATTTAACCACTCTCTTTGTTTCTAAAGTCCATATAAATTATTCATTTTGTCACAGAAACAGAACAAAAAACACCCAAGAGGAAGAACAATTCTTTTTTATAAAGGAAATACCACTGAGTTTTCTTGAATTCAGAGGCAGACAAAGCAAGGCAGAGAAAACAAGGGAATATATATATTGGTCATATTGGTCATTAACCAAGAAAATGTCCACATTTCAACATTCATTCGATTTGAATAGCAGTTTACACTATTGTTATCTAGCATGGAACAAATAGATGTCACGTGTTTCATCTGATTCCAATATCAGAATCATCAAAGTAACATGGTCAGGCATTTTCATTAAAATGATAGAAATAATTTATGGCATGCTCAGTTGGAAGTCAGGTTCTAATAACAGTAAATCATTACCATTGTATAGCACATTTTAAAGAAAACAAAACATATGTGCATTATCTCTTTTAATCCTCAGCACAATTCTCTAAGGCTTGTCTTATTATCTTCCTACTATAAATAAAGAAACTGAAGTTCAAAGTGTATAAGGAACTCATCATCTTGAGATCCATGCTTCAAGCGCAGTTCACATAACCTCACGTCTATGACTGTCTTTACACAACAGCTCCATTCCTGTCCCAGTACTGATGTTAATTTGCTTGATTCACTTTGCCTCTTTGAATCTATTTTTTCTATCTGAAAAATTGTACATGGATATGTAAAGTAAGGTTTGCATCTCAGTGGTTCAGATCTCCAAGAATTCTTTTGGGATAATACTGGGGAAGGACTCAAAAATATTGCAAAAAGTGCATGAATTCAATTAAAAAATTTCTGCACAGTGAAAGAAACTTGCATAAAAATGAAAAGACATGCTAGTGAATGGGAGAAGATATTTGCACATCATTTGTCCCACAAGATTAATATCCAAAATATACAATAAACTTATAAAACTCAATAATAAAAAAACTCAATTAAAAAAATTGGCAGCAGATCTGAATAGACACTCTAAAAAGACATACGGATGACTAATAGGTACTTGAAAAGATATTCATCATCTTGTATTATTAGGGAAATGCAAATCAAAGCAATAATGATATATCACCTCATGCAGTGTCTTGTCCAAAAGACAAAAAACAAAAAGTATTGGAGAGCATGTAGAGAGATGTAAACCCTTATATACTGCTGGCAGGAATGTAATTTGGGGCAGTTATTATGGAAAACAGTATGATATTCCTCAAAAGAAAAAAAATAGAAATTACATATGATTCAGTTATTTCACATTTGATATTCACATGAAAAAAACAAACACACTAATATGAAGAGCTGTATGAACCCCCATTGATTGAAGCATTTTTTTAGAGTAACCAAGAACTATAAACAACTAAGTATGTTGAAGATAAAGACATAGAAAGAAGCAAAAGAGAAAAAGAGAGAGAAGTGCAAAGGAAGAAGAATGAGAATACCCTTAGACAATTATCAAACTCCATGAAGAGAGAAAATATAAGAGTTATAGGCATTCCAGAAGGTGAGGAGAAAGACAAAGGCTCTGAGAAATTATTCAAGGAGATAATTGAAGAAAACATCCCAAGTATGAAAAAGGAGACAAATTAGACATACAAGAAGCAAGAACACCCAATTACCACAATGAAAAGAAAACTACAGCAAGACACATAATAATAAAGCTTGCAAGAGTCCAAGACAAAGAAAAAATAATGAAACTAGCAAGGGGGAAGAAACAGACAATGTATAAGGGAAAATCAATCAGGTTAACCTCAGACTTCTCCGAAGAAACACTACGGGCAAGAAGAGAATGGAGTAACATATTCAACAAACTTCAAGACAGCAAATGCCAACCAAGAACACTTTATCCTGCAAAGCTCTCCTTCCTCTACAAAGTAAAAATACGGACCTTCTCAGACAAACAAACTCTAGAAATTCATTATAAATAGACCATCACTCCAAAAAATTCTATAAGAAGTCCTAAAGCCAAAACCAACAGAGGAATGATCAAGAAGAACAGAATAAAGCAAGGAATAAAAATCACAAAAAAACCCGAAAAAAATGGCAAATACAGATGCCAACATATCAATATTAACTCTAAATGTAAAATGATTAAATTCATTAATAAAAAGATACAGAGTAGCACACTGGATTAAAAAACAAAATCCATCCATCTGCTGTCTCCAGGAAAAACATTTAACTATAAAAGACAAATACAGACTGAAAGTAAAAGGTTGGAAAACAATCTTACAAGCAAATGGACCAAAAAAGAAGGTAGGAACAGCTATACTTATATCAGATGAAGTAGACTTCAAATTTAAAAAAGTGAAAAGAGACATAGATGGACACTACATTATGATCAAGGGGACAATACATCAGGAATATATAACATCAACATATACACAACAAATGAAGGCGAACCAAACTATATTAGACAATTATTATCAGCTCTGAAAATGGACATTAAAGAAAATACATATATAGTAGGAGACTTCAACACTCCACTCTTACCAATGGACAGATCAATGAGAAAAAAAAATAAAGACAGTAGAGCCCTAAATAAAGGCATAGAACTCATGGACTTAAAAGACATCTTTAGGACACTGCACTCAAAAAAATCTGAGTACACATTTTTCTCAAGTGTGCATGGATCATTCTCCAGAATTGATTGCATACTGGGCCACAAGACAAACATCAACAGATACATGAAGATCAAAATCATTCCAACTACCTTTTCTGATCATAAAGGCATCAAGCTAGAAATAAATCGTGAAAAGAAAACAAGGAGCCCTCCCACTTCGTGGAGATTGAAATCCACACTACTGGAAGACCATTGGTCTAATGAGGAGATCAAAAAAGAAATTAAAAAATACTTTGAGTTGAATGACAAGAAGGACACCACTTTCCAGAATGTATGGGATGCAGCAAAAGCAGTAATAAAATGAAAATATATAGCAATACAGGCTCATATCAACAAACAAGAAAGAACTCAAAGAAACAACCTAATCTCCCATCTCAAAGAGCTAGAAAAAGAACAACAACAAAAAACCATAAAGCCAGTAGAAGAAAGGAAATATTAAACATCAAAGCAGAAATAAATGAAATAGATATTTAAAAAACAATCCAAAAGATCAATGAAACCAAAATTTGTTTCTTTGAAAAAAATAAATAAAATAGACCTCTAGCCAGGCTCACAAAGAAAAAAAT
The DNA here is from genome assembly GCF_014898055.3 of Talpa occidentalis. Taxonomy (NCBI): domain Eukaryota; kingdom Metazoa; phylum Chordata; class Mammalia; order Eulipotyphla; family Talpidae; genus Talpa; species Talpa occidentalis. Next base: position 39,318,668 of record NW_023601543.1, read on the forward strand.
GGGAGAAAACAAATACAAATAGTATTTTAAATCACAACAGACTCAGTAGAAAACAAAAGACTAATGAGAGATTACTATGAACACTTATATGCAAACAAACTCAATGACCTAGAAGATATGGACAAATTCCTAGAATTATATAATCATCCAAAGCTGGACAAAGAAGAAATAGAACACCTAAACAGACCAATTACAAGCAGTGAAATTGAGGCAGTAATCAAAGCACTCCCCCAAAACAAAAGCCCAGGTTGAGATGGCTTTACAAATGAATTCTACCAAACGTTTAGCAGTGAATTAGTGCCTATCCTACACAAACTCTTTCAAAAAATTGAAAAAGAAGGAATACCACCAAATATGCTCTATGAAGCCAACATTATGCTAATACCAAAACCCAACAAAGACAGCACAAAAAAAGAAAATTACAGGCCAATCTCCCTAATGAACACTGATACAAAAATCCTCAACAAAATCCTTGCCAACACAATCCAACAATGCATCAAAGGGATAATACACCACAATCAAGTGGAACTCATACCAGGGCACAAGGATGGTTCAACATACGAAAATTGATCAGTGTAATCCAACACATCAACAAAAAGAAAAATAAAAACCATATGATCATATCAATAGATGCTGAGAAAGCATTTGACAAAGTCCAATATCCATTTATGATGAAGGCCCTTGAAATTCTCGGGATAAAATGAACATACCTTAACATGATAAAAGCCATATACAACTGGGCCTCCCCTGGTGGTGCAGCGGTTGAGCGCTGGGCTGCGAAGCTACTGGCAGACTCTGCAGAGCTGGTTTGATCCCTGGGCACTGGTGAGGGTCCCATATCACATGCAGATCTCTCCTGCCATGCCCACTGCTACCCTCAGCTGTGTATTTCGTCAATCTGCCTGTTCCATTCCCTGCTCTAGTGCTGGTGAATTCTCTCACCCTCCTGCGCTTCTGACTGTACCTAGTGCTTGTATAAAAAAATAAATAAATCTTTAAAAAAAAAGCCATATATGACAAACCCACCACCAACATTATTCTCAATGGCGTAAAGCTGAAGGCCTTTCCTTTAAGATTAGGAACAAGACAAGGATGTCCTCTCTCACCACTGCTCTTCAATATAATACTGGAGGTCCTAGCCAGGGCAATAAGACAAGAGAAAGACATACAAGGAATCCAGATAGGGGAAGAAGAAGTAAAACTATCACTAACTGCAGACGATACAATAATATACATAGAGAACCCTAAAAACTCCACAGAAAAACTATTCAAAATAATCTACCAGTTCAGTAAAGTAGCAGGATACAATATCAACACACAAAAATCAGTAGCCTTCCTATACACAAACAATAAATCTGAAGAAGAAGAAATCAAGGAAACTATTCCTTTTATAATTGAAACAAAAAAAATCAAATACTTGGAATAACCCTAACAAAAGAGGTGAAAGACCTATGCAAAGAATATTATAAAACACTGTTAAAAGAAATAGAAAAAGACACAAAGAAATGGAAAGATATCCCCTGCTCATGGATTGGAAGAATTAACATTATTAAAATGTCCATCCTACCAAAAGCAATATACAGATTCAACACTATTCCAATAAAAATTTCAATGACATTCTTCAAAGAAATAGAACAAATACTGATGAAATTCATATGGATCCACAGAAAACCACGAATAGTAAATCCCTACTGATGAAAACAAAGGAAAAAGGAGGTATCATGTTAACCTGATTAGGGTTCCTTTGCAGATTTTCTGTTTCTTTGCCATTATCAACTTCTATTTTGTTTCCTTTTCTTGAACTCTTGGAAGTTTCACTACTATGTCTCAGTGTAGTTATCATTTTGTTTAGGTACCTCAGGGTTCTTTTAGCGTCTTGGATTTGTACATTATTTGGAAAATTTTCCTCCATTCTTTCTTATTTTTTTTTAAGATTTTTTTTTTATTTATGCATACAAGAGCTGGGATACAGGCCACAGGTGTGAGGGGTAAGAAAATTTACCAGAGACAGAGTGGGGAACAGAACAGGCAAACTTGCTGAAATACACTGCTGAGGGGAGCAGCAGATGAGAAAGGAGAGGTTTGCTATGCCATGTGGGTAGCTCCCTGGCTGGCTGGATCGAACTCATGCTGCAGAGGCTGTGGATTGCTTTAAAGTGCTCTGCTTAACCCCTTTCACCACCATGGAGGCCCACCTCCTTTATTATTTCTTGAAATAATTTTTCTGTTCCTTTCTCTACCCTGTCTGGTATTCCATTATTCTATCCATTCCTCATGGAGTCAGATAATTCTTGGAGTGTTTCTTCATATTTTTAGTTCATTTTTCTATTTCCTTTTCTATGTAGACTCTTTGTTCATTCACATCTTCAATACATTTAGTCTATTCTACTTCCATAACTTTCTCCTGAATTTTTCACCTCTATTTCTTTTTGTATTTTCTGAATTTCCATATTTTCCTTATTTAGAACTTCAATTTCTACCTTCTGTTACTTGATTTTTTTTCTCAGTGCATTCATTTGTTTTTCTGAAATTTCTTCTACTTCTTTTAATTTCTCTTTCATGGAAAGTTTGAATTATTATTCTCATAAGAATAGATCTTCCGTGTTCTTATGATTGTTCTCTGGAGATTTGATCTTTTTCTGTGATACCCCCCCCCCCGCATCCCAACATGGATTCATATTGGCATTGGTTGTGGTGGTTTTCCATTTCCCCATTTTTTTTTTTTTAATGCTTTGCAGCACATCTGATTTGTGGGAACTTCCAAGCTAGGCCACTCTTCATCCACCTTATAGGACTGGGAGTCATGGTGGCCTTACCAGGGCCTCTATACCAACACTTGTTCCTTTGGGTTGTTGGGGATTCTAGACTGGACAAGTCTCCATCCTGTGCAGGGGTGATGATGGCTTTTCTATGACCTCTGCATCACTATGACATCAGCATTGGTGCTTTAGGTTGTAGGGTTTTCCAGGTTGGATGAGTCTCTGATCCCCATGCAGGACTTGGTTGGTGGTGGCCTTACCAGGGCCTCTGTTCACCTCTGGTGCCTTACACTTGATCTTTTAGTGGTAACCTTAATGTATATACACATGTTGATTTTTCAGTGATACATACCCACAATTTATAAGATATACTGGAATAGTGATTCAATTTAAAAAAGGAGAGAAAAAACAAAAAGTGTTCAGGGAACATAGTTTGTACTTTACATAAACAACATTATTGCACATACATGTACATTGTACTATTGAGATTAATACAAATACACATTTATTTAAAACTCATATTGAGTTTGCTGTATATTTTTGTTATGCATTTTGTTAAGCAATGGCTACTGGAAGCATCAGTGTTTTCTTGAATTTGCTACCATATTTTGGAATGTTCAAAAGGGTCTCTATATTAAAAAATTTTGGGAATCTAAACTAGATGATCTCCAAAACATCTTTAAACTTGAAAATTGTATGCCTTATTCAGTCATTGGGACATAACAGAACTTATTGTGACTTAACTGGCTGTGCAATCATTGATCCATAGCACAATTGTTCTGATGAATCTGTAAAACCAGCTTGACTACAATTTTATCTAAGAAACTAATCAACAGAAGTTAGAAGATTTGATAGAACAGTGATTTTAAACAAAGAAAATACCATTATCTTCATTATTCTCATATGTTTTTACTATCTTATGTTTCTGAACTGTTTGTAAAATAAAGTCAGTTAATGATATTGGTTCTGGCCTTCTAGGGACTTATAATATAAAATCTTTATTATCCTCTCCCTTCCCATCCATTTTGAAATATGTCCAGAATATGAACAATTCTCACCTCCCACTCTGGTCCAAACCACTACAATATCTTCTGTCACTGTGCTCACTATAATGTAGTTTGAATACAGTAGCCAGAGAAATCTCTTTTTTAAAATTTTACATTTAAATTAAGCTTTAAATTTAAATTTTTAATTTTTTTATTAAGGCAATGTTGGTTTACAGCACTGTATATGATTTATGGGTATATGTTCATACCTCATAAGATAAGTTTCACTACAACACACCCACCAGTAAAGCACTCATTGTCTTCTGTCATAGATCTTTGGGCTCCCTCCACTTCTTTGCTACCCATGTCCAACCCTCCTCTTCTGGCAGCTTCAATTCTACAATCAGTTTCTAAGGTTTGTTTTAGTTTAGTTTTGTCTGTTCCTTTGTTTTGTTTCTCTATATTCCACATATGATTGAAATCATCAGGAATTTGTCTTTCTTCTTTGAAATTATTTCATGTAGCATAATCCCTTCCAGTTATATCCATGTTGATGCAACAAAATAAGCTCTTTAAGACAGAAGTCTTTCCATGTCTCAGAAGTCAGCAATGATGTCTCATACTATTCAAAGTGAAAATTGGAGACTTAAAATTGGTCATATGCCCTACATAGTTGTCACCTTCCACCTCTCTGTTGTATTACACTCTCCCTTCACTTGGTCCTTCCACTTTAGCTTTGCTTGCCTCCAATTCTTGAACTAAAGGTCCTCGGAGATATTTGTCATTTTGTGCTACTTGTTCTCTATGTCTATCCTACAACAGATTTTTGTGATGTGAACTTGTGTGGACACCTCGTAAATGTGGCAGCTCATATCTCAGGGTAAGACATCAACACTATAAGAAAGCTCTTTTTGCCATGAATCTGACCTTCCACATAACCCAAGCAAATGTTAAATTAAAAAGTTTCACCTGTTTTCTTATCTAGTATTTCCCAGGCATCTTTTACTTATCCTTTCTGTTGACTATTATTGTTTTATGATTTGAGGGACATGGCTACTCTTAAAATCAAGGTTATTTGACAAGCGTAATGAATAACATATATCTTAATTTTATGCTTGAATATTGTACATTGTTCAAACTGACACATATAATAGTTAGGAACAAGTTACAACATGCACTTAATTACATGTCATGCAAACACATTACCAGGGCAGTTTCTGTAGGCACAGCTCCAGTAACAACATAAATTCATGTTAAATTACATTTACTACAGCACAGTGAAGTGTGAGAAAGAAACTCCTAAGCAAATGTTCTTCCATTAACATTTTTGCCACCATGACATGGATAACGAAAGCAGGGTTCCAGTCATTCTCTAAATTTACACCCCTTATCTCAGAGATGAACTGTATAACCCTCCTCCACTAATGTATTGTATATAGCACCTTCCAAAAAATAATCAACAAAATATAATTTAGCATAAATTAAGGATGAATTAAGAGGGAGTGGTTGGAAAACTCAAGAATATATGTAAGGATACAACCTTGAAGAACGTGTTCTTACATGATACTTGATTTGAATCATCAAAGCTCAGCTGTACTTAAGGTGGGGGGTAAGTGGTAGCAGAACATGATGAGAAAAAGCTAAGATAGTAGGTGAACCAACATGAATACAATGATTGCATTCTTGTGCTTTTTGTGCTCAGGAATAGATTCATTATTTGTAAATACCTTCAAGGGATATTTTATAAGATAGTCTGAGTCAGTTAGAAATAAGGCAAGTATTTGCTAGGAATATTTGAAATATTTGCTAGAAATGAAAGAAAGAAAGGAAAGAAGGAAAAAAGGATGAGAGGGAGAGAGGGAGAGAGGGATAATAGAGGGGAAGATGGAGGGAAAGAAATAAGGAGGCAGAGTAAAGTAAATAGTATTAAAAAAAGAAAATAGTATTGTTCTCTGCTCTTCCCTGTTCTACAAACAGTCTTTCTTCTCCTGATGTGACAGCATATCCCTGAGACACCATGCTGAAGGTCAGAATGAACAGATTTGACTAGAATGAGCGCATGGTCACCAGGGCTGCTTTTAAGTCTGGCAAAGTGGATATTGTTGCCATCAGTGACCCCCTTCATTGACCTTAACTACATAGTTGACATGTTCCAGCATGACTCCACCCATGGCAAGTTCAGGGCACAGTCAAGGCTGAGAATGGAAAACTTATCATCAATGGAAAGTCTATCTCCATGTTTCGGGAGTGATATCCTGCCAAAATCAGTTAGGGTGATACTGGTGCTTAATATGTTATGGAGTCCACTGATGTCTTCATTACGTTGGAGAAGGCTAGGGCTCACTTGAAAGCTAGGGCCTAAAGGGTCATCATCTCTGCCCCTTCTGATGATGCCCCCATGTTTGTGGTGGGTGTAAACCATGAAAAATATGACAACTCCCTCACAGTTATCACCAATGCTTCCTGCACAACCAACTGCTTAGTTACCCTGGACAAGGACATCCATGCCAATTTTAGCATCCTGGAGGGATTCATGACTAGTGTCCATGCCATCATTGCCACAGAAAACTATGGGATGCCTCTTTGGGAAGCTATGCTATGATGACTAATGGGCTGTCCAGAACATTATCCCCGCTTCTACTGTCGCCATCAAGGCTGTGGGCAAGTTCATCCCTGTGCTGAACATGAAGTAGCTTTCCATGTTTCCACCCCAACATGTAGGTTGTGGATCTCATCTGTTGCCTGGAGAAATCTTCCAAATAGGATGACATCAAGAAAACAGTGAAGCAGGTGTCTCAAGGCCCCCTCAAGGGCATCCTGGGCTACACTGAGAAGCAATTTTTCTCCTGTGATTCGAACAGTGACACCCACTCCTCCACCTTTGATTCTGAGGCTGGCATAACCCTCAAACATTTCAAGCTCAATTGCTGGTATGACAATGAATTTGGCTACAGCAACAAAGTCCACACGGCTTCCAAGGAGTGAAAAACCCCTGGGCCACCAGCCTCAAAGAGAGCATAAGAGGAATAGAGCGACCCTCAGCTACTGAGAAGACCTTCCTCCACCCATCCAATGGATTGAGAATTTTCTGACCTGTCACAATTCCATTTTAGGCTCCCTGGAGAAGGTGGAGGTCTTAGGAAGTACTGCTTTGTCATGTCATCAATAAACTACACTGTACCCAGCCAAAAGCCTTATTTTCTGTTAAATGTTAAATACTTAACTTACATGTTTTCACTTAATGCTCACAATAATACAATAGGGTGGGTATTATTCTTTTATTTTGAAAAGGGGATATTGAGGCTGTGAAAGATTAAATTATTTGTCCAAGATTTTGAAGCTACTCAGTGGCTCAGTTAGAATTCAAGGCAAGGTTAACATGACTCCATGTCTATGTTATCACTCAATATATCATAATTCTGTGATAACTCTGTCATAGTATTTTGGCTTATAAGTCAATGTATATATAGTTCCTCCTGGTGGCCCACAATTTCACAGTCTCTCTTACAACATTAATAAAATTAATAAAACTATTATTCTATAGTTCTTGCTTTCAAATTTGTGTTTTTAATAAAAATGAAGGCATGACTTTATTTCATGTCCTCAAAAGTAGGACTTTCTCTAATTCTGGGTAGAGTTGATTGTGTTTTCTGGAGAAAATCAGAAACAAATAAATTATATGATCCATAGTCTTTTGTACCATCAAAGGGACCAATATGATAGAATAACTGACCCAGGTTTATTTTCAAAACTGGACAGTGGAGTCATTTTAAGCTCTGGAAGGGTTTCTTAGAAATGGGAGAAAATGAAATGCAAAAACAGCATAATTTGGCATAGTGGGATGTCTCAAAATATAATTTTGCATAGTGGGACAAGTCTCAAAGTGTAATTTGAGGTGGTGGCATTGTTTTGGAAAGAAGTATTCATAATTTACTAATTGACCCCTAGGTTTGCTTCCTCTTTTATTATATTTTTCTTATACTGATATTTTATAAATTAAAAATGAGTAAAGCATGAACATAAAAACCCAAACTATAGCAAATGGGTATGAAGATTCTTTTAGGGGGCTATAGAAATGTCCCAGAGTTTGATTGTGGTAATGATTGTATAACTCTGTAAATTTAATAAAAATCATTACATCATATATTTAAAATGAGCACCTTTATGGTGTATAATTTGTATCTCTATAAAAGTTATATTTAAAGGATTGAGGGAAAATATTCCAATTTATACTTGAGTACTAAGTAAAAATAAAATATATGTTATTAAGTTTACTGCAAAAAATCCAAATCTATCCCTCACCATATCATTGTCTTTGATAAAAAAGGGGAAGTATTGATAGGAAAAGAGCAAGGGAACAGCTACTCAGAAAAATTCCTCTCTTTCTTGTTTACACATTCCTTTCCTTCCCTTCTTTCTCCTTTTCCTTCTTCTCTGTCTCCACTCTCTTCTCTTCCCTTCATTAAATACCCTTCTCTCTTCTAAGCTTCTCTACACAAATTATCTATACTTTGGAAAAAAAGGAATTGAAACAGAATTTAGAAGACAGTAGTCTTGCTGTTTAATTAGAGGAACTTTTCAGCAAAACCAAAAATTAACAGTGAAAATATTCTACTGTTTATGTAGTTTTCAGCTTAAGAAATGGTGCTTAAATTTAAAAAAAAAAAAAAGACTTATAGTCATAAAAAGAATCAGAAAATTATTCAGGTAAAAATTTACTGAAGTTATTTTCTAGTTATGATTCCTGATTTAAAAAAAATAATAGGGAATATATACATCAAAGTAATTAAAATGCCAAGTTCCTATTGTTTTCATTTTTCAATGTATTTACTCACATTGTTCTGTCTTCTCTGAATTATTTTTATGGACAGGTAGTCTCTTCCATTTTTCAGTGCTACTTAATACTTTCTATGTGGTTTTGAAAGAATTCTTCACATCTAGGCCTATATGATTGAAGTACAACTTGAGGCTCCAAGTTCATTATTTTCAGATGTTCCTTCCAAGGAATGTGATATTTCTGGGAACAACAAAATGTCCAAAAAAGAAACCAGAACACATTCCTCATAGAAAAGTCGCACAATTCCGACTTCCTTTTCCCAAATATGGTAAATAAGCAAATTCTTTTTTCGCTTTCTAGAAATGCAGAAGTTATAAGAGATCCCTATCCTCTATCCTCTTCCCTTTGTCTATCATCTGTCCATAAAGGATATCACAACATATATAGGCTTTGTTTGTCAGGCTCTTAGATGTGATCTTTGAAATTGTTAATAAATATATCAGGTTTCCTAGCTTAGTATACTTACATCCAATATTACATTGCAGGGCCTGACCAGCCTCTGGGTTAGCAGCCCAGTGGCCTATGCCCCAAGACACACCTCTCCAGACTCAGATATGCTGTCAGCCAGATAATATGCCTGACCACCATCCAGGTGAGCGTCCCAACAGCCTGCAGACTGGAAGATCACCTGGAGGAGGTAGTGGAGAGATTCCAGCACTACCCCATACCTGACAAGGCCCTGACTACCATTCCTGTCAATCACAAAATGCCTAGAACAGTGGGAGAGGAGGATCCATATACAACAAACATTCCAACTTCACCAGAGCAAACCCAAACCAAACAATGGGGAGAAAGAAAAATATAAATGATTGAGCTAGTCCACAGGGGAGCAAAACACCAAAAAGAGGAAACCAAAATGCCAGAACCAAACCACAAAGACATGGAAGAGCTTTTTTACCTATCAGAAACAGAATTCAAAATTGCCATGTTTAAAAAAAAATTAAAGAGTTGGAAAAATACAGAGAAAACTCAAGAAAAAAAAAATTAGTTATTTGAAAGAAAACTCAGAAAAGTAAATGAATGTTATCAGAAACATAATCAAGTAACAGAAAATCAAATTTGAAAACTTAAGCAAGAAAATAAAAAAAAAAAAACTGCAGGATGTAGAAAGATCAATGGATGAGATGAAAAATTCTGGACAAAGCCATAGAAACTGCATCAGACAAATGGAGGAGTTAATCAGTGATCTCAAGATACAAAGGAGGAAGTAAACAAAATAGAAAAAGGAAGAGGGATACAAGGGGAAAGAATGAAGCAACACTTTGAGAATTATCTGCCACAATGAGGAAATGAAATAGAATCATATGCATCCCAGAAGACGAGAAAGAGGAGGGAACTGAAAATTTAAGGAAAAATTGGAAGAAAACTTTCTAAACATGAAGGAGGAACTGAACATATAAATACAGGAAACTAAAAGAACACTAAGATACCCAACCAAAAGGAACCTATAGCAAGATATATGGTAGAAAAACTTCCAGGAGTCTAAGACAATGAAAAAATAATGAGGCTAATGAGGGAGATACAAACAGATAGCCTGTAAAGAAGCCCCAATTACTCTAACATCAGGCTTCTGAACAAACACTACAGGCAAGAGGAGAATGAAGTGACTTATTTGAAATACCCCAAAATAAAGTTTCCAGCCAAGAATACTCTATCATACAAAGTTCTACTTCAGATATGACAAAGAAATAAAAGTCTTCTCAGACAAAAAGAATCTTAAGGAGTTTACTAAACACCTACCCCAAGAAATATTATAAGGAGCATTAGTATTTAAACTAAAAATAGGAATAAACACAACGAAATGAACGAAAAATTGAATAGAACCATAAAACAGAGAAAAATGTCAGTAGCAGACCTTCAGATATCAATAATCTCTCTGAATATCAATGAACTGATCAAACAATAAAAAGACACATAGTATGTAGTTGAATAAAGAAACATAAACCAATCTCATGCTTTTCCAGGAAACAAACCTAAATTCCAGGGATAAAAATAGCTTGAAAGTAAAGGGATGGAATACAATTCTACAAACAAATGGTACCAAAAGAAAGGCAGGGACAGCCATACTTATATCAGAAAAAAAAATACCTTTTATCTTAAAAAGGTAAGAAGAAAAAGGGATGGATACTATATAATGATTAAGGGAGCAATACAACAGGAAGACTTAACACTCATCAATATATACTCACCAAAGGAAGGAACACCATGGAGCTGGAAGGGATCATGCTCAGCAAAATAAGCCAGAAAGAAAAAGAAAAACACCGGATGGTTTCACTCATAACAGGAATCTAGAAAACCTAAATATGGACCAGGAAAAAGAATAACTATAAGAAAGAAAAAAATCAAAATCAACAAACAACTATGAACCAGAGACACTCTTTGTGGGGGGCGGGGGGAGTGATTGGGGTCAAAATCAGGGTTGCAATTGTATGGGGGATATAAAAATAAAAATAATAAAAAAATAAAAAGTAAATCTTAAAAAAATTAAAAAAAAGAAAAAAAAAAGAAGGAACACCAAAATACATCAGGAAATTACTATCAATTCTGTAAACAGACTTTGAAGAATATACATTTGTGATTGGAGAGGTCACGATCCCATTCTCACCAACTGACAGATCAATGAATCAGAAAATAAATGAGGGCACAATTACCAATTACCCTAAACAAAAACTAGAACAAATGAGTTTAATAGACATTTATAGGCCACTACATCTCCCCCCACTCCCCAAAATGAATACACATTGTTCCCAAGCTCACATATGTCATTCTCTAGGACTGACCACATATTGGGTCACAAATCAAGCATCAGCAAATTCATGTAGATTGAAATCATACCAAGTATCTCCTAGGACCATAAAGGCAGTGTATTAGATCAACTACAAAACTAAGACAAGGAAATTCTCTAATAAATGGAGACTGAACAACAAACTGGGTAAATGCAGAAATCAAAAAAGAAATTCGAAAGAAAACTTGAGACAAATGATAATGAAGACATAGCCTTTCAGAATATATGGGACAAAGAAAAAGCAGTACTAAGAGGGAAGTCTATAACAATACTAGCTCACATCAATACAATAGAAAGAGCCCAAATAAACAACCTTATGTCTCACCTCAAGGTCTAGAAAATGGAGACTAAAAGAATCCAAAATCCAGTAGAAGATAAGAAATAATAAAAATTAGAACATAAATAAATGAAATAGGTATCAATAGGAGAATCCAAAAGGTTAATAAAACAAAAAAAGCTGGTTCTTTGAAAAACAGACAAAATAAACAAACCTCTAGCTAACTAAAAAAATTATAAGACTCAAGTAAACAGGATGATAAATAAAAAAGAATTTACAACAGACACAGCAGAAATTCAGAGAAAGATAACAAACTACTGTGAATATACATATGCCAATAAGTACAATAACCTAGAAGAGATGGGCGGATTCCTAAAATTACACACACATCTGAGCCTGAAGTGGGAAGAAATAGAAAACCTGAAAAGACCAATCACAAACAAGGAAATTTGAACAGTAATCAGAACTCTCACAGAAAAAAAAGTCCAGGACTAGACATATTCATAAGTGAATTCTACCAAACCCTTAAGTATAAACTAATACCCATCTTGTGCAAACTCTTTCCAAAAATTGAGAAAGAAGAAATAATTATAAACACATTTTATGAAGCTAACATCATGCTAATACTAAGACCAAAGACAACACCAAAAAGAAAACTACAGACCAATTTCCCTAGTGAACACAGATGGAAAAATCCTCAATAAAATATTAGCAATCTAAATCCAACAAAGCATTAAAAAGATTATACACCAAGTGGGATTCATACTAGCATATAATGGTTCAACATCCAAAAATCAACCAACATATTCACCACTTCAACAAAAAACAAAGTAAAATACATATTATCATATTAATTGATCCCAAGAAAGCATTTCATAAGATCCAGTATGCATTTTTAATGAAAACCCTTGAAAAATTTGGGATAAATGGAATGTGTCTTATCACAATAAAAGACATATAAAACAAAAAAATTCTTCTAAGTTTTGCTACAAGACAAGGATGGTCACTCTCACCACTACTATTCAACATAATATTAGAAGTTCTACTTGGAGCAATTAGGCAAAAAAAAAAAGCTGTAAAAGGAATCTAAATTGGAAAAGAAGTAAAGCATTCATTATTTGAAGATGATATGGTAACACACATAGAGAACCTCAAAACCACAGAAAAACTAATTTAAACAAGAAACCAGCCTAGCAATGTGGCAGGATACAAAATCAACACTAAAATACCAGTCACCTTTTAAATTCAAACAATGAGTTAGACGAAGAAATTAAGAAGCCATCTCATTCACAGTCTCAGCAAAACTGTTAAATACCCGCAAATAAACCTAACAAAAGAACAAAATTGATAAAATATTGTTAAAAGTGATAGAACAAGACACAAGGAAATGGAAAGACATTCCTTGTTCATGGACTGGAAGAATCAACATTGGCAAATGGACATCCTACCCAAATCAATTTACAGATTGAATGCAATCCCAATAAAAATCCCAATGGCATTATTCAAAGAAATAGAACAAATGTTACTGAATTCATGTGGAACCACACACAAAAAAAATACAAATAGCCAGAGCTGTCCTGAATAAAATGGGAAAAATTGTAGGTCCTCACTCCCCCACACCTTAAAATATAGCTGTAATATTTAAAACCTCATGGTATGGGAACAAAAACAGACACATAGACCAATTGGAATAGAATTGAGAGCCCAGAAACTAAACCACACATTTATAGACAACTTATCTACAACAAAGGAGTGAAGCAAATACACTGGAACAAGGAAAGCCTCTTCAACAAATGGTGTTGGGAAAATTGGACTGTCACATGCAAAATAATGAAACTAGATCACTATCTCACACCATTCATGAAAATCAACTTAAAATGGATTAAAGCCTGGAAAGTAAGAACTGAAATCATAAAATATATAGAATAAAACAAAGACAAGATATTCCATGACATAAACTTCAAAAACATCTTTGCTGACTAATCTCCAACAGCAAGGAAAACAAAGTAGAATATAAGCAAGTAGGACTACATCAAATTAAAAGTCTTTTGTATAGTGAAAGAGGCAGTAACCGAAATGAAGAGACACCCTAGTGAATGGTAGAAAATATTTGTACAACATGCATTGTCAAGGGACAGATATTGAAAATCTACATAGAACTCATACAACTTAGCAAAAAGGAAACAAACAACCCAATCAAAAAATGGGCAGAACACCTAAATAAGCAATTCTCTAAAGATAGATGGCCAACAGACAAAAAAATGTTCATCAACACTTATCACCAGGGAAATGCAAATCAAAAGCACAATGAGATACCATCTCACATTTATGAGAATTACCCATGTCAATATATACCTGTGTGTGTAGGTTAAATGGTTTTTCAGGCTTTTCTGCCCTCCCACCTTTAGGATTGCCCTGCTTGATAGGGCACCTGCAGTTGTTACATTGTTGTCTTGTTTACTTCTGTGGGCCATGGGAAGAGTATTGAGATAGTCACCGGGAAGCAGAAGCAGGAGAGAGGAGAGAAAGAGGCCAGAGAAACCCAGAGTGAAGACTTGCCAGGGCCTAGGAGGCCTAGTGGCCTCCTGGCCCCCTGGAACCCCTGCCTGCCATGTACCTGTTTGCCACACTATATGTAACAGCTCAATAAAAGCCTGAGAAATCCACTGAGCGCTCCAGGACTCTCCTTTACCCGTCAGCTGGATCAGAAAACCTGCCCTGTGCTCATTCCTGCCACTACAATTGGCATAAGTCAGCAGGATGATCCTATGCAGACGGGTATGGAGCCCTCTGAAGATGTCAGGAGGGACTGAGGAGGAGCAGACTGTGTTTGTCTGTGGCAACACTGGACATGCCATGGCAGCACAGGTGGTGACCAGAGTCCAAGAGCTGTTGAAAGAGCTGAAGATGCTGCAGCACAGGAGGCGGACAAGGTCTGGGAGCTACGGGACAAGACCTCACCTGGAGGAGGAGACAGCCCATGAGGACCAGCCCACGACCCCTGCGACAGCAGAATCATTGGCGAAGAAAGGACCATGATTCTGAGCTCGTCCAGTGCTGATGCAGGAAAAAGACTGATGGACTTGGACTTAAATCTCTCAAGAATGTGGAGGAACTTTGGCAGGGTAATGTTCTGTTTTTGGGGCCCTGGGGGAAGATGGTATTGTTTGTACACCCCAGGAGATGGGAATCTGGGGGTGGCCAGTGGGCCTTGATGGCCAAAAGCAGCCTGTTAGCTGGCCAGCAGCTAGGCAGAGGAGAAAAGCCAACTGAGAAAGGCAAAAGCTGGTGCTGAGATTTGGAAACCCTGAGCAGCTGTTAAGCAGCCTAAGTATGCAAAGGATGGCCAGTGAGTCTCTTAAAATCACCTGTGGGTGATGCCCTGCTCACTGTTGAGTGAGGGTGAGGAGTTGAGGAACTCGTCCTTGGGGGACGGGTGGGGAACATGGCTTGTGGTGGAGCCCACAGCCGAAGAGGGGACCCAAGAGAGGCTGCATGTGGAGCTTGTATCCACGGATCCCCGACCCATGTGCTTGTGCAAAGGATTGGCCTGAGTGCAGGGGTCTGCGTGTCGCATTAGTGGCTACAAAAGCCAAGTGTTGGAGCGACAGCAGACAGAAACCCTGAGGGTTGGCGATTACCCCCAAAGAACAGAATCGCCAATCCCAGAGTGAGTGCATCCCCGGGGTGGATGTGGTGTGTGGCTTGTGGCCAAGACTACAGCTGGATGGTTCCCCTCCCTTGTATGAGCAGTGCCATCGGCAGCAGAAGTGGTGGATCATCTGCTGGTGCCAATAATTGTCTTTTGCCACTAGGTTGGTGCCCTGCCTGGAATTATTTATATTCTGTTGTATTGTTTCATTACTCAGTTGTATTTTCTTTTGGTGGGGCAGAGCTGCTGTGTTTATGTTTGTTAAGGGAAAATTGTATATACGTGTATATAGATAGTATAGCAGAAAACCCTGAGGGGGTGGATTGTAGGGTAAATGGTTTTTCAGGCTTTTCTGCCCTCCCACCATTAGGATTGCCCTGCCTGATGGGGCACCTGCAGTTGTTACATTGTTGTCTTGTTTACCTCTGTGGGCCATGGGAAGAGTATTGAGATAGTTACTGAGAGAAGCAGAAGCAGGAGAGAACAAGGAGAGAAAAGGCCAGAGAAGCCCAAAATGAAGCCCCTGGCACCCCTGCCTGCCGTGTACCTGTTTGCCACACTATATGTAATAGCTCAGTAAAAGCCTGAGAAACCCACTGAACACTCCAGGACTCTTCTTTACCTGTCAGCTGGATCAGAAAACTTGCCCTGTGCCCATTCCTGCCACTATAATATGTATGTGTATATATATAAATACACACATATATATGTGTGAGTGTGTGTGTGTATATATATATACACACACACATATACACACATATACATACACATACACACACACACATATATATATATATATATATATATATATCGCAAACCAAAAACAAAAGAAATACAAAAGACCATAGCAACCATAGCATTTTCCCTTTGATCTTTGGTCTCTCCATTAGATGCTCCTTTATTCATCATGGGTTTTCATATTAAAGTATAAACCTAGTCCAATAGTCAAATATATTTTATGATGAGCATGCCTAAAAATATTGAGTAGAGGAAACAACTGGAAATATTATGATGTGTCATCATTTTTAACATGTGAATATATGTCCAGGTATAGGGATCAGAAAATATCAAATCAATTCATCTACTACTTCATTTTCTTTGTTAAGTTGTTTGATTTCAAGGCTAAAACCTTGAAGTTTCTTGATTTGTTTTATACAGAGCTATATGGAAAAATTACTGATTGAAGCTGTGATGTCTCAGAAATATTTTCTCACTGAAAGAGATATGACAGAGATTACAGATGATGATATAAAGGTTTTTTAAAATATTTTATTTATTTATTTTTAAAGATTTATTTATTTATACAAGCACTGAGTACAGTCAGAAGCACAGGAGGGTGAGAGAATTCACCAGAACCAGAGCGGGGAACAGAACAGGCAGATCGACGAAATACACTGCTGAGGGGAGCAGCAGGTGTGGCAGGAGAGGCCTGCGCGCCATGTGGGACCCTCGCAGGTGGCTGGGATTGAACCGGCGAACCGGCACTGCAGAGGCTGCGGGCAGCTTCGCAAGCCCAGCACTCGACTGCTGCGCCACCAGGGGAGGCCCTGATGATGATATAAAAGTTAACATGAATTGAGTGCTTACCATATTCCAGGCTCTTGCTATGACCTTGGCACACTATGTTTCATTTACTCTTCAAAATAATCATATAATATGGATAATGTAGTTATTTGCATTTTACAGATTAAAAAAAAAAAAAAACTAAAACTTAACCAAGATCAATCTGAGGTTTGGGACAATATACTGAAAAAGTACATCTCATGAGACAGAACAATTAAATTTTAGTGCTTGTATATGGTGCTACTGTAAGTGGGCCCCAAAGAGGTCATCCTCTTATGATAATAATCAAGCCGAATTATAAAACTACACAGCAGTACAAAACCTAAACCAGACTACACACACAGATGTTGGGTATTGCTGACAGTCATGCTTCATCACTTCAGAGTACTAAATAATGCATCTTATATGAGATTTGTTCTTCCTCCTGTCATAAGTACCCTAAATTAAATTAGAGTTTTATGCAGCTTTCATTATAAAACTGTCTATTCCATGTGATCCCCCTCCCTGTTAGATAAAATATGTCTATGAATGGGTTAAAGAACAAAACAAAATCTCTTGCACTAGTGTCCAAATCAACATAAATGTGTACTGTTCATTAAGGCCTTATTTGTACTTCTTTTTAAATATTTATTTAAAATAATCTATTTATACTTTTATTTTACCCTCAGGTAGCCCATGTCATTTTGTAGTTCTTTAACTTTTTATACTCCCTCCTGAATTGTGTATTTCCTTCCCAGTGTATCTCTTGGCTCTGAATCTCTTTACATTTTCACATCAAAATTACCCATCAAAACATTTTATCTCTTATTCCTCCTGAATAGTTGTAGATGAGAAAATGAAATGATATATCACTGATTGTTAATGTATGCTAATTAAGTACCAGGGTACAGCATCTAATCACCTGGGTAGCCTGGCAAATATACAATTTGAAGAGCTGAAGTTGTAACACTGAATCAAAATCTCTTGGGGTTTAATCTAAAAATCTGTACTTTAGATTTCCCAGATGTTTCTAATGTTTGGTTCTGTTTGAAAGCCACTGTTATCTTGGAGAAGTATCTAATTCAATGAAGTTTTATAGTAATCTATTGGGTCTTTATCTAAATTGACAGATTTTTCAGGTTACTATGGTTTCTATGAGTTGCTTATTTTATGATTATTACTCCTTTTCAGTTCACTTAGGTCTTTAAATATTGTAACTTTTAGACTCTTTATTAGCAATAAAGCTAACACAAGGAAAGAAGGGCATTTGTGATTGAAGAGCTTGCTCATATATTGAGTTCTTTCAAAGACACTTAATTTCAGTAAGTAGAATAGAAAATTGATCTCAATGAGAGAAATAAGACTCAAAACATAAAGTATAAGCCTTACTTTGTAAATTGTTCATTGAGTGTAACAAATACAAAGATCCAAGTCTTTCATTCTTTGTTGTTCTTATTATACCACTAATAATGTAGACAGAGCTATAAAATGTAACAGCAATAATAACGATTTCACATTATGAGTCATTGCATGAGTAATATTTACATTACTTAAGCTTCTTTTGGAGGGAATAGTTTCATTATTTAACAGCAACACATTACTATAGATTGTTCTTTAAGTGACTTCTTTCTAAGAATATAGGAACTTGGGACGTATTACATCATATAAAGTATTTTTATGTAGGCCAAGCCAGTGTTACCATAGCAATAAACATAATTATCCATAAGCAAAAAAAAGTGACTTGGAAAAAGTCTGCATTTCACAGTAAATTAGGAATCCATCAAGTGTTCGAGAGGTCCAGTATTTCTCAGCATCCTGTCTCCACTCCAACCTTTAAAAATGATTAAGTACAGTTTTTATATTGTATAAACATAACTTTTTTAAAAAGCATATTTTGTCTATAATAAATGAACTTAGAGTGTTTTATATGTCTTCCACCTCCCTATAATACCATAATGCCATGACTAGTAAAACTACAATACATTGAAAGGACATTTCTGTTCCCATTTCATCAACAGAATTTCTCTTCGATTTTCTACTAACTTCTTGCCAAGCAGTTATAACTCAGTTATCATCACAATTGATCACTTGTCTAACACACCACTATAGTTCATTCTATGAGAAAGAAAGGAAAAGCAAACAAACCAGCAAAGACTGAACTTTCCTCAGAACTTTATCTTTCAATACCTCTAAATAAAATCTTCAACACCAGTTATTTAAGATCAAAACAAACTATTCTCAGACTATTTCAGGGATTCCAATTTGTTTACTATTACACACACACACACACACACACACCCATACTCCCCACCATTGTTATAAAATTAAAGAAAAATTTTTTTCAATTCATATTTACTACACATTTTTCAAACTTCAGGGGACATGTTCCAGAAGCTGAAACTGTGATAGAAATTAAGGAAAGTGAAGTCAATGGTCGATAAAATTGTTTGTATTTGGGCTGGAAGCTCACTTTTCATATTACAACTTTAAGTTTTAGGAGAGATCATACAATAAGGCTGCTGCTCCTTTCCCAATTCTCAAACTAAATAAGCTAAAGCCAATTGCTAACAATGTACAGTATGAATGCAACCTATCTGCATTCTTATTTTCCCATCTCCATTTTCATGTGGGTGTTCTACTCATTTGTTTTGCAACCTGAAGTGAGCCCAGGTGCTCTTAATAAGCAGTCGTTTTGCAGAGTCCTTGTTACTCTTCTCTTCCATATTTTTAAGTAAGCAGGCTAGGTTGAGAGAAGAACATCCTATTAGACATCAAAATCCCTGCACTTTAAGACAAATTGGCCTTAAAAAGTATCCTTTATTTTTTCTATAAACTTCAATTTTCCCTTCTGTAACTAGACAGTTTAGATAATCACTTTCCTTCAGACTAGCATGACTTGCCTCATTTGCTTACTGTGGTTTTATTTCCAGCTTTCTTTTTTCTCCTTCTTCATAAATGGTTAAGTTAAACAATAGGATGTCAAGAATCCAAAGTCCAATTAGTTGATTAATGTTGAATTAAGCAAGTTCATGTTCTAGGTAAATGCATCTGCAAAACAGACAACTGCTCTGTACAGTTAAAAAAAATGCCATCACCTCTGTAAGTACAGTAATAATGATGTAATTCATAGAGCCTCAATCCATAGAGGGTCTCGATTAAAAGGCTCACAGAACCAACACACACACACACTCTTACCAATATGAATTACAACAGCAAACACGTTTAGTAAGAAATTATTTCAAAGGAAGCAAATGAACAAACACTTGACACCTGTGGTATATGAGAATGTTCCAGGACCATGCTTATACAGTCTACATTTTGCTTGCTGAAAAGGTATAGGGGATATTTCAATTATCTTGGTGATGATGATGGTTATAGCAACTACCATTTATTGAGCAATTATCATGTGCCAGGCAATATTTTATTGTATCAGGTAAGTGGGAATATTTTTATCTTATAGATAAGTAAACCAAAGTTCAAGAAGACTATGTTACTGAAGATTATAAATCTAGTAAATGGCTTTGTCATTATTGCATTTCTGGGAAATAGTGATGTGTTATTTTTGGTTCATATCTAATATTCAGGGTAGGGGATGCACAGGAATCTAAAACAGCCAATTGTTTCTCAGGAATCTTCCTCATGCTTCTTTATTTTTCTCTTTCAACATCATTTACATTATGAAGTTCACACATTTTGAGAATTATTTTTTTAGATTTATTTTTTATTTATAAAATAGCTGGGGTACAGGCCAGAGGCATGGGGGGGTTGAGAGGATTCACCAGAGACAGAGTGGGGAGCAGAACAAGCAGACTGACTGAAAGCACTGCTGAGGGGAGCAGCGGGTGCCAGAGGAGAGTCTGCCGCCCCTTATGGGAATCTCCCTGGCCTGCTGGGAATCGAACCCGCTCTGCAGAGGCTGTGGACAGCTTCACAGTGTTGTGCTCAACCCGCTGCACCACCAGGGAGGCCCATTTTTGAGAATTTTTATGTAAAAGTCAATATGAACCTGTCCAATCCATCTCTCTATCACTTTTTGTTCTTTTGTGTATCACTTTCATGTCTGTCTGCCTGTCTGCCTGTCTCTCTCTCTCTCCATTGTTCTCTATTGATAAAGAAAAATGAAGTCATTTAGACTGAAAAGATGAATACATGTGAAGCTAAACTATATACTAACTTCTAAACCCAGCTAAACTCAGTGGGAAGCATCTGTGGACCTGCAAATGTGTGTAACTAGCTTTTCATTAATTGTTTAAATCTTATAAAAGCAGAGAGTAGAATGGTGGTTGCCAGGAGCTGGGGAGGTGTTACGCAGGGTCAAAATGTCTTAAGTAAGCAAGATGAATACAATATAGTAACTATGTTTAATTATACTGTATGGTATACTCGAAATTTTCTAAGAGAGTAGATCTTAAGTGTTATAACCACAAAAAATGATGACTATGTTAGGTGGTGATGTTAATTAAGCTGATTGTGGTAATCATTTTCACAGAGTATACCAAATCATTATATTGTGGGCTTTAAATATATACAATTTTTTATGCCATAATGTATGTTATTTACCCCACCACCATCCCTTGTGTCCCCTTGAGCCTTTCCTCTCCCCTCCTTTTTTTAAAATTATTTATTTATGCATACAAGAACTGGGGTATAGGCCAGAGGTGTAGGGGGATGAGAGGATTAACCAGAGACAGAGAGGGGAACAGAACAGACAGACAGACTGAAATACACTGCCGAGGGGAGCAGCGGGCAAGACAGGAGAGGTCTGCTGCGCCATATGGGTTGCTCCCTGGCCGGGGATCGAACTCATGCTGCAGTGGCTGTGGATAGCTTCATAGGTTGTGCCTTAACCCCTTGCGCCACCAGGAAGACCCACCTTTTCCCTCCTTCTTAATTTTAAGTGCCATCAGTCTGTTTGTTGATGTCTAGTAGTTTCTAAAAGTGTTTTACAGGGAAATGTCTGTTATATGAATGTCTAAATATATATGATTTTTTATTTTTCAATCACTTGTCAATCAATAAATCTCAGAAAAAAACAAACAAACAAACAAACAAACAAACAAACAAACAAAAAAAAAAAACAGTTGGTCAGAGAAGGTCTTTCTGAACAGGTGAGCAGAAACCTGAAAGAAGAGGGAGGCAAGTTAAGCAAAATTCTGAGGTGGGAGTCTTCACAACATAAAGAGAACTTAAAATATTTGAGTCAGTGAAAGAGTTTTTGTGTTCTTGGAACAATAAGAACACCAGTGTGGTTGAAGAGAAGAGAAAAATGACAGAAATAGGTCAGAAAATTTAGAGTCTTGTAAGCCATGCTAAAGGAGTTTTGAATTTATTCTCAGTGCAGTGGGAAGCCTTTGTAAGAAGACTAGTAACATGATCAGTTACATGTTTTTAAAAGATCAATCTAATTATTGTGTGGTATATAGAATGTAGGGGGTCAAGAGTAGAAGTAGGGAGACTAGCTGTCGATCACTGCAAGCACATTGGCAAGTCTAGGCAAGAGTTGATAGTAATTTGGAATAAGGCTATAGTGTTGGTGTTGATAAATGATTTTGGATAAAAATTGAAGGTAAAATGTGCATGTTTTGCTGAATTGGATTAAGAGTGTTAAGAGAAAAAGAGGGTCAAACATGACTCCTAGATGTTTGACTCTAGCACTTTGGTAAATGGTAGTGACATCAAATTAGATGGGAAATATTGAGGGAGGATTCTGTTTGGGATGGGGTGAATCAAAAGTTCTATTTTGGTCATATTGTTTGAATCGCCTTTAAGCAGAGTTTTTATCGGCACAGGGGGTGAGGCCAGGGATGGAGAAGCATTAATTAAGCAACTACTTTGTGATAAACACTAGATTTAAAACCATGAGATAAATGCTAACAAATGTAAAAATAAAAGACATGTCAATCAGGAATCCTACAATGGAATTCATGATTTACAATTTATGTCTGTAGGACAAACTTAAGGATGTTTGCAAATGAAAAAGTTTGTACAGGTGATTATAAATTAACATATTGCCAAAATCCCCAAGGAGTTACCTCCAGATAAAGCAATGAATCTTTATCTGAGGGCAAGGTGGGACTGAAAGAGAGGTCACTGAATGTTATGGAAAGTACAAATTCATGAAAGGGTAAGATTCATTTTCCTCTTGGTAAAAACCTTATAACTGGATTGTATTGTGTAGACTTAATTTAAATATTTACCAATTCATATTCTTAAAGAAAGGAAGTGAGTGGTACCTTTAGCATTGTGTTGTTATTTAATGTACTTGCCATTCTGGTTTCACTGCCTTTGTTAAAGGGAAAAGCAATTAGAAAACAGATAACTCATACACTCCTATTGCAATTATCCATATTCACCATAAGCTAGCCAGGAAATTGGAACAATAGAACCCGTCACTCACTCAGTCAAATGCACGAGAACATGGAACCAAAAGAGTAACACAACTTTATCAAGGGGTTAGGGATAATACCAATTAGCTAGAACAGGCTTTATTTGAAGTACTGTTTCATAGTATTGATTCAAAGTGGATTAAGCTGCAACTTAAATGTTTCTTAACATTTAAGGAACTTGGTCCTTTAACATTTATTTAACTTGGTCCTTTAACTTTGCTTCCAATTATGTCATGGTTCAGAGACATATGGACATACACAAAGATATCTATAGCACACATAACAAAAATTAATATTTATTATATTAGAAAGTACTTTATAATGTATTGAAACAAAAATATACTACCACAAAAGGTGGTCTGAGAAGGCTGTGTAGAAGATCCTGAACACTGCCTCTCATGGACACACCTAATGTACAGGTACATAAGAAACAATTTTCTGAAGAAAAAAAAAAACACAGCTGAAAACCAGTTAAAGGGCTTCTCCACAACAAAGGATTAGAGGATCACACCAAAACAGGTAGGTGAGGCAGAGACACATTCCTGATAAAAGCCCCACCCCCAGTGTATCAATTCAATATAGGGAGGGATTTCACAAGTCTTGAACTTCTTCCCAATAAGTATAAGAACTTGTGTCCCCACATGAGGCACCCCAGTACTTAGGAGCTTCATCAGAGAAACCTTTCCACAAAATGTCTGGCTTTGAAAATCAATGGGACTTATGTCCAGGGGACCCAAAGGGCTATAGGGAGCTGAGGAACTTTTTAAAGGGCTCACACGCAATGTTCCTCACTCCAAGACTCAGTGAAGAGGCAGTAGTATAAAAAGTGACTGAATTGTGTGTGGAGATTCTTTTGCTGATCTTGGGGTATCTGCTTACAGGGACTGTGGGCAGTTGAAACTCTGAGGTCACAGGCACTGGTAGGAGTCATTTTTGCATTCTTATGTGGCACTACTGGTGGAGGATAATGAGAGAAAAATAGAAAGAAGGAGCCACAAGACCAGAAACCTGACTCACACAATGCCAAGAGCTGGATGTGGGGGTAGAAGGGATTAACATAGCCAGCTATAGGACATTAACATTAAACCAGCTATAGGAGCTAAGATCCTTAAGGTCAATGCCTAGATCACAAAGCACAAAACCCAAGCAGATATCAGATGCTGTAGGGGGTGTCAGGAGCACAGACTGAAGGTGAATGTATGAAGATTGAAGGCCATTGAAGAATCTCTAGCTCCTTTAAAATTCTACATAGTTACTCCAAATCAACAAACAAACCACTCCAGGAAGGAAAGAGCCCCACCCAAAGAGAAGAAAACTATAGCCACGCAATCTCTGCACTGGAATGGGGCAGCAGGCCTTCTGCCCACCTGTGCCTATGCAGGTGCTCCTTTTCACCAACTCTCTGTCCCTCTGCAGGGCAGCACCCTTCCTGCCTTCCTGTGACCTGTACCTTGCTGCGACTTCTCTTCACTCACATTCCTCAGCAGAGGTAGTGCTCCTCAAGGCCGCCTGCCTGGGACCATGCAGGCCTCTTTCTTAGCAAACCTGTCCCTTTGGGGGCAGCCCTTTCTTCTCATTTGTGTCTATGCAAATGTCCTTTATTCTTCTCTCCTTTTTATAATAAACCTGCCCTTTTGGATACAACTAACATCTCTGTGTCATGGAGAAACTTGCCTGGGAAACTTGTCACGGGCTGCCTAACGGGGAGCTCTGGTGAAACCTTTCCCAGAGTGAACCCAAGGACCCCACTCTCCAAACCCAACAGCTCCAAAAACAACATCACTATCATGATGCCCTGCTGAAATCCACAAGAGTGAGAAGTTGTGAAGCAAGCAAATGTGAGGATCCAAAACATTCCTCAGTGCTCTGCTACCTACACTCTCACTGTCTCACTGGAGGCTACGGTCACGCATAATCCTTTACACACTTTCCACTGCTTTGCTAAGTCTGTGACCCCACAGCTTACACTGGGTTACCCATTAATCTCCTGATCCCAGTAACCAAAGGGTCTGCATTCTTGGGTTCTATAGTATTTTAAAAATTGGAAAGACAGTTCCTGGCAGGCTGCCACCTCCAAGATACTACACAGACAATAGACTGAGGTAGTTCCCAGTCTTCCTGTAAAAAGGGCCTATGTACTAATTGATGGAGGACAAGAATAGAAAAATAAAACAAAACTGGAAAGGAGGTGCAGGTGTGCCACAAGACCAGAAACCTGGCTCACACAAGGAGATGGGGATAGAAGAGATTAGCATAGCCATTGACCCAGTTAGGGAAACTAAGATCCTTAGGCACAGACACAGTTGCGGAAACTAGGAAACTAGTATCCTTAGGCGCAGACTAGTATCCTTAGGCGCTGATGCCTAGATTACAAAACATAACATCCAAGCAGGTATCTGAGGGCACATCCAAAGGTAAAGATATGGAGATTGAGCCCATTGTAGAATCTCTGGTCCCTCTCAAATTATACATAGTTATCCAAAATTGGCAACCAACTGACAGCTCAGAAGGAGTGAGCCCCTCCCAAATAGAAGAAGACTGTATGGGTTCAGTCTCTGCACAGGCGCAGGGCACCACTCCATCAGTCCACCTGTGACTATGCAGTTGCTTCTTTTCACCAGCTCTCTCCTGCAGGGCAGCAGCTTCCTTCCTGCCCATGCCCTGTACCATGCCGAGACTTCTCTTTACTGACCTCCCTCATTGGAAGCCGCTCTCCTCAAGGCTGCCCGCCTGTAACCATGCAGGCCTCTCTTAGCAAACCTGTTCCTTCGGGGAAGCTCTTCTGCCCGCTTGTGTCTATGCAAGTGTCCTTTATTCTTCTGTCCCTTTCCCTAATAAGCCTGTTATTTAAATATAACTAACGTCTCTGTCTTGTGGAGAAACTCGCCGGGAAACTCGCCTCGTGTCGCTGAAATGGGAGCCCTGGTGAATCCTTTCCCACAGTGAACCCAAGGACCCGGCACTCCAAACCCAGACTCCAAAACTACAACACTTATCATGGATCTTTAGCCTGAGTCACAGGCTTCAGGTTAGCCTAAAGTGCTTTCAGGAAATGTAGGCAGGAAGACACCAACTTTGTACTTTTCAATGGCCTCACCTTAGCTTGCTGCTACCTCCCAGAATATATTTTATATACTTATTAGGAGCCCCGATTTTTTCAACTGATATCCCAGGAGATACCACCATATCTCCTGATCTGGGTA
Organism: Talpa occidentalis; assembly: GCF_014898055.3. NCBI lineage: Eukaryota > Metazoa > Chordata > Mammalia > Eulipotyphla > Talpidae > Talpa > Talpa occidentalis. Next base: position 39,345,095 of record NW_023601543.1, read on the forward strand.
CTAGCAGAATGTACCATTGCAACTTCACGAGACTATATATTGGCACACTTTAAAAACTTGCCTGAGAGTATGATTTTCAACTAAGCCTGAAACTAGATGCTGACTGAGATGTCTTCCTTTGGAACACTGAAGGGTCTAGGAACACTTAACAACTGGGATCTAGCAAGAACAAATCAGGCTGCTCAAATAATCACTAAAGTTTAAGAAACAACCAAGAGCAAGGACAAGGTTGAACAATATGGTTCATTTACTGCTCAAGGCCACTTCTTCAAAACAGAGAGGTAATTGGCTTTACCTAATACATAAAACAAATACATAGTCAAGCAAAAGGAAGTAGTAGAGGAATGTGTTCCAAATGAAAAACAATAAAAAGACTGTAATAGAGCAAAGATAAGTTAATATAATTGATAAAGAGTTCAAAGTAATAGTCAAAAGATGTTCATTGAACTTGGGAGAATGAAGATAGAACTTCAGCAAGGAGATAAAAAAATATATAAGAAAATACAAAAATTAAGTCACAGAACTGAAGATTATGATAACTGGAAAAAAAAAAAAAAACAACCCACAGGTGTTCAATAGCAAGCTAGATGAGGCAGAAAAGCAGATTAGCAGGTTAGAAAATAGGGCAGTAGAACTCACCCAAACAGAAATGCAAAAAGAAAAAAAAAAATTGAAAAGTGAAGATAGCTTCAAAGACCTATAAAACATCAGGTAAAACAACATCTACAGTAGAGGGGCCCCAAAAGGAAAAGAGAGAGAGAAAGAAATGGGAAGAAAAATTAGTTGAAGAAATAATAGTTGAAACTTACCTAACTTGGGGAAGGAAACATATATCCAGATCCAGGTAGCACAGAGTGTTCCAAATAAGATGAACACACCGAGATCATACCAAGATGCATTATAATTAACATGTCAATCATTAAAGATAAATAGAAAATCTTAAAAACAAAAGAAAAACAAGTTATTTGTACAAGAGAACTTCCATGAAACTATCAGCATATTTTTCAACAGAAATCTTATATACCAGAAGCAAGGATATTCAATGCACTGAAAGGAAAATTGAAATTTACAATCAAAACCTCTATACAGCAAGGTTAACATTCAGAATTGATGGAAAGACAGTTTTCCAGGTAGGCAAAAGCTAAAGGAGTTAATGATACCAAACCAGCTTTACAAGAAATGTTAAAGGAAATTATTTAAGTTAAAAGAAAAGACACTAATATGTTTTAAGAAAATATATGAAATAAGAAATCTCTCTGGTTAAAGGTAAATGGTAAAGGTAGTGTCATGGGGGGAGAATCAGGGGTAGTAAATCAAGGGCACCGAGGTGAATGAATTCTCCAGAGACAAGTAGAAGACTGAACAGGCAGACTTATTGAAATAGACCTCAAGAGAAATAGCAAGCAAGACAAGAAAGGTCTGCTGAGCATAGAGTGAGGGTCCTGACGTTCTATTTATACTCCAGGCATCATTGACTAGTTAGGGTGACTAGTCTTGAGTGTGTTCCTGACTGATTATCTGAATTAGCATAGAGGATCATCAGCTTTTGGGATCATCAGCTTAATGTGCAGGTTCCCACTGCAGCCCATCCACTCCCTTTATCCATTCAAGCCTCCCATACTTGCCGGCTGGGTAAGGAATGGGGCTCACTTTTAAATTTACTAATGATACCATAACGGGTAGTGAGCAATCACTTATAAATTTCTGAGGTTTAAAAGACAAAAGAGTAGAATTATAACTGCACTAATTAATTAGGGGATACACAAAATAAAAAAGATGTTATATGTGACAAAAACATAAAACATGAGGTACGGTAGAAAATATGTAGTTTTAGAATGTGTTGAGACATAAGTTAATAAGCTACTACCAATTTAAAATAGAGTTGCACACATAAATATATAGGATGCACACACGTATATACAAGATATATAAGAACTATATATATAGGGCCGCCCCGGTGGCGCAGCGTTTGAGCACTGGATTGCGAAGCTGCGGGCAACCACTGGCACGCAGACCTCTCCTGCCGCCCGCTGCTCCCCTCAGCAGTGTACTTCGGTCCTTCTGCCTGCTATGCTCCCCGCTCTGGCTCTGGTGAATTCTCTCACACTCCCGTGCTTATGACTATACCCAGTGCTTGTATAAATAAATAAATAAATAAATCTTAAAAAAACAAAAACAAAAAAACTATATATATAGCTATTTTTATGCCTCATGGTAACCATAAGGCAAAAACATAGTAACATGTAGAGATATGCAAGGAATATATTTTCCCATCCCTTCCTTTCCATCTGTCTGTTTCCTTATATCTATGATGAGTCTCTTGTAGGTAGCATATAGAAATAATGTCATTTTTAAAAATCCACTTATCCCCTCTAGGTCATTTGATAATACAGTTTAGTACATTTACATTCAAAGTAATTATTGCTAGGTATGTACTTATTGTTGTTTTGTTAATTATTTTTGGTTGTGTTTTTAGTTCCTTTCTCCCCCTTGCACTCCTTCTCTCTCTCTCTCTCTCTCTCTCTCTCTCTCTCTCTCTCTCTCTCTCTCTCTCTCTGTCTCTCTCTCTTGTTCCTTGTGCAAGAAGATTGAAACCGTACCAAGCAAGCGTCTTTTGCAACCACAGTGGTATGAAACTAGAAATATATTATGAGAAAAAATTGGAAAAATTCCCAAATATATGGACATTAGACAACATGCTACCAAACAACCACTTGGTCAACAAAGAAATCAAAGGGAGAAAAGACTGCAAAACCAAGCCAATGCTATGAGGGTTCTCACCCACACTGGAGATTTTGGAACCCAGGGACCAAATTCAAGGAGGTGGAATACTATTAGTGTGCATGAAGAACTATAGGAGTAGGAACATAGAGACCCACAGTACTATGACAGAGAAGTAGACCAACACCTACAAATGCAGCTGCTATACTGTCAAGTAGCAACTATGAATCCAGGACCAGAGAGTGAAAAACTCTAAACCCCTATATAGGGTACTTGAGTACAGAGGATAGCCCTGGCAACTGCCAGCATGGAGTCTGTACAGCCACTATATAAAATAGTATAGAGGGCCTCCCCGGTGGCGCAGCGGTTGAGCGCTGGGTTGCGAAGCTGCCCGCAGCCTCTGCAGCGCCGGTTCGATTCCCGGCTGCTCCCCGGCCACCAGAGGAGGGTCCCACATGGTGCGCAGACCTCTCCTGCCGCCCGCTGCTCCCCTCAGCAGTGTACTTCTGTCCTTCTGCCTGCTCTGCTCCCTGCTCTGGCTCTGGTGAATTCTCTCACCCTCCCGCGCTTCTGACTGTACCCAGTGCATGTATAAACGAAACAAACGAACAAATAAATAAATAAATAAAAACATGCCTCTATAAAAAAAAAAAAATAGTATAGAGTTTCCTCAAAGAATTAAAAATAGAATTATCATATGCTCCAACCATTCCTTTCATGGGTACCTATGCAAAGAAAAGGAAAGCACTAATTCAAAATGATATATGAACCCTTATGTTCATTGCAGCATTATTTATAATAGCTCAGATATGGACACTATCTAAGTGTCCATGGATGGATGATTGGATAAGAATACACACACACACACACACACACAATGTAACTACTATTCAGGCACAAAATAGAATGAAATATTGTCATCATGTTAAGTGAAATAAATCAGACAGGGGAAGACAAATACTATATGATATAACTTATACATGGAATCTAAAACAAAACAGAACTCATAGATGCAGAGAACAAAAGGGCAGTTGCCAGATGGGGAGGGATAAGTGGGTGGGCAAAAGGGAAAAAGATGGTCAAAAGGTACATTGTTCCAGATACATAGTTAATATGTAATGTGCATGAAGTGTAAGGTGTGGCAATGATGATAATCAACAATATTGTACTGAATATTTGAAAAAGATGTAAAGGGAGTAAATCTTAAATGTTTGTCATCAGAAAAAATCCATAACTTTATATTTATATATATAGCAATGGATGGGAATTAGAATTATTGTGGTGATCCGACTCAACAAAAACAAAATAAACAATCCAGTCAAGAAATGGGCAGAAGAACTTAAAAGACATTTCTCCAAAGAGGAAATGCAAATGACCAACAGGCATATGAAAAAATGTTCAACATCCCTGATAATCAGGGAAATGCAAATTAAAACCACATTGAGATACTACCTTACACCAGTAGAATGGCACATATCAAAAAAAAAAAACAAAAACAAAAACAAAAACAAGCAACAACAAATGTTGATGAGGATGTGGTGAAAAAGTAACTGTCCTACACTGCTGGTGGAAATGTAAACTGGTCCAAACACTATGGAAAGCTGTCTGGAGTTTCCGCAGTCTACTAAAAATGGAGCTACCATATGACCCAGCAATTCCACTCCTAGGGATCACCCAAAGGACACGAAAACATTGATTCAAAAGAATACCTGTACACCTATGTTTATTGCAGCACTGTTTACAATAGGTAAAACCTGGAAACAACCCAAATGCCCAAAAATAGATGACTGGATCAAGAAGATGTGGCATATATACACAATGGAATATTATTCAGCAATCAAAAAGATAAACTCATGACATTTGCAGCAATGTGGATGGAACTAGAAGGAATTATGCTCAGTGAAATAAGCCATAAGGAAAAAGAAAACTATCGGATTGTTTCACTTATAGCAGGAATATAGAGGAACCCAATAAGATATAAGTGTTAAAAAAGTACTAACAGTACAAAACAGAACAAAACAAAATGGACAATTATAAATCAGAGAAATACTGCAGGGGAGGAGGAGGAAGAGGGATCAAAGGGAGGAAGGGAGGAGCACAGGGGACTGAGGTGATGGTGCATGGGTACATTGGTGAAGGAAACTCTATGGGAACTACAGCTGAGGGGGTGGGGGGAAGCAAATATTGTTTAAAAATGATCAATGATATAAAAAAATTAATACAAAAATTTGACAGAGTTAACGTACCCTAGAGCTGGATATTATGAACTGAAATGATATTTTACATCCTAAAACAAGATATTTTAAAAACTTCAAAATATATATATATGTAGAGATTATAATCACCTACATTAATGTGTTATACATGCTACAATTTTATGTTTTAAAAAAAAATTATTGTGGTGATCACTTTGCAGTGTTTATAAATACCAAACTATTATATTGTATACCTGAATTTAGTATAATGTTGTATGTTACCTTAATTCATTTTTTTAGAAAGTATTCAACCTCTTGAACTTTACAGATTAACAGATACCTTAAATTAACAGATACATTTCAAGCACTCAACTTTGAGAAAGATGTTGCAATACTTTTTTGCACCAGGGGCTTATTTTTCTTTGGGGGGGGGGTTTATAAAAGACAGAACTGGAACTAAGAAAAAAACTCTGTAGAATAAAAAAGATTTAATGAAAATAAGAAATATTTTCCATAACTGCAAACACCTGCAATGAATTCCAGGCATTTTTTAAAGATTTATTTTCCTATCTTATTGCTCTGGCTCTGACTTTCAGTATTATGTTGAGGAGCAGTGGTTAGAGTTGACATCATTGTCTTGTTCCTGATCTTAAAGGGAAAGTTTTCAGCTTTTCACTATCAAGCATAATATTGACTGTGGGTTTGTCATATATGGCTTTTATCATCTTAAGGTATGTTCCTTCTATCCCGAGAATTTCAAGGGCCTTCATCATAAATGGATGCTGAACTTTGTCGAATGCCTTCTCAACATCTGTTGATATGATCATATGGTTTTTATTTTTCTTTTTGTTGATTTGTTGGATTACATTAATTGATTTTCAGATGTTGAACCATCCTGTGCCCCTGGAATAAATCCCACTTGATAGTGATGTATTATCCTTTTGATGCATTGTTGTATTCTGTTGGCAAGGATTTTAAGTTAGAAGGGATTATGCTCAGTGAAATAAGTCAGAAGGAAAAAGAAAAAAATATCTCATGTTTTCACTTATAGGAAGGAGGAATATAGGGGAGCCAAATAAGGGATTAGAGAAAAATAATAACAATGAAAAACACAACAAAAATAATTAGACAGCTATAAATCAGAGACATTCTGCGGGGGGGGGGGGATTGATAGGGATCAAAACAAGGGCACAAGGGACTAAGGTGATGGTGCTTGGGAGAACTGCATGGAAATTCTATCGGGACTACACCTGATGTAAAATATATATTAATAAATAAATTGAAAAAAAATAAAGATTTATTTTTATTTATTTGTGCATACAAGAAATGAGGTATAGGCTAGAGGTGTGTGGTAGGGGTGCAAAGATTCACCTGAGACAGAGTGGGGAGGAGCAGAACAGGTGGATCTACTGAAATACACTGCTGAGGGGAGCAGCGGGCAAGACAGGAGAGGTTTGCTGTGCCCAGTGTGTTATCTCCCTGGCATGGATCGAACTCATGTTGCAGTGGCTGGTGACAGCTTGTTAGCACTGAGATTTTAACCCCTGTGCCACCAGGGAGGCCTAGGCATCTTTTTTAAACCTTGAAAATCAGTGCTGATAAAAAAAAAGAAAACAAAACACTAAGAATGTGGGTATAATCTTTGGGGCAAAGATCTCAGAGAGGTTAAATGATTCTGTTAGTAACATTAAAGAAATCCTGTACAAGACATAATTCATTTGTTTGAAGAATATTTTTTTCAGCTTTAACTCCTTGAGGAAAGGTGATGTTTAAATAAAGTAGAAACTCATAAGCACTTCTTGTGATTATTTTCTGTATTTTGAAATACTCCTGTCATCTGATTTTCCATACTGTTTTTCATTGTCTGTTGGTATTATTGAATACTAAGTTAACAGCCTAATGCATGGCCCAGTATTTTACATATTTGCAAAGATCTCTTTAGAAACCAGGATGTCAGATTTTATACCATTTTTGAGGACAGAAAATGAGGCAAAAGGAAGACTTAAGAGTTAAAACTCCAATGTTTCTTTCCTTTTCTGCCATTCTCCAGGTGGTGTGCTAGGTTCTGTTCTCCTCTTGGTTCCTCAGTCTGGTGGTTGCTGCTGCTTATAAGGATGACAACCTATTCATCTTTTTAGTTTTAGAACTTAGAACAGAACTTTGTCTTGAGCAAGTATTCTAGTGCTAGTCGAGTGATACTTTGTACAAAGAATTTTTCTGTGTGCTATTAGATAAAGCAGAGTATAAAAAATAAAATCATTACCCCCACAGAACATAAATTTCATTTGGAGGGTGGGACAGGAGGGAATAATCAGACTAATAAATATAAAATATCTCAGTGACGTGTCATAAGAAAAATAATAGAGTATTGGGATATAAGCTTATGTTCTTTTTTTTTTTAAGATTTATTTTATTTATACAAGAGCCGGGGGACAGGCCAGATGCGCGAGAGGGTAAGAGGATTCATCACCAGAGACAGAGCGGGGAACAGGCAGACAGACTGAAATACACTGCTGAGGGGAGCAGCGGGCTAGACAGGAGAGGTCTGCTCGCCATGTGGGTTGCTCTGAGGCCGGTGGGGATCGAACTGGCACTGCAGAGGCTGCGGACGGCTTCACAGTGCTGTGCTCAACTGCCTGCGCCACCAGGGAGGCCCAGAAGCTTATGTTCTTGACATGCTTAAGGAAAACTCTCTCTAAGGAGAAATTTGAGCACAGACTTGAAGTAAGGGGAGTAGACATGAAGAGACCTGCAGATGTTGGGGAGTTTGCATTAGAGGAAGAGGGAATAACTCCAAGTGTCCAAAGGACCTATAAGACCATAAGACATGCTTACTGTGCTCTGAGAACTGCAAAGGGGAGCCCAGTATAACTGAATCACCATGAAGACAGGAAAAGTGATAGGTAGCATGGTTGAAAAGTTTGGGGTTATATCATGTAAGGACTTATAGATAAGTGTAATGGGAAGCTAATGGAATATTAGACTTTGAGCAAAGGAGAGAGTGAGCATGATCTCATCTAATTTATATTCTGGCTATTGTCTAAGGAACTGTCTGGGGTGGAGGGTAGGAAGTGGGCATGAGGGGGAATCTTGAGATGGAGTTGCTGTGTCCAGAAAGCCCCTACCATAAATTTCTTTGACCCATTGTTTATCTCAATAACCTTACTCACAATGTATGCATTCTTGAACTATCTTTACAGTTGATCAAGTTCCCGGGCAGTTAGAAGAAAGAAACTGCAAACCCTAGACCCATACTGGCCAGAGCCAGATTATAAGGCATGAGCAGAAGCATTACATCAAAGGAGTATGTGCACCCTTAGGTTCATTACAACATTATTTACAATGACTAAGCTGTGGAAACAATACATGTTCCACTGGATAAAGAAAATGTGGTATATATACTTCTCAGCTGTGAAGAAAATGACAAATTCCTTCCATTTGTGACAACATGGGTGGAAGTGGAGAGGGTTATGTTAAGACAAATAAGTCAGGAGGAGAAAGATAAATACCAATGATTTCACTCAAGTGGAATATAAAGCATAGCAAAGATCACAAACAAAAAACAAACAAACATGAGATCTGAGTGTACAACTGAGCATACCAGAGGGGTATGGTGGCGGGGGGGGTGGTTAGAACAAATGGAGGAGGAGGGGACCCAATGGATTATGGTGTGTTGGAGACCTCTAAGGCATGAGGTGCTGAGACAAGGAGAATGTCAGGGTCGTGACTGGAAGACTGGTCAATATGGGCTGGAAGAGTGGCTGTGTCAAGGCCACGATATCCTCTCTTGCATCAGCAAAGCTAAGCCTGAGAAACAGGCAAGATTAGAAAGGGAGTAGAGTATACCTGATAACGCAGAGCCTTGACCATGAATGTGTGCCCAGACAAGGATGAATACTAAAAGAATGGTTCATTGTCTAGTAAGTAACAAGGAGGGGAGGGGGCCAGTTTGTATCAATATAAATGAGTTGCACTGGGAACTCGGGACCCTTGAGCTCGGACTGAGAAGCCTTGTGTCCCCTGGGCCCCACTTCTCTTAATCTCTATTTTGTGTCTGTCATTTCTTTATTCCTTGCTTCTTTTGGACACCTCTCTCAACCCTGTTCACCAGAGCTGGACTCTGGCAATGATGGAGGATTATTGATGCTTTAGTGGTGAGCATGATGTAATAGCATACATTTGTAGAGGTGTCAACCTGTACCCCTAAAATATACATAGCATTCTAAACCAATGTTATGTCAATAAACATAATTTTAAAAACAATACTTGAGGGGATAAATCCCATGCTTCTAAAACACAAACAACAATGTAAATCAATATTACCTCCATCGAAAAGAAGATAAATGTGTTTTTTTTAAATATGATTAACATGTATTGATTGTCCATATGAATGATATGAATGATACAGAGATAAAATCCCTACACTCAGGAAATTTGCAATCTAGTTGGGAATATGAGACAGAATACATAAAGGAATAGAGTAAATACCCAAACTTTTGCATTCATAGAACATGGGGGAAAAGGTTACAATATAGACTTAAATTTAAAAGATACTTTTCTAAAAAAATAGTTTTTTAAAAATAGCTTTTTGCTAATAGCATATTTTGTGAAATTATAAAATATGTTTACTATAGCACATTTGGGAAATACAGAAAATATAAAGAAGAAAAGAGAATCACTTATGATTCCACTATCTAGAGAAACCACTTAATATGTTGGTATGTTCACTTTCAGTTTTCTGTCCAGATAGTGCTTATCTCAACAATATTGTAGAGTGTCCATTTAACTACACTAACACCAATACAAGGTATTGTCATTCTTTTTCAGTTTTATTCACTTGATAGCTAAAAAGCAATATTGTGTTTTTGGTTTAATTTTCACCCCAGTTTCTAGTGGAATGAATTTTTTTCCCTGATATTCATTATCTACTTGTATTTTTGCAATTTGTTCAAGTATTTTAACTATTCAAAAAAATTTTTGAGGATGCTTTTAATTCTTTAAATGACTAGAATTAACCATTTTAATGAGTATTATCATATTCTTTGATGCTTTAAATCAAGACTCAATTAAAAAACTTTATGACAACTTTTCAAAATTCATAATCTATTACTGCAGTCTCTATGGATGGAGACACAGGAGACTGATCATCATACCATGTACAATTTTATAATCTTTTGCCCATTAACATTTCTTATCTCTTTTGGCCATGAAGCCGTGACTTATTATACTTCCTTGTTTGTTTGCCAGTCACTAAAGGAGGCAAAGTTATTTCAGTTGTGCCACTCTAAAACAGGGCCTTCACAGTCCCTGAACAAGCTGTGGGGCATGGCGGCTTGCCTGGGACACTGCCAGCTCAGGGCTCCATCTGTGAGCAGCACCCTCAGAACAGGCTGGTGAACCCTAATGGTGGAGGCGGAGGTGGTTTCCTTGCCCCACCCCAGAGTGAGCTAGCCCAGGCTCTGGGAGAGAGGCCCAAGGGCTGTGTGCAGGGTCACCGTGGCATGTTCTGAGTGGCAGCCTGTGATCTAGCCAAGCAAACCACTCTCTCAGCTCTATTATGGAGCACCCTGCATTACTACACCTGGCCCTGCTGAAGCATGCTGGGTGAAGCAAGCATATTGCTCTGCTGAAGCTGGCTTCTGTGGCAGGTCCCCTGAACTTACCGCCTGCCCTGACCTCAGTGTAGGTAGGGTCTGGATAGGCAGCCAGGGTTTCACTTTTGAATGTGGTACCAGGATTGGAAAGAGACCGATCAGGTTTGAGCTCTCAATGGACAAATCACCTTTAAATTCATATCCCATGCCATTCATTTTTGATACAATTGAAACTTAAAAGTAGAGTAATCTTACTTGTGTCCAGCACCAATCAAATAGCAGGGATTGGAAATAGTCCAGCCAGGCTTGAAAGGCAGGGACCCTGAAGAGGGAAAAAGGCAGCTTGAATTGATGGCTTCAGAAAAGCATTGAGAAGATGCCTACAGACCCTTTGAAGATAGATTCATTGAGACTTTGAAACCTCTGCAGACTTCCAGAACTCTGTATACCTTCACAGAGATTGGGCTGTTGCACCTGACTCCAGCCCTGCCTCTGGCACCAGCTGCAAAGAGCACTGCTGGCTTGTAACTGGCATCTCTAAAGGAGCTGCTTGTTTTTGGCATATGCCAACAACTCACAAAATGCTGTAACACTGGTGCTGTAACACTGGCACAACCTCCCAGTGACTAGTGCTGACCAGCCCTGCTGACTAGTACTGACCAGCATGATCCAGCCACCTCTGAGAGGTAGACTCTGCTTCTAATGCTCCAGTATTGCCTCCTGGTGCTTTTGATTTGGCAACATCCAGTCTGGCATCCAGTGCTGTCCAGCCCAACCTTCAGACTATTGCTGTTGGCTGCTGTTGTATCCCCTTAGTAACCCCACCTGTGATCACCTGTGGCTGCCACCATGAGCTGGATCCTGGTGTACTGCTTACTGGTGTTCTGCCAGCTCCAGATTCTCATCAAAGGGACAGTGCCATCTTGGCACAAGAAGTTTTTGTTTTGAACTACTGGACACTATTGACAATATCTGGCATAGGATAGCTGATCATTTGTAGCCTTAGAAACACTTTCTTTTTCCCCAATAGCCTCTTTGTTAATAAACCCAGTTGTTGCTACACCCTGAGCATTCATATGGAATGACAAAAAAACCTGAATAGTCAAAACACTCCTAACTGAATGTATTGCAATTATGCACACATGGGTGAGAACCCACAGTGAACTGTTCCCCAGCTTGGCACTCTTTTAACATCACCAAAGATGGCTTTATTATATCATCCTAATAGTCCTCCTGAAACATAATGATGGCATCACTGGGTTCTTCATACAAAGGACAAAATGAGGGATGGTGTTAAGCTACCTAATTTTCTTTCATACTAGAAATTTGATTTCTTGAGTTATTGAAATACTTCTAAACTAATGACTTTTACACAGTGTCTCTTCTTCTAGAAATGTTGACATTACAGATGTTGCTGAATGGATATGAATGTATACACATTTTAAATATTTATAATTTTTATTTACTTGTTTTTTAAAATATCCTTATTTATTTTTTCACAATATAGGATTTCTCCCTGCAGGTGCAGTCACCATAGTTTTCCCACTGCAATGCAATCCCAATAAAAATCCCACTGGCATTCTTCAAAGAAATAGAACAAAGATTGGGGCCTCCCTGGTGGCTCAGGTGGTTAAGAGCCGCACTGTGAGGCTGTCCGCAGCCTCTGCAGCACGGGTTCGATCCTGGCTGGCTGGCGAGAATCCCACATGGCGCGGCAGATCTCTTCTGTCACGCCTGCTGCTCCCCTCAGCAGTATATTTCGCCAGTCTGCCTGTTCTGTTCCCTGCTCTGTGTCTGGTGAATCCTCTCACACTCCCGCACATCTGGTCTGTACCCCGGTTCTTGTATAAATAAATAAATCTTAAAAAAAAGAAATAGAGCAAAGATTACTGAAATTCATATGAAATGACAAAAAAATGGGGAAAATGAAGAGATCACACTTCTGGACCTCAAACTATACTGTAAAGCCTTAATAATTCAAACTGCATGTACAACACAAAAACAGACATACAGACTGATGGGATAGAATTGAGAGCCCAGAAATAAACCACATATTTTTTTTTGGCCACTAATATATGAAAACAGGCGAAGTATGTATTTGAAACAAGGAAAGCCTCTTAAATAAATGGTGCTGGGGAAATTGGACTGCTATGTGCAAAAGAATGAAACTAGACTACAATCTCATACATGAAAATCAACTCAAAATAGATAAAAGACTTGGATATAAGAACTGAAACCATAAGATACATAGAAGGAAACAGTCAAGACACTCCATAACACTGGTTTCAGTGTTGCTTTTGGGGACTCATCTCCAGCAGCAAGGAAAGCAAAGGATAAAATAAACAACTAGGACTATGTCAAACTAAAAATCTTCTGTATGCACAGTTTAAAAAAAATATTACAATAGTCTTACAAGTAGTCATCAGCTATGGTGAGGGATAACTTATTCCAGGCAAGTAGAGAAAAATAAGAATTGCTATTATTTTACTTATGTGTTTGTGCTGCATAGAAAAGAGTCTTGGGATGTGGTGGTAAGGGAAGGTGTGAGTTGTTGACAGTATTTTATATATTTTTTTAAATATTTTACACATTAAATTCTTGTTAAATTTATTACTTGTCTCCTTCTCAAAAAGAGTATGCAGCAACATTTTAACTGTTCTCAAGTCTCCCTTCTTCTTGGCAATAAAAAGTGTGTCCAACTGTGTCTTACCCTTCCATTTCACTGACTAATTTTGTTAGTCTTCTCAGCTCTGTTCTATTCAGTTGCTACTAAGACATTTTGTAGTTGATTGTAAGATGGTTTTACAGATCACCCAATGTCTTGTTCTCTCTTGTGTATTTGGGGCTTTGAGGGGGTTTATTTTGTTACTGTTGTTTGTTATGTTGGCTAGGACATCTTGGACAAGTGACTTGTTAATTCAAGTACTTTGCTGTTCTAGTCATTTTTTTTTTTATATCATTATGAAAGAGGCATGCTTTTTTTAACTACCAGAGGCTTGTTAAATGTGGAATGGAAGATTATATGGTTTATTCACTGAAGGTCAGGCTGAAACAGTTAGTGGATTTGGCAGCAAGTGTTGCTGATAGCAGCAGGGAGAGTACCTCATCTGAAACAGAGTGTGCATATTGTTTATATGATTTCCTAGCTAGTTCTCCCTTTACAGAGAGTGAACTTCTTTGTTCTAACATTGTTTCAGAAAAAAAGATTCCACCCAGCAGGCTAGGCATAGCTATTCTGGTACATTTGTTACACTAGAAATCTCACAAAATTTCTAAAAATGTTTACATTGAAAATAAAATGTCATTTATACATGAAGCATCACACAGCAGCAGCAAAACCTCAACTGGAAAGTAGGTATGACCCCTTTGGGTCAACTGGATTGGAAACAAATAGTCACACTGCTAAAGTGGCTAAGCCTTCAACATGATGTGATTTGTGGGGCATTGGTGTCTAGTTCAGACCACAGAATAGTTTGGCAGGTATTTACTCTGGCGTTAAGTGATGTTAGGGGCTGTTGGAGATGGAAAACAGAGGTAGTTATAACAAAAACAGACCCTACATGAAGTGTCCCTCTGTGAAAACTTAAGATATCCTGTTTCTTCAAAATCATGTAATCATTGACTTAAAAGAAGCTTAGATCACCACAAGAACCTATCAGAGTACTATAACATAGTAGGAACTCCTTCACTATTTGTCCTTTGATGGATTTAATAGATGAACAAATGTAGATACACCATATGCAAGAATTCCTTCTACAGTGTTTCCAGCTGGTCATCATCCAGTCTCTGTCTGAATACCTCAAGTGATATAAAACTTACCACCACACAAGTAATTCATTCCAACTTTTAATAGCTCTGATTATTAGAAAGTTTGTCCTAATACAACTAAAAGAGTCTCCTTCAGGCTTCCTCTTGTTTTGCTTTTCTCTTGTGGGTAATGCTCAGAGTTATGAAGAGTAAATCTAATTATTCATTAGTAACCCGTAACATTTTGGAACACAACCATCATCTCATCTTTCTCACTCCAAGTTTTCATATTTATTACAATATTTCTATCTTTCTAATCCTCTTTCACATAGCCACATAGCCATACTTTCCAAGAAGTGGTTTGACACACAAATTGGGACAATATTTCTTGTCAAGATTAATAAGTAATATATTGAATAATAGCTAGTGTTAACTGTTTTACATGGATTTTATCATTTAAATATTTGCAAAAGCCTTATGAGTAAGGAATTTTTATCATTACCATGATAATACAGATTTGTATGATGGGTTCTCCTCAGTGACAACTAAGATTGTTTTGGTATTTTTATTTTGTTTTATTTCGTTGTTCAAAAGATGTGTATGGTCAGTAAAATTTTAGAACTTTTCTATAGAAATTGTTTCCAAGTTTCTCACTCAGTGTTCTGATTTTCTAAAATAAGTACATAACTTTACATGTGTACCTATTAAATTTCTTCTTAGCTGTTTCATAATATTTTCCTTTCTTTTTTTTCTACATGAGTGCACTTTTCTATCACTTTTATAACATTTTATTTTGATATAAATAAACCTTAAACATCTTTTATAGTAGTGAGTTTGTCATTCAGAATGTTAACTACCCTTACAAATTTTGCTTCTTTTACATTCATGCAAAATTGCCCACATATTTACCCAAATAATAATTGAAGTACTAAAGAGAATCCAATCATGAACAGAGTTCTATAACACAAAATACAATTAATTATCTCAAGAATAACACAATCCACCAATGTATGGGTTTAGTTGCTCAATCCACCTAACTATTTATTCAGCTTTGATTTTCGCATCTTTTTGAATACGGGTCATTATGAGACACTTTGTCAATAACTTGTTCGGAATAAGATATACTATATCTGTGAAATTCTAATTTTTAACCTATATTACACCTCATCAATAAAGGAAATGAGCAATACATAGGAAAGTTTCTTTGGAATTTTTCAAAGAAATAGAGCAAACTCTTCTGAAATTTATATGGAACCACAAATGACCCTGAATAGCCAAAGCAATCTTGACAAAAATAGAGGAAAGAGGAATAGAGGCATTACACTCCCAGACTGGCAACAATAGTACAAGACTATCCTAATCAGGGGCCTCCCTGGTGGCGGAGGCGGTTGAACACAGCACTGTGAAGTTGTCTGTAGCCTCTGCAGTGCGGGTTTGAACCTGGCCGGCGGGTGAGAATACCACATGGCACGGCAGACCTCTCCTCTCTCGTAAGTCTGCCTGTTCTGTTCCCCACTCTCTCTCTGGTGAATCCTCTCACCCTCCCGCACATCTGGCCTGCACCCCAGTTCTTGTATAAATAAAATAAATCTTTTTTAAAAAAAGACTATCCTGATCAAAATGCATGGCATTGTAATAAAATAGACACACAGACCAACAGAATAGAATTTAGAATCCAAAAATAAACCTGCATTTATATGGATAGTTAATCTATGATAAAGGAGCCAAGAGTATACATTTGAGAAAGGAAAGTCTCTTCAACAAATGGTGTTGAGAAAACTGGAGACTCACATGAAGAAAAATGACACTAGACTCTCACACCACACAGAAAAGTTAATTCAAAATGACCTAAAGACTTGGATGTAAGATTAGAAGCCATAAAATACATAGAAGAAAACAAGCAAAACACTCCATGACATTGGCTTCAGTGTTGCCTTTGGGGACATAAACAAATGGGACTATATCAAACTAAAATGCTTCTTTACAGTGAAAGAAACTATCACTAAAGTGAAAAGACATCCTACCTAATGGGAGAAAATATTTGCACATCATGCATCTGCCAATGGACTGATGTCTGAGATCTGTGAGGAGCTTATATAGCTCAACAAAAGGAGGTCAGGGAACACAATAAAAAATCAACAGAAGAGGGCCTCCCCTGGTGGTGCAGGCAGTTGAGTGCAGCCCTGCGAAGCTGTCCACAGCCTCTGCAGCGCCGGTTCGATCCCGGACGGCCGGGGAGGGTTCCACATGGAGCAGCAGACCTCTCCTGTCACGCCCGCTGCTCCCCTCAGCAGTGTATTTCATCAGTCTGCCTTCTCTGTCTCTGGTGAATCCTCTCACCCTCTCGTGCATCTGGCCTGTACCCCAGTTCTTGTATAATAAAAATCTTTAAAAAAAAATAAACAGATGAGCAGAATAAACACCCCCCCAAGAAAATATGCAGATGGACAACAGGCCCATGAAAAAATATTCAATATCACTTATCATTAGGGAAATACAAATCAAACCACAATGATATACCACTTCACTCCTGTGAAAATGACACACATCAAAAAAACAAACCCAGAAATGCTAGATATTTGGTGGGGAGAAAAGGAAACCCTCCTATAGTGTTGGTGGGAATGTAGAACAGTGCAGTCCTTATGGAAAAGAATGTGGAGCGTCTTCAAATTTTAAAAACAGATATACCATATGGCCCACCTATTTCACTTCTGGGTGGGTATCCACTGAAGAATGCAGAAGCACTAATTCAACAGGATATATGTACTCCTGTCTTCATTGCCATACTGAAACTGTGCAAATTGGGGGTGACAAAAATGTTGTGGTTGGTGGGTTCTCACCCATAGGCTTACAACTGCAATTGCAGGACATGATTCAAGTTCAGGGTTCAACAACAATATGGTTTAGTTACAAAGGGAAAAGAGAGATAGAGAAGTTGGGAGAGAAGATACATCTAGAGGCAAGGCCAGAAGCAGTATCAACGGTCAGGTGGTGGTTTGAAACAGAAATCACAGTCTCAAAGGTTGACGGTCTCTGTAAAGGTCTCTGTGAATGTGTCTCCAGAGGTGGCACCACAGCAGTCAGCAAAACCAATCTGAAGGCAAGGCTGGGCAGCACTGAACACCAAAGCACCAATGGCAACAGGCACCAAGGGTTGGTGCTGAACATGTCAGAGGCAGGGACCAGTGCTATACCGCATAGAGATGCTGGGTATAAAATCAGTGGCAAACAGGTCTTTTAGAGACATCTAGCACAGGACTGATGGTGTCATTCAGTAGGTGATGTCGAAGGCAGAGTCAGAGGTAAGGTCTTCAAAGAATCGTACCAGAGGACAGGGATCAATGGTACAGTTCTATGAAGATCTTCCCAAGAGAGAAGATCTCTTGGGAATGATTCTGACTGGCTCATTCGCTTGAAGTGAGCTGGATTTATCAACTCTTCAATGTGTCCACCTTTCAAATCTGATTTGTCCATTTTCATTGATTTGCATCTGTTAGAGCTCCAATCAGATTGGTACATTTACAATTCCAGTTATTTGATTGGTGCCAGTTGAATTGCACCAGTGTGTCCAACCTGACCTATACCGTGGTTGGGCTTCAAAACTGAACACCAGGAGCAGTGAAATGGGGGTTCATCAATTCCAGTCAAACTAGTCAATACCAAGCGGGTCCATTTTCAATCTCACACTGGTTTGTTTCAAAACTGAAACTGTACCTGTGTGTCCAACCTGAACTATTCTGAGGCTTCAATACTGAACACCAGGAGTCCCTTTGGCACCAGTGCAAGCTCAGACTTTATGTTACACATAGGCCCTCCTATCAAATTGGTCCATTTTCAGCCTATTTTCAGTCCCATGCTGATTTCATGGGTTCCTCTGACAGTACTATTTACAATAGTGAAGTTATGAAAGCAACTTAAGTGCCCAACAACAGAGGAATAGATTAAGCACATGTAGTACATATACATGATGAAATATTACTGAGCTACATAAATTAACTCCCAGCATTTTCAACATGTATATAACTAAAGGGATTACATTGTGTGAGGAGAAAGACAAATATCAGATGATTTCATTCACATGTAGAACATAGAGAAACAAAACTAAACCAAAAAAACCTCTACAAATATAACTGCAGAATTGAGGCTACAAAAGGGAAAGTGGAGAAGGGCTGGAAGGGGAGAGGGGACCCAACGGTCAAAGGTGTAGGACTACGTGTGCTTTGGTAGTGGCCATAGTGACATACATCTAAGGAAGTGTGAATCTGTCCCCCTCAATCATATACAATATTGTAAGTTAAACAATCAATCAATTCAATTATAAAAAGTATACACACAAATCCATTTATGCCATGAAATTGAGAAAAGCCTGTAAAATCTAAATCTTCACATGTAGTTGGTGGGTGTATGAGACAAGGAAGTGGACAGTTGCTAAAACTAAAAAGATTGGTCTGTATAAGAATTTGGCACAGCCCTGGATTTCAATGCCACTCCTCATGGCCAGGAAATTATTCTCCACTCTTCACTCCAAAAGGATCCACGTGTTTTATTATTTGGAGAAGTTGAAACAAAGGAGCTCATACTAAGGGAAGACAGGCTCGGATGGAGAGGGTGACTTACTGAGTGATGAAATAAGTGGATGTCTATATGATGAAAAACAAGGTCTCCATTCTTTTTTCTCTACTGGGTTCTAAGATCGCTTGGTAACCTGGTCTGTGTTTCCTAGGCAATCAGTCCTAGTCATGAATGTGGAACATCAATTAGCTTTTTCAAGTCACCTTCTTCTCAAAGTTGAAAGGTTATTCAGGGATCACTAGAAATTGAGAAAAACATCTAAACATAGAATAAACCAGAAACTGATCTTTTATATATTTTTTGTTGTATTTGCCACCTGTGTGGCCTCTTTGGTGAGGAATCTGTTCAGATGATTTGCCATTTTATGATAGGGTTGTTTCATTTGTAATTGCTGAATTTTATGAGTTCTTTGCACATTTTGGATACCAGTACTTTAACAAATATATGGTTTTCAAAAATTTTATCTCAATTCATGGCTTGTATTTCATTCTCTTGTCTAGTCTTTCAGAGGGTAGATGTTTTCAATTTCAGTAAAGTCTGACATTAATTATTCCTTTCCTGGATTGTGCTTTGGCCTTAGCAGTGTTGATTTTACCTATCCATGAACATAAAATATATCTCCATATGTTTATTTTAGATTTTTCTTCATTTCTTTCATTTGAGTTTTATAGTTTTTTGCATAGCAACAGCATGCATACTTTGTGAGATGAATGCCTAAGTATTTCATTTGTTTTTTGGTGTTAATATATATAATATTGAATTTCTAACTTCAAATTCCAATTATTCTCTGCAGGTATATAAGAAAACAATTGGCTTTTGTGTATTATTCATGTGTCCTGCAACATTGCATTGCACATATACAGTAATTGTTTATTAGTTTCAGGAATTTTTTCTCAAAAGTTTTTGATTTTTTACATTGATAATCATGTCTCTCTATAAAGAAATATGGTTTTATTTCTTCTTTCCAAAAAGAAAAAAAAGGAAATGAGAATTTTTTATATGATTTGTTACCAAAAGACCTTTGTCGTCAAATAGATTTCTTCCAAGTATGCATAAATTATCCACAACATTCTGTTCTTGCACTTTTTTCCCAAGAATTAAGGTTAAATCTATCTGTTGATAATTTAGAGAATGCAATTCCAGTCTTTGGAAATCTTTAAAGATTTTCATTATTTGCTCAAAATTACTGACAGTGGTTCAGTAGCTTGATCAATAAATTCTTTCCATTAATTTTTTCTGAGTTGGAGAGTTGAATCTACAAATCAGTGAACTCTTACTATTGTTTCCCCTGACATAAGCTACTTTTTCTTTATTTACTTCAAAAATATAGTCTGGTATTTGTTATTGTCCCCCATGCCCTTTAGTTCCTTTTCTGTCCTGTCTTATTTCTTACTGGAAAAGACAACAAATATGTCATTGGCAATTCTCTGAACAAAAGGATTCTAAAATGATAATGTTCTCAAGATAAGAACTATTTTATTTAAACAGTGTCATAATCTCTCACTTTAATTTATAATCGAGGTAGAATAAAATAAATGTTACCAATTACTTAAATACATTAAACAAATTTGCTTCTATGACCATTGTAAATCAAAATCTCCTATGCTTACAATAGAGGAAAACATTGGAAAGGAATAAAGTCACCAATATAAAAAGTGAGCAATCAAAACTATATGACATAGTAAGTAATAGAAGAAGTCTCAAAGGTAAGCAAGAAAAAAAAGTGAGACAAAAAAGAGAAAAAAAATCTCTTACAGTTGATGAAATAACACTAGAAGGAATAACTGTCTAATTGAGTAAAAGATAAAAATAAATTAAGAGTCAAGAACAATTGTGGTATTAGTTGAGAATTAAAATGATATATTTGAGGACAGTGGAGATAAAAGTTTATAGGAATTGAGGGAAAACCAGAAGTTACTTCTTGGACATGCAATTTCCCATAGTAGTAACACTAACAGTGCCTGTTCTTCTAACCCTTTCTCCAAATTCTAAAGTGATGAATGATGTTCTTTACTTGCAAATGATTTTATTTATCCTGTACTTAATATACCTGCAGGGCCTCCCCGGTGGCGCAGCGGTCCAGCACTGGGTTGCGAAGCTGCCCGCAGCCTCTGCAGCACCGGTTCGATCCCCGGCTGCTCCCCGGCCACCAAAGGAGAGTCCCACATGGCGCACAGACCTCTCCTGTCTCCCGCTGCTCCCCTCAACAGTGTACTTCGGTCCTTCTGCCTGCTCTGCTTCCTGCTCTGGCTCTAGTGAATTCTCTCACCCTCCCGCGCTTCTGACTGTACCCAGTGCTTGTATAAATAAATAAATAAATCTTAAAAATAAATAAATTAATCAATTAATTAATTAATTAAAAATATATACCTGCAAAAGAATCCAAATAGAGGATTAATGAGCATACCTAAGAATTAATACAGTGAGGAAAATTGCTAGGTAACAGAGTTCTATTCCATTTGACGTCAAACTACCAGTGAAATTTCAAACCATGGTGTCTTTTTTTTCCTAAATAATAACATATTTATTTAGCACTTCATAAATGCTTACATATAAAAATATTCAACAGTACCCAGGGTAAAGACACCAAAATATGGGGTGCAAAACCAGCTGTGTATTTTAAATTGAGGTTGTATTTTTTGTATTGTTTATAGTATTTTAAAAAACCCAGCTATGAATTGTAAATCATTTTAGAATTTTTTTTTAATCTGAGGTAAAGATCTCCCAGTTTATTACTAGACAAAAACAGCAAGTGGCTAATACTTCTACAGAGGAGGCATCAACATGTTTTCTTTATATTGACAAGCTAAATTTTTGGAAGACTCTGTGCTCTCCAGTTTGACACCCCAAAACATCATCCTGAATTAAAGAGCATTCTATTCCTAATTTTGCTTATATCAGAGAGTAACTCTTGTCTTATCCTTTGGAAAATGTAGCTAACAATCCGACACTGTCTATAGTGTACACTGGTTCCTCACATGAGAAAAGAGTAAGTTTTGCCTGAGGGAGGTTGCTGCATTGAATATACCATCTTCACAAATGAACGTACTTCCAAAAGTTTAAAATCACACTTTGAGTTTTGGATCACTTCAAATTACACACTTCTGGGTTTAAAAGTCATTAAGTTTCCAGGGTAAATTTTATTCATGAGGCTTTTGTTGTAGTTGTTGTTCATTAGTTTTCATTTAGATTCCAATTAGCATTGTCACCTGAGTATACATATCTGTTTTAACTACATTGTTTATTATCAACCAAACATCTATATATGTTTTTTTTTTTCCCAAGGAGAAAATAACTTTAATTTCTTTCAATCCATATAACTCTATCTATTCACATTTCTTTTTTTTCCTTTTTTATTTAAATTTTATTTTTATATTCCCCTTACAATTACAACCCCCTTATTTTGACCCTAAGCCCTCCTTTCCCCACCCCACAGCCCCTATAGAGTGTCTCTGGTTCATAGTTGTTTGTTGATTTTGATATTTTCTTTCATATAGTTATTCTTTTTCCTGGTCCCTTATTTAGGTTTTCTAGATTCCTGCTATGAGTGAGACCATCCGGTATTTTTCTTTTTCTTTCTGGCTTATTTCGTTGAGCATGATCGCTTCCAGCTCCATCCATGTTGCTGCAAATTGCATATGTTTATCTTTTTTGAATGCTGAGTAATATTCCATGGTGTATATGCACCACATCTTCTTGATCCAGTCATCTATTTTTGGGCATTTGGGTTGTTTCCAAAGCTTAGCTATTGTAAATAGTGCTGCTATAAATATAGGGGTGCAGGTGCTCTTTGGAATTGATGTTTTTGTGTCCTTTGGGTAGGTCCCTAGGAGTGGAATTGCTGGATCATATGGAAGCTCTATGTTTAGTAGGTCAAGAAATCTCCACACAGCTCTCCATAGTGGTTGGACCAGTTTGCACTCCCACCAAGAGTGCAGGAGAGCTCCTTTTTCTCCACAACCTCACCAACATTTGTTGTTGCTAGTTTTTTTTAATATGTGCCATTCTCACTGGTGTGAGATGGTATCTCATTGTAGTTTTGATTTGCATTTCCCTGATTACAAGTGATGTTGAACATTTTTTTCATATGCCTGTTGGCCATTTGCATTTCCTCTTCTGCCCATTTTTTGACTGGATTATTTTCTTTGTTGTTGCTGAGTCTCATCAGCTCTTTTTAGATTTTTGTGATCAGTCCTTTATCATTAGTGTTGTGTGCAAAAATGTTCTCCCAGTCGGAGGGGTTTCTCTTTGTTTTGGTTATTGTCTCTTTTGCTGTGCAGAAGCTCTTTAATTTGATGTAGTCCCAGCTGTTTATCTTTGCCTTCACTATCACTGCTTTGGGTGATGGGTCTGTAAATATGTCTTTGAGGTGCATGTCATGTAGTGTTTCACCTATATTTTCTTCTATGTATTTTATGGTTTCAGGTCTTATGTCTAGTTCTTTAATCCATTTTGAGTTGGTTTTTGTGCATGGTGTGAGGTAGTGGTCAAGCTTCATTCTTTTGCATGTAGCTACCCAGTTTTCCCAGCACCATTTATTGAAAAAACTTTCTTTGCTCCAGTGCACATTCTTTGCTCCTTTGTCAAAGATTAGTTGACCATAAATCTGTGGGTTTATTTCTGGATTTTCTATTCAATTCCATTAGTCTGTGTGTCTGTTCTTGTTCCAATACCATGCAGTTTTGATGATTATGGCTTTGTAGTATAGTTTGAAGTCTGGGAGTGTGATGCCTCCATTCCCTTCTTTTTTTTTTTTCCAGGAGAGCTTGGCTATTCGGGGTCAAACCATGGTGTCTTAATCCTCCTAACACAGGCATGCACATATACATACACACTAATTGTTCCCTGACTTCCAGGAACCCTATCACCCTTTGTTCTCAGATACAGGACCGCACATCCATTTGACCAAGTTTTACCCTCCTCATCCATTTCTTAAGAGTCTTACACTAAGTTATTCACACTAATGGGTAAAATATATGATAATCTTCTATTATTTGAATATGTATCATTTTTCTTTATTAGATGTGAATATTTGAGAGCTGTCTGCACTTTTAAATACTAGCCCAGCTTTGTCTCCTCTTTCGACTATGCTTTCACAAGACCTCTTTGGTGAGCCCTGAGACCTGATAATCTTTAAAAAGAGAAACTTCCATGATCTTTCATAAAATGCTTGACTGTGGTTGTACCTGTAAGATAAATATCAAATGTGTGATTGTTTGTAAGAACCTAGAAAAACAGTTGAGAACTTGTGTGGGTGTAGCATAACATCAGCTAATTACTAAATTTTGTCTGCAAATCTCCCTTAATGTGGTGGAACACACCATTTGAATACAAAATTTCAAATGAAGTGTTTATCAGGACAAAGCCAGTTCTTACATTTAGAAACTTACCCTAAGGAAGACTGCCCTGAATAATTTCTTACTAAAAGATTTATTTGCTATTTCATATGTAAGTTATGTTTAGTCTTTTGACCAGTAAAATAATATGCCAATTTCTTTCAGTTTGATGAGCTATACTCCGGGAACTATTCTAAATATTAAAGAAACATTATGTCTAAGTTCAAAATTTGAGGAAATGAGAAAATACCTAAGCATATAGAAGACATTGAATAACCTTTGGTGTTAACTTCAAGAGTATCTAAATCAAAGATAATTTCTCAATGTTCAATTTTCAATATCCCTTTTGGAAAATCATGCCCTCAATCCATGTCATTGTAAAGGACAAGAATCATTCCAAAATCATCTCCCATCAGCTTATTTTTTCAAACCAAGTATAAGCATTAATTAAAATAAAACATCCTTCATCCATCTGTGAAGTTGAATTTTATTTTTTAGACTAGATTTCTTTCAAACCCTTTCGGCAAAAGCATTTTGTGCCTATTTTGTGCCTACATTTGTGCCTATAATCTGTGTCAGTACTGAAAGAATGGAATAAACATTTGACCTCCTCAAAATAAATGTCTTTGCAGTGATTTTGAGAAGCTAGTAAAACTATGCCAGAGATATGGCACTAAGACAATAAGGAATCTAGATAAATTACACTTTTAGAATTGAGTTATTTCGATGTTACCAAAAACAACAACTGCCATGATAAAGACAAAAATAAGTCACTTATTCCCTTTCTCATTAAGTGAAGTCCATGAAGCACTTATTGAAACAGCATGTGCCTCATGCTTACTTAGGTTAAAATGATGATAATAATGACTGCTACTTATGCGAGAAGCTGTACTGCAGTAACATTCTAAAACATCTTTCATCTTGGGCCATTTCTCCTAGTAAACTCATGTAAGTCACAAAAATCAATGTTTTTCTTTACACATATTTTTGTATTACAATCTCATTGATTTATCTTCTGTACTTAAGATTATAAAAATGAGAGGAAAGAAATATGCTTTATATAAAACACACTCAATAGATGATAGCTATTATTAGTAGTATTTATATTTGATGGAGTAGCATCCAATTCAATCAATCTGTATGTTCTACTCAAGGAAAAAAATTCATGCTTCATTTCCTTTTGAAGATATATTGACGTGAACACATCATAAACTGGTGGAAGGTATACAATTTTGTAATTAAAATAAATAATTAAAGTTATTTCTAATGGAGAAGTAACAAGATGGAAGCAGAGTGAAGGTGTATGCTCTCCTCTTCCATGTACTCACAGCAAAACTGCAGCAGAACAAAGCCAATAACCCCTGAAGGAAAAACAGACAATGACAGTAAACTCAAGGAACAGTGTCCAGAGACAAAGAGGCTCAATGAGCAGCAAAACAGGCCCAGGCAAACAGCCCACAATGGCTGACCTTGGCAGTCCATAGGCAAGCAGCAGAGCAGGCCCCAGCCAGGCGCTCAGTATAGTAGGTCCTGCCAGACCACAGCGACCAATGGAGCAGGCCTCAGCAAGCAGCACAAATATTGTAGTCCCTGGAAAGTGGTGAAGTAGGGCATGGGCAAGCAGTATAAATGAGGCAGGCCCTGGAAACAGCACAGCCAGGTCCCTATTGACTGTAATGCTTAGAGTAGTACAGAATTCAAAACTGTCATAATATAATAAAAGCTTAAAGATATGAAGGAATACAGAGAAAAAATCAGAATAAAATGAATTTCATGAGAAATAAAATCAGTGAAGAAAATATCAAAATTGAAGCTCTAAATAAGAAAAATATGGAGATTCAAGATATTAAAAAAAGAATAGAGGAGATAAGTAATACAGGAGAAAGCTATGGAAATAGGAAAAAGCAAATGGAAGAACAAATAAGTACTTGAAGATGTGAAGTGAACAAAGAATCTGGGTAGAAAAGGAAAGATAAAAACAAAGTTAAAAAAATGAAGAAACACCCCCAAAATTATGAAAGCAACCTAACTATCCAATGAAAGGTGAGTGGATGTGGTGTATACATATTAAATGAATGAGAAGATGTATACACTACTACACACACACACACACACACACAGGGAAACACTACTCCACAATAAAGGAAATGAACTCTTGCCATTTGCGACAACATGGATAGAAGTGGAGGGGTTTATGTTAAGTGAAATAAGTCAGAAGGAGAAAGACAAATACCAGATTATTTAATTCATATGTGGGATATAGAAAGAGAAAACAAAGGAACAGACAAAACTAAACCAAAACAGACCTCAAATCTGACAGCAGAATTGAGTTTACTAGAGGGGGAGGTTCAGGGTGAGGAATAAAGGGGAGAGGACCCAATTATCTATGTAATGGGTTATGGGTGAGTTGGTATAAACTTACTCTCTAAGTCACATATAGTGTTGTAAGCCAATGTTACCACAAGAAAAATAAATTTTTAAAAAATGATATATTTGTGTAGGATCAAAAAGTACTTTTAACAAAATAATATATGCCACTTGACCCAATGCAATTAATTTATCTTAAGGGCAAATTATGTAAAGCATAGCACTTCTTTACAGGAATATTTCTCAGAGTTGTTTATAATATCAAACTAAATGTTTAACAATTCATCCATTGACTAAAGTATGATATAATTTTGTTATATAGCTATTGCTATCTTGAAATATTAAATGTAAAAATAAAAAATATTAAATGTATTGGCATTGAAATATTTATGAAATACTTCTATTTGATGAAGCAGTAATAAGACAGTATGTTCAAATAACATTATTTGTTTTACAATTTCTTTTTTTTTTTGAAGATTTTTTTTTAAATTTATACAAGAGCTGGGGTTCAGGCCAGAGGCATGGGAGGGTGAGAGGATTCACCAGAGACAGAGTGGGGAGCAGAACAGGCAGAAGTTACAAAGTACACTGCTGAGGGGAACAGTGGGCATGACAGGAGAGGTCTGCTGCGCCATGTGGTTGTCTCCCTAGCCGGCCAGGATTCCAACCCGTGCTGCAGAGGCTGGGAACAGCTTCATAGCGCTGCGCTCAACCCGCTGCGCCACAGGGAGGTCCCTGTTTTACAATTTCTGTGTAAATGACAAAAAAGACTTTTCAGATGAGATCATCAGATGGACAATTTATGCTATCTTTTTTCCTTCCTGTGTTTTCCCAGTTTTCTGCAATAAGCATGCATTATTTCAGAAATATATGGGAAATAGTGTAATTTTACTACTGAAAGCATGGAAGATGCTTGGAAGAGCTATCGTTCTAGTACTATGATTCTCTGGCTTCCCTTCTTTTTTACTAAAGTGTACCTGGATGGAATGGGAAAAGAAGGTGGTAGAATCTATTTCCCTTCTCGTATGCCTGACAGATTCTCTGGTTTCTGCCTTCAAGCCAAGTTCCTAAGAAATACCTCATTAGCTACACTCATGCCAAATGCAAATATCTATTCCTAAAAAGGGATACTGGTCCAAAACCCTGCCTGTTTTCCTGCCTTGGTTAACTGGACTGGTCAATAAAATTTCTTTTTGCTCTTTCTAAAATCTCTAGAGCTTAAGGAATACACTTGCAATAAAACCTTGCTTTCTTTCCTTTTGGATCTTCTCTCACCACTCTGGAGAGTTACAGGCATTTACTGGACAGAATAAGTCCCAATCTACCAAATTTGCCTCTTCTGTATTATCATTATGAGAATCAAGAAAGTAGAAGGGGAAGAAAGCTTTAAAATAATTCTTTTTACTGCTCTTACCATGAGCACCAGATGGCGAGGTCATCACGTGCCACATCATGACCTCCAAATGTGCTATATTAACTTGGGGACGAAATTGCAACAAAAATCAGTGTATGTCCATTACCTCTATGATCCCCCAAGTGGTATTTTTCCACGTCATATTACTCTTTTCATTACTATGATGGCTCTTTAAAGCTGCCTGTTTTTTAAGTCCTTGATGTATGTGCCAGAGCCCCTAAGGGAATTGGAATAAGGACAGGGAATATGGGGGCAAGAAATAATTGATTCAACATGTTAAATCTCTGGTTAAGAAAAGGAGTCCTAAAGCTACATCTTTCAAGTTCCTAGTTCTAAAAGAGCATGTTGACCTAAGTCATAAACATAAGGTTTAATAAATATTTATCTTATAGCTGCTTACTCTGTATGTTCCTATGGTAGAAAGTATTTTCATAGAGATCTTTACTCCTTAGATAACTATTTTATCTTTCCTGGAACATTTCCTGAGCTTTTGATTCTGTTTTTCTTGACATAGACTGACTAAACTTAGAGTATGCCAGGTATGTACATTATGATATTGTATTAAGCAATGTTAATGCTTTGTAGTTTTCCCCTAATACATTTATTTTTTTTTTAAATCCATTCTCATTTTTTAGATTGAGATATAATTAACATATAACCTCGTATTAGTTTCTTACTTGCAAACATGATTCAATATTTATATATCTGCAAAAGTATCACAATATCTAGTCAATATCTATTACCATATATAGTTATAATTTTTTTCTTATGATGAAAACGTTTATTATCTATTCTCCTAGCAACTTTCAAATACACAGCATAGTGTTATTAACTA
Source organism: Talpa occidentalis (assembly GCF_014898055.3). Taxonomy (NCBI): domain Eukaryota; kingdom Metazoa; phylum Chordata; class Mammalia; order Eulipotyphla; family Talpidae; genus Talpa; species Talpa occidentalis. The sequence goes on from NW_023601543.1 coordinate 39,373,876, forward strand.
TAATCACCAGACTGTACACAATATCTCCATGCCTTGTTTATTTTATGATTGAAAGTTTGTATCTTTCGACCTCATTAACCCACCTCTAGCATCCCCACGTCTGGCAACCACCAATCTATCTTCTGAACCTATGAGTTAGTTTTTTTTTTCAATTTCTACATATAAGTGAGATATAAAAGGTATTTGCATTTTTATATCTGGCTTATTTCGCTTAATTTAATGTCCTCAAGTTCCATACATATTGTCACAAATTGCCACATTTTCTTCTTTATGACTGAATGATATTCCACTATATATATATGGCCATGTGTTTATTAGCAGTGGGGGTACAATCTGAGAAAGGAATCCTTAGATAAATTTGTTATTGTATTAACATCACAGTGTTATTAAACAAACCTAGGTAGTATATAGCTAGGCTTTTTGTTGTTGTCTACTGGGATCACCTTGGTATATGTAGTCTGTCCTTGACCAATAGCATCATTAAGCAATACATGACTGTATAGCTACTGCATTTTCTTTATCCATACATCCATTAATAGGCACTTAGGATGCTTCTAACTAACACATTGATTAATGATATTTATGCCTCTATAATGAGTTCTAAATCTTTCACCACAGTTCTAGCTAATATTGATTTGGGTAATTTTCTTGCAAAGTAATTTGTTCTTACTTGCCCATGATCAAATACATTCATACTTTTATAGCTGGTCAACCTTGGGTGAGTTTTCTGAAGTTTTCACAATAGGATTGGCAATGTGCCAATGAGCTAGACGTGTCTCTCACAAATATTGAGGAATAAAGACAATGCACTATGGAAAAAAAAAACCTTAATTAAAGGTCAAGATGACACAGTTCCTAGCACTGCCTCTGCTACTAAATAGCTATTTAACACAGAGGAAATCAGCAGGGATGTTTTCTTCTGTTAAGTAATTTCATCAAGAACTTCCATTTTTATTAAATTCTCCAGTGGTAGGAACATTGTCCCTATCTCTGAGAGAGTCTCAAGTTGTCAGTCTCCTAATGAGTAAAAATTAAGTCTCCTTGAAAGTGGGATGTCTTTGACTGCAAAATAATGTAAGAGTAAGCAAAGAATTCAGAAAGTGAATTACAATCAAACATATGCTATTATTCAAGGAAGAATTTACACTGTTGATTTAATTAATATATTTACAATATTTTCTGTAAAGAGAAAATGATTACAAGATGAACTAATTAAACCCATCTAAACCTAACAGTACTATATGTACTCACTTTAAATATTTCATAAACCAAAGTAGGCAGATTTTTACCTTATGGAGTACAATTAGATACAGAATGAAAAGCTCATCATCTGAAAAGTTTTTTTTTTTTTTTTTTTTTTTTTTTTGGTGAGACCCTCGCCGGCGGCCGCGGAACAAACCAGCGCTGCAGAGGCAGCGGGCCGCCTCGCAGCCCAGCGCTCAACCACTGCGCCACCAAGGGAGGCCCTGAAAAGTTTTTCTTTATATTTGAAAAATGTTGTTTCTGAGTGTGCTTTTCCTTGGACACACACATAGTCCTCAGCAAGATTTACATCTGACTTATTTATATTATTGGCTCTTATATTTTTCATACTGGAAAATCTCAACCTAGAATAATATTGGCATAAATATTCCATTAGAATATTTTTAGAATTAGCAGTGCATAACCCCTAGGAATGACATAAATGGTGAGTATATTTCCTGGTTAACATGCAAAAAACAGCGTAATTCTTTTTTTTTTTTTTTTGTATAGAGGCATGTTTTATTTATTTATTTATTTATTTATTTGTTTGTTTGTTTTGTTTATACAAGCACTGGGTACAGTCAGAAGTGCGGGAGAGTGAGAGAATTCACCAGAGCCAGAGCGGGGAGCAGAGCAGGCAGAGGGACCGAGGTACACTGCTGAGGGGAGCAGCGGGCGGCAGGAGAGGTCTGCGCGCCATGTGGGAAACAGCGTAATTCTTTATGTGGCTGAAGTACAGTATCAATATTGTTTAAAATCGTAATAGAGAACACTTGTGGGGAAAGTTTCAGAAAGGGTCAGTCAAAAATGAGAAAATATATTTAATCAAAGCCAGTGTTGGGAGAAGCATGAAATTACTTTGGGCTGGGAATTACCTTACAGTTACCAGAGTGATAAAGTCCATCAGTCAAATACACTTTTAAATTTAACTCGGGATAAATTTAAAAGAGGAAGAACTTTTTTTAATTTATTTTTTTATTTTTATATTCCCCATACAATTGCAACCCCCTGATTTTAACCCCCATCTCTCCCCCACCCCACAAAGTGTGTCTCTGGTTCATAGTAGTTTGTTGATTTTGATTTTTTTCTTTCTTACAGTTATTCTTTTTCCTGGTCCCTTATTTACGTTTTCTAGATTCCTGCTGAGTGAGACCATCTGGTATTTTTCTTTTTCTTTCTGGCTTATTTTGCTGAGCATGATCGCTTCCAGCTCCACGGTGTATATGTACCACATCTATGGTGTATATGTACCACATCTTCTTGATCCAGTCATCTATTTTTGGGTATTTGGGTTGTTTCCAAAGCTTAGCTATTGTAAATAGTGCTGCTATAAACATAGGGGTGCAGGTGCCCTTTGGAATTAATGTTTCTGTGTCTTTTGGGTAAATACCTAGGAGTGGAATTGCTGGATCATATGGAAGCTCTATGTTCAGTAGGTGCAGAAATCTCCACACAGCTCTCCATAGTGGTTGGACCAGTTTGCACTCCCACCAGCAGTGCAGGAGAGTTCCTTTCTCTCCACATCCTCGCCAACATCTGTTGTTGCTAGTTTTTTTAATATGTGCCATTCTCACTGGTGTGAGATGGTATCTCATTGTAGTTTTGATTTGCATTTCCCTGATTGCAAGTGATGCTGAACATTTTTTCATATGTCTGGTGGCCATTTGTATTAAAAGAGGAAGAACTTTTAAGGAACATAAGGAAGGAAGGAGGAAGAAGCAAAGAGAAGGACCATAGGTCTCAATGATTAATAGACTATATGTTACGCTATATACCTTGCCTGAGGAAACTGAAGTAGGATAGCCTAAACATTATTCATATGGTGTGAACATGGTAGTAAGATAAGATCATTCTGACAGTCCCTCTGGATCATTCATTAAATACTAACCTTAAGTATCTTCTGTCTGTTTTAAGGGAAACTTTGAGGTGTTTACATGCATTCATCAGTGCCCACTTCAACATGTAATTCTCACCACTCTCTGCCATTCTTACCTCAGCTTCTTAGTTACTTAAAACTTCTGTAATACTGAATGAAACCACCTTCATGGCTACTGATAGCTTTCCACATTCCTAATGTGACATAGATAGCCAAGATTTTATAAAACAATACTGATACTGAAGTGGAGGAGAAAATTTCCTCTTTCATCTCCTACCTAGTATCTGCTCTATTTATTACAAAATCACAAAGGAAAAATACTTCATGATTTCTTTTCTTTCTATAGTCTGAGGACTTGGACATAGCACTTTCATTTTATTCTCTCCTTGGTTCAGTTATAGTCCATTTTTGTCCCAGGTATCTGTGAGTTTCCCTGGGCAGAAACACAAGTTATCACCAAGACATGGCCCTCACAAGCACCAACAATGTCATTATTATCATTATTATTTTTGGAACATTATTATTTTAATTTGCACCAAGCCTTTAAAGCAAGTTTAAATAACTTAATGCCTATTATCATCAAAGTCAGTTTCTTTATTGTTAACACCTTCATTCTTATGCCTCACAATATGTATTACCTTAGTCTGAGGAGGTATCTGTTAATCTGAACTTAACCAGGTATTTTCACACATGAGGACATGCAATGAGGATCATAGAACCTGATCCAAATAGACTACAGTTGGCAGACATAGTGGCTCACAGTACTTTTTCTCAAATTCTGGACCCACATATTTTAAATAAAAAATTATTGATTTCTGACTACAAAGACAGATTGAGGGCACTTTAAAAAAATATGAGAAAAGATGCTCAACAGTATTAGTAAAAAGTTGCAAATTAAAACAAATAAATGGCAAGAGTTGACTGGGATATTAAGAAATCTGAAGTTTCATACACTGCTGGTAGAAATTAAAATGGTGTAGCCACTTTGGAAAGCAGCTTGATGAAGTCTCAAAAATTTAAACACAAAATTAATATATAGCCCAGCAACTTTACCCCCAAGGCATTACCCAAGAAAAATTAAAATGAAAATATTCATACAAAAATGCATACCCAAAAGTTCATACTAGCTTTATTCATGATATTCCAAAGTGAAAACAACCCAATTGTTCATCAACTGATGAAAAGGTAGACAAAATATCTCATATTCATTCAATGCAATATTATTCAATTAATAAAATGAATGAATTACTAATACATGCTACAATGTGGATGAACCTCGAAAACATTATGCTAAGTGAAAAAAATGAGAGAAAAGGGCCTTATAATATCACATTGATAGGTAATTTCCAAAAGAGACAAATCTATTAGTATAGAAAATAGATTCATCATTGCTAGGGACTTTGGGGATAATGAGCAATACTACTAATAATTATGAGATTCTTTTGGGAGGTGATTAATGTGTTCTGGAATTGGACACTGGTGATGCTTGCACAATTCCAAGAATATACTAAGATCGATTTGTGTGTTTTAAAAGGATGAGGTGTATAGTATGTGAATTATACCTCAATATAAAGAAAACCTAGAGACACAGTAGATTGGTTGTTGCCTGGGATTGGTCTGCAAATGGATGGTAGATTTGGGGGATTTGATTGCAATATTCTAAAATTAAATTGTGACAATAGCTGCACAACTGTAAATTTATTAAAACCTTCTAAAATGTACATTTCAGCTGAGTGAATCTTATGGTATGGAAATTATACCTCAATAAAACTGGTTTTATAAAAGATATGAAAGTTTGTTCTCCTAGACTGATTAAATAAGAACCTTTGTGGGTAAGTTCTGGTCATCATTAATTTTTAATTATGGTGATTATAACATGCTGCCAGAATTGAATACCTTTCTTTTTTTTAAGATATATTTATTTATGCATACAAGAGCTGGGGTACAGGCCAGAGGTGTATGGCAGGGGAAGGGGTGAGAGGATTCACCAGAGACAGAGTGGGGAACAGAACAGGCAGATTGACTGAAGTACACTGCTGAAGGGAGCAGCGGGCGAGTCAGGAGAGGTCGGCTGCGCCATATGGGCTGCTCCCTGGCTGGCTGGGAACTGAACTCGTGCTGCAGTGGCTGTAGATTGCAGCAGTGGCTGAGGATTGTTTCATAGGTTGCGTCTTAACCCTTGCGCCACTAGGAGGCCCTTGAATACCTTTCTCTGAAATCATGATTTCTGTTTAAATAATTGATTCATTTTTTTAAAGATTTATTTATTTGTACAAGCACTGGGGTACAGGCTAGAGGTGCGGGAGGGTGAGAGAATTCACCAGAGACAGAGCAGGGAGCAGAACAGGCACAACGACCAAAGTACACTGCTGAGGGGAGCAGTAGGCACGACAGGAGAGGTCTGCCTCGCCATGTGGGAATCTCCATGGCCGGCCAGGAATCAAACTGATGCTACAAACAGCTTTATAGTGCTGCGCTCAACCCGCTGCGGCACCGGGGAAGCCCTGATTCATTTCTAAATGGCAATTCTTATCACTTTTAACTACATCCTCATCTCACTCCCACGTGGCTACTTACATAGTATTCATTCATGCATTCACAAATATATTCATGCATTATATTGTGGCCAAATGCTGATATGGTCACCAAAGACACAGATCACATTCTAGTAGTATAGAGACATGTAAACAACAAGTTTTCATATAATGTGATAAGGGATAAGTGAGATATATATTAAGTCCAAAAGTCCAGAGAAGGTATGACTAACATGTCCAGACACTCTGTTAAAAGCTTACAGTAAAATGATGAAGTGTGCAAATGAATAATTACAATACAGTATTATAAGAATATTGGGGGCCTCCCCTGGTGGCACAGCGGTTGAGCGCTGGGTTGCGAGGCTGCCCACAGCCTCTGCAGCGCCAGTTCGATCCCCGGCCACCGGCAAGGGTCCCACAAAAAAAAAAAAAAAAAAAATTTGGTAAGCTCAAACATTCACAAAAGGCAATGTGAGCAACCTGTCTACCTGATAGTCTCAGGGAAAGATTTACAAATACTATATTTCAAGTTGATCTTAGAAGAAGGAATTTGCCAAGAAAAAAAGGATGAGGAATAGGGAGGAATGAGTAGCATTCACTCAGGGTTTACTATGAACCAATTATTTTTATGCATGTTCTTAGCAAGCTTTAGAACCTTTTGCAACATTACAAAATTAAGAGACTATAAGGGCAAATGTTGAACACATGTAGTCAAAATATAGATGCCCAAATTGTAATAAATACACTACTATATTCTGGGGTTTTGGCAGCTAACAAACAGCCAATATGGAAAGGCAGCTAAAGTATGAACCAATGTAGCTACTTAAGAGTAACTATATCTTAAATTGAATGTTGAATGATCTAGTAATTTATCAGTGGGTGAAATTTCTAGTTTTGTATAATTCAGGTAATCACTGCATTCTTGTATTCCTGTATAGATCCAAAGATAATAATAAAAAAAGCTAAAAAATTTTAGGATATAGAATTGAGTTCTAGAAAAGAATCTCTACATTAACTCTTAGCAGAATATATTCTCCTTTGAATACCTTACTTGAATACATTATTTATTTATTTTTTGTATAGAAGTACTGTGGTATAGGCCAGGGGGGCAGGGGCAGGAGGGAGGTGAGAGGATTCACCAGAGACAGAGTGGGGTGCAGAACAGATCATCAACTTAAATACACTGCAAAGGGGAGCAGGGGATAAGACAGGAGAGGTCTGCTGCACCATATGTAGGTTAGCTCCCTGCCCAGGGATCGAACTCAGGTCATAGAAGTGATCGCACTGAGACTTAACCCCTAGGCCACCAGGGATACCCTTTACTTAAATACTTTAAGTATTTAAAGTATTAGCTTTAAAGTTTGAGACTAGGCCACAAGCTGTAAATTGTGGCTAAAGAAGGAAAATCATCAATGTTTATAGAAGAAAATATCAACAATAACTCATTCAAATATTGGCATTAGTCCCTGGGATAATTCATTTTTAGGACTTGGCTACCTCTTTCATCTACTATAATTTTGTTATCTTTTTTTGGGGGGGTTTATGATATTGTTGCTTAAATTACTTTCAGATCATAAACCTTAAAATCTTACTGAGTGTACTTTATTATAAGACAGTGAATTTAGGTGAAAATCCTTTTTTTTTTTTTTGATATATAAAAGTATAACTGAGTCTTAGTGATATAATTTAAAAATATAGTTGGGCCTCCCTGGTGGCACAGGTGGTTGAGCGCTGCACTGTGAAGCTGTCCACAGCCTCTGCAACGTGGGTTCAATCCTGACTGGGCAGGGAGAAACCCACATGGCACAGCAGACCTCTCCTGTCTCGCCCCGCTGCTCCCCTCATCAGTGTATTTCATCAGTCTGCCTGTTCTACTCCCCACTCTGTCTCTGGTGAATCCTCTCACCCTCCCGCACCTCTGGCCTGTACCCCGGTTCTTATATAAATAAATAAATCTTTAAAAAAATAAAAATATCATTAAAAAGAATTCTGTATGAGCAGTCCATATAAAAGTTACAACTATACTCAACCTGATAAAAAGAAATATTGTGGTTCACTCTCTTTGGAAACCTGAATCTGCTTTTGTACATATACTTACTGAAACTCACTGGAAGGATTAATCTTTTTCTCCTGACTGGAGCAACTTCACATGGTAGGCCCAATTCTGTGCCTAGCCTCCTTTTCTGCTGTCTGAATAAGTTCTACTCTTTTGAAGTAGTTAGGAGTTAAAATTCCTTACTTCCTTTTGGACTAGGTGAAAGTAAAGATTGCTTTTATTTTGCTAATATGGTAGTATTTTATGTTATCTGTATAAATGTAGGTTTCTGTTTTACTGGATCATAGTGTTGAGGTACCAGGTGTTAGCATAATCCTCCCTCTGCTCCCCACAGAAGTGTTCTGTATCTTATAGATCTCTTCCTGATTAGACTTACTAGCCCCCATGATGGGGTTTCCTCTTTGGCAGGAATATCTCTCTGTATCTTCTATCCATCCAGGCACCACTTTTATAATCCTTTGTCATAGGAGCTTTATTTATCCAGGATTCTGTTTTGTTGTTGTGGGTTTTTTTTTTTTCCATAGAGTAATCCATACTTAGGTATAGATTTGTTGTGATCATGGGAGGAGGAAATTACAACTAGTCTCTATTCTGCCATCTTGGACTATGCCTCTCAAAACATTTAAATGTCTATGGCAAAGTAATTTAGTAAGTTAAGTTGTTTTGTGTTTTTTTTTTAATATTCCAAAAGAATGCAAGATAGAGATACTCATTCTTAATTCCTCACTCATTTATTGTTTGTAAGTTTGATTTTTACATACACTGTATTTCAGTATGTGTGTTTGTGTTGTATGTTTTGCAGAAGATGATAAGAGAAAGGGAGACAAAAACAGACAAAGAGAGTGAGTGCCAGAGTAAAAGATGGAGAGATGAAAATATAAATAGAAAAATACAAAAGAAACCCACCAATTCTCATTTAAGAGGAAGAAAGGACAACTGAGATAGTGGGAAAAAGTCTTCCAGGCTTTTTTTTCTTCATTCACATGACTTAACTAGATCAAGTACTGACTAAAGCAAAAACATAATTACTATCAATAAGATATGCAAGAGCCAGCATTTCAATATGTTATTCAAGATTCCCAAACTACAAATTAAAATCAGTCAGCATACAAATAATTACAAAATCAACATCTCACATGAGGAAAACCAGATGCCAATGACAACACAGATCTTGGAATTATCTGACAAGGCATTATAATGCTTAAACAAGCAGTCATAACCACTATTGAACAATATAGAACAGAATCAGCAAAGAAACAAAACATAAAGAAAATTTACAGGAAAAATTTTGGAGCAAAAAAGCAAAATGAGCAAATCACTGTATAGAGTAAGAGACTACAAGGAGTTAGTAATTTTGAAGACAGATCAATTGAAATTATCCAATCTGATCAGACTAAAGAAAAAAAGATTGGAAAAATTTAAAAGAACCTCAGGTACCTGTTCAAAAAGAGGAGACAATGTTTATGTCTTAGAAGTGCTGAAAATAGAGAAGAAAGAATGTGGTGTGGAAAAATAGTTGAAGAAATAAAAACTGATAACTTACCAAGCTTGATGGAATCTATTAAGTCATTGATTCAAGAAATTCAGAAAACTTCAAACAAGTTAAAACCAAAGAAATCGATGCCCAGAAACATAATCAAACTGTTTAGAATTAAAAAACAGCCAGAAAAGAATTACATATTGTCTACAAGGGGAAAACATTCAAATGAGTACAAATTTCTCATTAGAAACTATGAAGGCCAGGGCCTCCCCTGGTGGTGCAGCGGTTGAGCTCTGGGCTGCGAAGCTGCCTGCAGCCTTTGCAGCGCAGGTTGGATCACTGGCCACCGGCGAGGATCCCACATGGTGCACAGACCTCTCCTGCCACCCGCTGCTCCCCTCAGCAATGTATTTCGTCAATCTGCCTGTTCTGCTCTCAGCTCTGGCTCTGGTGAATTCTCTCACCCTCCTGTGCTTCTGACTGTATCCAGTGCTTGTATAAATAAATAAATAAATCTTAAAAAAAAAAAAAAAAAAAAAAGAAACCATGAAGGCCAGAAAGAAGTGGTCCAATTCTTTCTTTCAAATGCTGAAAGAAAAGTATTATTAAATACTTTTATTATTAAATACTGCTATTTATTATTTCTTATTAAATACTGGTATTCTATAACCAGCTAAGATATATTCAGAAATGCAAGTGAAATAAAAACAAATGAAGGAACACTAAAGGAATTCATAGCCAGAAGGGCTCTAAAAGAATAGCTAAAGAAATTTCTTAAACCAGAAAGAAATAGTACAAGAAAACTTAGAACTTCAAGAAGAAAAAACAAAACTGTCCAAATAACAATGGACAGTTCTCTTGAGTTCTTTAACATATCTTTAACATATCTTTTAACATACATTTGATATTGAAAGCAAAATTTGTAACATTGTCTGTAGGGTTGTTAATGTAGGTAGAGATAATAAATATGAGAACTACAACATAAAGGAGTAAAAAGAACATTTGAAATGGTAAGGTACATTCCACTTTCAGTAGTAAAATATTGATTGTAGATATATTATAAAATAAGTGAATGTGTATTTTCCAATTCCTAAAGCAACTACAGGTCTTCCTCAACTTACACTGGGATTATGTCCTGCTAAACCCATCATAAATTGAAAATATCATAAGTTGAAGATGTACTTAATACACCTCACCTACTGAACATTGTAGCTTAGCCTACTCTACCTTAAACATGCTCAGAACTTACATTGGCCAACAGTTGAGCAAATCTAATACAAAATTATTTTATATTGAAGTGTTGAATATCTCATGTAATTTATTGAATATTGAAAATGAAAAACAACCTGTAAAATATTAGTTGTTAACTTTTGTCATCACATGGTTGACAGAGAGCTATGACTTGCCACTAAACAACATCACAAGAGTATGACACTGCGTATAACAAACCTGGAAAATAGCAAAATTCAAAATTCAAAGTACAGTTTCTATTGAATGCATATGGTTTTCACACTATAAGTCAAAAAATGTAAGTTGAATCGCCATAAATGTTGCCATGTGTACGAAGTTTTATAAAGAGATATAGCCAGAATCACAATATATAAAATGGAAAACTAAGAAATATTCAAATTATCCAGAAGAAGGAAAAAATGGGAAACAAACAAACAAAAAAAGATGAACAGAACAAACAGAAAATGAATATAAAATGCAGACCTGAATAAAATACTTCTGGGTATTCTAGCTGAATGAAAGTTATGGTCACACAAATACGTAAACAAGGATATTAATAGCGGTTCTATTCATAATTGCCATTACCCATTGTACTGAAATAGGTAAGTGAATCTACAAACAGTTCCATTCATATAATGAAATTTTACTCAGAAATAAATCAGAATAACTTAGATAAATCTGGAAGACATTATGCCCAGTGAAAGAATACAATCTCAACATATCACATCCTCTATAGTTCTATTTATATGATGCTGTTGAAAAGATAAAACTTTAGAAACAGAAAATGGATCAGTTGCCAGCAATTGGCAATTGAAGGAAGGTATGACTACAAAGTGGTAACACAGTGGAGCTTTGGGGAATGATGGAATAGTTTTGTTGTGGGGTTTGCACAAATATCTAAAGTATTGAAATTTAAACAACTATACAGTAAAAGAAAATATTGGCTTTACTCCATGATATTAAAAAAAAACAGGAGATCAAGTTGCTTCTTGTATGGGCTTCATATTTATTGCTGTTAGTGACCCTGAATATGCTTAAAAAATACCCAATCCTTGGCAGTCTCAAACTAACAGAAGGGTTTTTTTAAATAATAGAACTACAATCAAAGCTATGATATCTGTAATTATTATTTCCTGTCACTGCTATTAGATTTTGTTCAGTATTGTGGGAGAAGTTGTCTCAAGATTTCAGTACAACATTGCAACTCTTTGGTATATTTTCAGTAAGTAAGAAATTGTATTACTTCTCTAAAGGAGAAGTATGTATTTCAGTCCATGATTACAAGTGCTACCTAGAATTTAATGTTTTTCCAGCCATTCAGATGGATAGTTGTTAAAATGGAATAGTTGTTAAAGTAAACTGGTTGAATGGAAACCCATGTTTGTGGGCAGGAGAGAAACTCAGCTTATCGTTTTCAGTTAGCAGTTTTTGACCTTTAGCCAAGTGCAGAACTGTTCTGCTTTGCTCATTTCCTGAAAACATGAGGATGGCAAAAATCGTGATTGCTACTGATTTTCCTCAGAAGGTGATGTTGGCAATAGTTTCTAACAATTAACATTGATTCTAGTACCACAATATTACCAGCACATACCAGTGGACTCTTGAGTGCCCCATTCAAGAAAGTAAAGAACTGGAAACAGCAAGTGACAGTGGGAAAACTGTAGCTTATTGAAAGAGAAAGAGCAAGAGACAGAGCTCCATGATCACATCAAAGAGAAGAGGCTACTCATCTGGGCCCCAACAGGGGTTTTAAGGGTGAATGTCTCAGTTGTCTCTACCTTAACTTCCATGGTTTCCCTTCCTGTTTTCCTCATTTTTTTCTTTCCTTTAGCTGGTCAGATTCAATGGTCACACTATCCAATGAATTCTCATTTACTAGGCTTGTACTCTTGTCAAGATCTGTCATATAGCTTGGATATACTCAAATATACCAGAAGCCCTCTAATACCTCTGTTGTCATTTTTTGGAGTTAGGAATGTGGGGTCCTTGGGTTCACTCTGGGAAAGGTTTCACCAGAGCTCCCATTTCAGTGAGTTTCTCCATGAGACAGAGACATTAGTTATATTTAAAGGGCAGGTTTATTAGGGAAAGGGACAGAATAATAAAGGACACTTGCATAGACACAAGCGGGCAGGAAGAGCTGCCCCAAAAGGGACAGGTTTGCTGAGAGAGGTATGCATGGTTGCAGGCGGGTGGCCTTGAGAAGAGCTGCCTCCCTTTGAGGGAGGTCAGTGAAGAGGTCTCGGCATGGTACAGGCCACAGGCAAGCAGGAAGCTGCTGCACTTCAAGAGAGAGTTGGTGAAAAGAAGCACCTGCATAGTCACAGGTGGGCAGGCGGAGTGCTGCCCCACTGTGGGGGCAGCATTAGGTTTTATTATCTTCAGGGAGGAGCTCATCTTTGTGGGTGGATGGTTTGTGTCCCTGACACTCCTTATAGCAGTCTGATAGTTTCTGGGTGTTGCGCCTCCTGATCTGGGCATTGATGTCTGAAGGTCTTGGTTTCTATAACTGGGTTAATGGATTATGCTGAGTTAGGTTCTTGACCTTGTATATCCTTTCCTCCACCACCCCCAGTGGGGTTCATGATAAGGACACTATAAGCAGTTTTGTACAAACATAAGGAGTGGGGGGGTCTAGTGTGGTCCTGCAACTTACCTAGCTTGTGCTTTCAGCAGGATGTTCTATTCTGGCCTTATCTGCCACTGTCATGCACAATTATGCTCTTAACCAAAAAAAGGGCATCATTGTTTGTTCTAGTTAAAATCGGTGGTTTCTCTACCCCTGTTGTGCCAGCAACACCACACTGACGTAGAAATGAAACAGGAGTTGTAGAGCAGGCTGTGCAATGTAGGATGCTCCCCAAAGAACAAGATCCTTGCCTTTTTATTGATAGTAGAACAAAGAGAAAAGGGTAGGTCAAACTAGAAATATGATTATGTTATTTGGGACTTTAGGGAAGGTGAGTCCGCTGATCAGGTAAAACATAATCCTGACCCCCCGCCCATGGTTCCAATCTTATTAACAAGGCGTTCCACTGATCAGTCTCTGGGACAAAATGGCCCCCTGGGCATTCCTGGTCATAGTTCATGATGTATACACATTACCCCAGAGCAGTCAAGCTTCCTGCTCTTGTTTAACTTGAAAGGAGCCTTGTAGGGTCTAGCATGCTACATTTAGTTGACCCACATACCCCTGTGACAACAATATTCTCACTGATTATATTTCTTAAAAAACAGCCATGATTTTCTTAGGTGTAAATCCTTTATTAAGAGAGGAATTCATATAACTGAAAATCTATAAATTTACAAAACCATGTATTTAGCACCACAATAAAATAGTCCCTTCATTGTATCTTCTATTTGAGAACAGAAATTTCTGCCAGGTTTCATATACATCGTTCTGATAATAAGTGCATTATTAACTTGAGTTCACTGCAGTCATAGACCAAAACACATAAAAAGCTTATTGAAACTCAGCCCTGATCATTAAGCCATCAGGAGTTCTCAGTGGTGAGTAGGAGAGGTATTAAGACTGATGGAAGCTGATACTGGTTCAAGGTGGAGACTAAAGAAAGAACCAGGGGAAATGACTAGTTGCCTTTGGGGAAGGGCACAGTGCAAATCAAATTCCAGGAATGTGAGGGAGCACATTTCAATCCAGATCATCATTCACTTGTTTGTTCAGTCAATAATTATTTGTTGAGTGACTACTTCATGCCATGCATTTTTCCCAGTACTGGGGATACTTGGGGATCCAAAAGATCGAAGTGCTTCTTGTGGAACTTTTAAGTTTGTGGGAGGAGAAATATAAAAACAAGTAAATGAGATAATTTCAGATAGTCATATGTACTATCAAAGACACGAAACAGAGTAATGTGATAAAGGATGATTAAGGATGAGGGTGGGGTTGAGGAGTCTACTTTGCATATGAAGATCAAGGAGATATTTGCACTGAGGCCTTAGAAGGAAGCAGCAGTCATGAGACGATGTAGGCTGGAGGAAGAGCAAATGTAAAACCCTAAAATGAGAACAGTTTGGCCAATGTGGCTAGCACATTATAGAAATAGGATGACAGACCACTTAAGGTTTGTGGAATTACAGTAAGTAGTTTGAAAACTGTAGTAAACAGTTTGTTTTTAGTACAGTTGGAAGCCTTTGGGTAATTTATAGTGAAGGGAAAATGGTTTGGCTTATTTTTTAAAAAAATAGATTTGGCTGCTGTGTGAAGAATTAATTTTAGGAGAGCAAGAGTGGAAACATGGAAACCTGTTAAAATGAAATAATCTACACAAGAGAAGATTGTGATTTGTACCAAGATAGTAGAATCGGAGATAATACAATATGCGGAATTACATCCAGGATATATTTTGCAATTGTGACTGAAAAGACTTGATGATAGATTGATTGTATGTGGCCCACGAAAAAAGAGGAGTCAAGAATTACTTAAGTTTGTAGCCTGAGCAATTATATTGAGGATTGAAACATTTGCGTAGATGGGAAATACACTTGATTTTATTGAGGGACATATAAGACAAGAAAAAGATTTTTTGAATGTTTTTAATTTATGATTCCTATTAGACATCTAAATAGAGATGCCAATTTTGGCAGTTGAATGTATGGTGCTTGAAATTAAAAGAGTTTGGGGCTATAAATATAAGTCAAGAGTCACAATATAGAAATAGCAGACGAAAATGTGAAGCCCAGTCTGGGGGATCAGAGTGTCACAATGGATAAGTCTAAAAAAAAAAAAAATCCGTCTCAAAGATCAGCAGTCTCCATAATTCAGTAAAAACTCTCCAAGTTGATAGAGTAATCAAAAAAGTTATGCCCAGTCTCTATTTAGGAATAAGGAATGTAAGGGTCATTTTTTTTCCCAGTGCAACATGAAATTTTTAGAGTGTTTTAAGAAAGTGATTATTATATGATTTCCATTTTTATAAAGTTTCTTAAGCTTTTTAGATCTTGCTAAATGAATCACAAGAGTACAAAAGAAAAAAACAGGATAGATGTGCTAGGCAGAATTCTAAGATGACCTTCTCCTCCTACTCCCCCTTCCCTAACCCTCAATTGCCAGCTGCTGGGATAAAACTACTTCTCTCAGTTACTCAGTCACATACGAATCCAGGTAATGTTATAACGGGTTTTGTTGATATATTAAGTCTCTGTCTCAACTGATTTTAAACTGAAGAGATTATTTGGGTAATCCTGATTTGATTATGCTAGCCCTTTAAAAATAGAATTTTCTATAATTGCTAACAAAAGAGAAAATCAGTATTGATATTACTTAGAGGGATGGTAATTTATGTATTATTGCTGGTCTTAACATGGAGAAGTCACATGGCAAGACATACAGGTAGCCTCTAGGATCTAAGAGTAGTCCTTGGTTGACATCCAGCAAGGAAATGAGGATGTCAGTTTTTTAATCACAGGGAAATGATTTCTGCCAACAAGAATAAACTTGGAAGTGAATTTTTCCTCAGAGCCTCCAGACTAGGACTGCATCCAATTGAGACTTGGATTGCAGCCTTTCTGATATTCTAAGTAGAGAATCTAGTCATGCCATGCCAAAATGCAGAACTACAGAACTGTGAGCTAACAAATAGGTGTTGTTTTAAATTTGTTGTAATTTGTTACACAGCAACAGAAAACCAACGTATAATGTATTAACTTACTAGTGTTGTCATAATAAAGTACCAGAGTAGGTGATTTAAACAACAGAAATTTATTTTCTCACTGTTCTGGAGATTGAAAGTTTGAGATCAAGGTGTTGGTTGGGGTTATTTCTTCTGAAGTCTCAATCCTTAGTTCATTGATGTCTGCATTCTAATTTCTTCCTATGTGGTTACATGGTGTTATGGCCACTTTAGTCACCTTTTTATAACTTAATAACCTGTCAAAGGACCCTACAGCCAATTACATTCACCTTATGAAACACTGGGTGTTAGGATTTCAACATAAAGATTTGGAGAAAGCTTGATACAATTCTTTCCATAACACAGGAAGACTAGTTAGGAAATTTTATGATAGTCTAGAAGAGAAATTATTGTGATTTGGACTAGGAAAATATAGTTGACAATAAAGACGAATGATGCAAACTAGACTTGTGGTGATCATGATGTAGTGTATAAACATGTCAAATAAAGTTGCACAATTGAAACATTAAAAAAGTGGTTCCATACAAATCTTAAAATTTGTTCCATTTCTGTGAAGAATGCCTTTGGAATCTGAACAAGGATTGCACTAAATCTGTATATTGCTTTAGGTATAAAGGCCATTTTGACAATATTAATTCTTCTGATTAATGAGCACTGAAAGTCTTCTATTTCTTTGTGTCTTCTTCTTCTTCAATTTCTAATAACAGTGTCTTATAGTTTTCAGTGTACTGATCCTTCACTTTACTTTGTTAAATTTATTCCTAGGCATTTTATTCTTTTTGGTGTGATCGTAGGTTATATTGTTTTCTGCATTTCTCTTTCTGTTAGTTCATTGTTTCCATATAGAAGTTCAACAGAGTTTTGTATAATGGTTTTGTAGCCTGCAACTTTATTGTATTTCTTGTTATTTCTAAGACTTTTTGATGGGGTTCACATATTGTGAAATATAAAGAAACAAAATAAATGAACAACCAACCAAAAATAAACCCTTAGACTCTAACAACAGAATGGTGGTTACCGGAGGAGAAAGGGGTTCTTTGAAGAATGTTAATATCCTCCGCTTTATCCTTGACTGTATCTCCAATTATTGGACCCATGACACACAAAGCAAATACATCTTTTAAGACTGGAGAAAAGATAAGAAAATTTAATCTCTACCAGTTGCTCCCATGTTCCATGGTTTGATATGAGACAAACAATTAACATTCTTGACCTATGTCTTAGTAAATTATAGGTGAGACAATTTTCTTTGTGGACTCTGCACCTACTATAGTAAATGTTTCTTCATAATGTTCTCTTTATTTGATCATCAGACTCATCTATAAATTAACTGAAACTATAATTTTTATATGTAAAGCTAAATAAGTAAACTAATTTGTAATACAGAAGTTTGAATTTAAGTACCAGTGCTAAGTTTGAAATAGAAATTTGTACTTGGCTTCTAGCTATGTAATTTACTGGTTGGTGGACTATTTTTTATTTTTACAGTCAAGTTTCTCATTGCCTGATTATTCTTATCAAAATTTAGTAAAAAGTCAAGACTTCACTCAGTGACCCTGTAAATGTGAGGGCAATGTTTCTCTCTACAAAATATCATGAACCTACTAGGTCACTACTGTACCTCTAGAGGAGAATCTATTCCTCCCCTAAGTGAATAGGAAACTCTCAAACTATCAGAACAACTCCACAATTCTTTGCTACAGGTGTCCCATGTGCTTCCTGGAGTGGTAAGGACTATAACCACTAATTAAGCTATAGATTCTCACTTTTTTCCTCCACTGGGATAGAAGTAGATAAGAACATGGAAAGGATTGTTTTAAGTGAAATAAGTCAGAAAGAGAAAGACAAATATCAAATGATTTTATTCATATATAGAAAATAGAGAAACAAAACACAGGAACAGACAAAATTAAAACACAAAGGAAAAAACATAGAAATCTGACTGTAGAATTGAGGCTGCTACAAAGGGATGGCTGGAGGTGGGGAGCAAAAGAGGGGAGGGGCCCCAATGATCTATGGTGAAGGACTGTGGGTGTTTTGGTGGTATGTGTGTGTGATAATATACATATGAATAGGTATGAACCTATATACCTAAATCATATACAAGTCTGTAATCCAGCATTATCCCAGTAAAAATTAAAAGAATAATAAAATGTATGTAGAAGGCAGCCATTTAAGATAGCTTTTGATTTACCTGTATCTTAAGTGTCTCTGTGCACTTGGAGAAGCCTCATTTGTCTATCAGAAAAAGAAACCACACTATCCATATTCCTGGAACTAGAAATTCAATTAGAGACAGTTTATACCCTTAAGGAGTTCCCAGACAATCTAGATCAAGTCTGTTGTACATATGTATGTTAAACACTTACATAATGTGGTGGATGTTTTTGAAAAATAGATTTTATGAAAGAATATAACTCTGCAGTGTGATTATAGCTAGTATCAAATGCACTTTGGAACAATGCTGGAACATTATCATTTGATAAATATCACCTCTTGTTACATAAGTACAAGAACATGGTCAATCTATACTTCTTGGGTGTGTTGGTGATTTCTTTCCTCAGCATTCTTATCTTTTCCTTTATCACATTTATATTACACTGCTTTACTTATCTATCCTAGCTTTCATCAGCCAAATGCATGTCTTTTATTGCTTCTATGAAACTTGATTGCTCTATAGTTGTCATTTTTCATTGTACAGCTTTGCTTTTAGTAACTGAGCCATATTCTGCTCAGTAATACCTGTTTCAGATGGTCCTATTTAACTCAGTAATATTTTATTCTTTAATATTTTAAAAGAAAAGTTGTTTATAAGACTTAATAATACACAATATGTTAGGCTTAATAATTTTTATTTATAAGCATCCCTCAGGGGCCTCCCTGGTGGCCTAAGGGTTAGGTCTTAGCACTACCGCTGCAAAGGCCCTGAGCTGAATCCCCAGCCAGGGAGCTACCCACATGGCTCAGCAGACCTCTCCTGTCTTGCCCACTGCTCCCCACAGCAGTGTATTTCATTAGATGTGCCTGTTCTGCTCCCCATTTACCTCTGGCCTAAACCCGTTTTTCTATGCAAATATAAATAAATATTTTTTTAAAAAAAACTCTTAAAACACCCCTCAGATTTTCTTAACTGTTTTCAAGAACTTTCATGCACATAATTTCATTTAAGTTTTATATTTAGTATGATAACAGAGATTTTGTCCATGATAAGTTTTTTGGAGGAGAAAGAACATTGCAGAATATTTGTGTATGTGTCTATAAAGATATATATATATATATATATATACACATACACATATACATGCATCAGTATATAGCATATTATGTATACATATATACTACATATAAAACATACAAACATATATACACATACATATATAATTCTGTAGGAAAATATGTACAATACACACAAAACTATTATCATTGCTTACCTCTGAAAAATGAGTTTGTGGGATTATCAGCAGGATTTCAGTTTCTACATCATACATTGCTGTATTGATTGAAGTGTGTATTGATCTTGTAATGTAGTGAGTAAATAATAAAATAGGAACAAAGTAGAAGCAGGGGAGGAGGGAAGCAGTTAGGGAAATGCTGCCGTATCATGTGGGAAGTCTAGAAGTCTAATCACTAGCTTCTCATTTGAGAGATAGTAAATAACTAAAAAAATCAACAACTCATTTAGTGATATTTGTTGAATATCAAACTTTTGAGAACTTTGTTAAACATGGTAGCATAGAATAAAGTTATGTTTGGTTTCCTTTTCAACTCTCAGATTTTAGTATCTTATTTGTGCAAAAGGTCCTTAAATAATGGCATTTCCTTCAACTTAGTTTCATTGCAACATTGTTGAGGAAAAAAATCATTTCCACAAAAACATGGGCTGCTATCTTGTGTGAAGTTTATACATTTTCCCAATGTCTGCATGGGTTTTCTACAGGTACTCTGTTTTCCTCCACATCCCAAAGATGTGCATGTTAGTTTAATGTGTCTAAGTTGTCCCAGTTTGAGTGAGTGTGTGAGTGCATCCCGTGCCAAAATGGTGTCCAGACCAGGGTTAGTTACCTTGTGGCCTGAGCTGCTGGGGACAGATTCTTGCCACCAGTGAGCTTAAACTGCAATAAGTAGATTGGAAAATTAATTAATTAAAGTAAGTTTTGTATTATTAGAGTCTTCATGTCTTTACTTAGGTATCAAGGGAGATACAGAAGTAGAACTAAAGTCCTGGCTTCAAGAAACATCAAACACTTATCAAGTATAATCTTTTAATTTTTGCAAAAATATATAGATGTTGAGTTGTACATATGTGATACATTGTTATGAATAAATATAATAAACATTGTTGGTTGATTCACTAGTAACCACTGTCCCCTTTCTCCTTCTTAATAATCTCAACTTTCATTAGGTATCTACATGCCTCAAGGAAAACTTACATTACCTTTAGCCCCAGAGATGGTTCTAATATATTCAGGAGTGAGCTTATGATCCAAGTTGGTCCAATTAGACTGAAGACCTTCTGATGAAATTATTCTTCAGGATTGTGTGAAAAGAATTCTTTTTTTGCTGCTTGATGTTAATGAGGAAACCTGTAACCCTTATCGCTACTGGCAACCCTCAAAAAAATATAAGGAGATAATTGCTTAGGATGAAATGAATACTGTGGAGAAAAGATTAGAGAGACAGCCCCAAAAATCTAATTGTATCTTTGAGCTGCTGAATTAACCATCTTTGAATCTCTTATTACTTCTGAACTTCCTATTATGTGAGATAATATATGTACATCCTTATTGTTTATGCTAGTTCAAGTCAGATTTCCCATTACATGTGGATGAAATCATCATAATGCACAGTGTACAAAGCTATCTTCAGGTGGCAGTGGTATTATAAGGGCTTTATTTCTCTTTTATATATTTGCTAGTTTTTTTTCAAATATTTTACAGGTACACATGAAATGCTGCTAAATTTAGGAAAGAACAAGAAATGTTACTTTATTTTTTAAAGGTATTTCTTTCTTTTTTAAAAGACTTATTTTTTTTTATTTATTTATGCATACAAGAAATAGGGTGCAGGCCAGAGGTACAGGGAGTGAGAGGATTCACCAGAGACAGAGTGGGGAGCAGAACAGGCAGATCTACTGAAATACACTGCTGAAGGGAGCAGCGGCCAAGGGAGGAGAGGTCTGCTGTGCCAGGAGGGTTGGTTCCCTGGCCGGGGATTGAACTCAGGCTATATTGGTAATAGCTCTGAGCATAAACCCTGAGCCACCAGGGAGGGCCCCAAGAAATGTTACTTTAAAATGATATACAAAATAAACATGCTTGTTTTAGGAACTATAGAAAATAGTAAACATATAAACAGTAAGAAAACAGTAGAAAACAGAAAACAGTAAACAATACAAACACAAGTAAGTAAAAATTCTTGTGAATATGCTGCTTCAAAATAATCACATTTTATGTCCTAAACTTTTTCTGTAAATGCACATTTTTCTTTATATAAAAATGATATCACACTTTACATAACCTAATTTTCACTTATTAATTGATCATTTTATCAACATTGTTCATGAATTACTGTAATATATATAGTATGGATATACACAAATACATTCTTTGATATTTAGGTTGGGTGTGTAACTATACATTTTACTGAAATATATTTGATGTACAACATGTAAATTTAAGGTATAAGCATGTTGTTTTGACGTATTTATTGCAATATGATTGCCATTTAAGCAATAGTACCTCTATCGCATCACAAAATTGTAATTATCATTTTGTTTTGTTTTTATGGTTGAAATAATTAAGTTTGATGATTAATTATAATACATTATTGTCTATATTTACTACATTAAACCTCTAGGATTAATTGACTACTAGTTGCAAGTTTCTACCCTTAAACAACATCTCTCCTATTCCCTTACCTTCTAGTTCCATGTAAACACAATTTTACCTTTTTATGCTGTAACATTGTTTACAGCACTGTGTATGATTCAGAAGTGTGTAATCACACCCCTTAAGATATATGTTACCACACCCACCACAAGGCACCCATAGTCTTCCACAGTAGTCAATTGGACACTATCCATACTTTACTGTCCACCTTCCCCTTCCCTCTCTGGTAGCCTCAACTAAACACTTAGATTTCTAGGATTTGCTATTGGTTTGTTCAAACACTTAGATTTCTAGGATTTGCTATTGGTTTGTTCTTATAATTTTGTTTTGATTCTCTATATTCCACATATAAGTAAAACTATCTGGTATTTGTCTTTTTCCTCTGACTTATTCACTTATCATTATACCCTACAATTCCATCCACATTGTTCCAAGTGTCAAGAGTTTAACTTTTTTTAAAGCCGAGGAGAATACCATTGTGTATATATACAAAATTTCACTTTTTTTTTTAGAGATTTATTTATTTATACAAGAACTGGGGTATAGGCCAGAGGTGCGGGAGGGTGAGGGGATTCACCAGAGACAGAGTGGGGAACAGAACAGGCAGACTGAAATACCCTGCTGAGTGGAGCAGCAGGCGAGACAGGAGAAGTCTGCCGCAAAATGTGTGTATCTCCCTGGCCAGCCGGGCTCAAACCCACACTGCAGAGGCTGTGGGACAGCTTCATATCACTGCACTCAACCACCTGTGCCACTGGAGAGGCCCCAAATTTCACTTTTTGTATTATACATATGAATGCCATCATACAGTGGTTACCTTTCTGTATCTAATTTAACTCACTTTACCTAATATCCTCAAGTTCTATCCATGTATTAAAAATGGCAGGATTTGCTTCATTGTCATGTCTAATAATATTCCTTTACACTCACTCACACACACATGCACACACACACCTACATATATATATATATATATATATATAATCTATCTACCTATCTACCTATATGTATATATCTCACATCGTTATCCCTTCTTCTTTTAAGAGGCACTACGTTTGTTTCCAATTCTTGACTATTGTGAATAATAGTGCAATAAACATGGAAGTAAATATAGCTCTTTCATGTTCTTTGAATATATACCCAGAAGTGGAATTGCTGGATCCTATGGTATATCTGTATGAAAATTTTTGAGGCACCTTCATACCATTTTCCATGTTGACTGAACCAATTTACATTCCCACTAACAATTTACAAGGGTTGCATTATCTCCACATTCTCACCAACACTTAATATCTCTTATCTTCTTGATAATAAGTATTCTAACAGGTGTGAGGTGATCCTAATAGTGTTTTTGGTTTGTAGTACCCTGATGATTAGTGTTGCTGAGCACCTTTTCATTTACCTCTTAGCCATTTGGATATCTTCTTTAGAAAAATGTTTGTCTTAGTCTTCTCTACATTTTTTAAATTAGATTGTTATTTTGTTGTATGAATTCTTCATATATTTTGCATATTAACCCCTTACCCATTACGTGATTTGCAAAAATTTTCTGCCAGTTTTAGGTTGCTTTTTCATTTTTTTAAAAAGATTTATTTATTCATGCGTACAAGAACCAGGGTACAGTCCAGATGTGGAGGAGGGTGAGAGGATTCACCAGAGATAGAGTGGGGAACGGAACAGGCAGACTGACTGAAATACACTGATGAGGGGAGCAGCCGGCAAGACAGGGGAGGTCTGCCGCACCAGCTGCACACAGCTTCACAGTGCTGTGCTCAACAGCCTGTGCCACCAGGGAGGCCCTGCTTTTTCATTTTTTATTGCTTCCTTTGTCATCGGAAGCTTGTTGCATTCCTATTTGTTGATTTTGTTGTTGTTCTTTGTCTTTTTTGGTGTCATATCATGGAAAACATTGTCAAAATCACTGCCATTCTGTTGATCTAGCAAGTGTTTTGTCTTTTTTCCTTACTTTAAATTTCCCTCTCTTTTAGATTTTTTCCACTTCTACTCTGATGTGTTTCAGTATTTGTTTTTTATTTCCCTGTATGGGCCTCATTGGGTGTTTTTCTTAAAAGATTGATTTATTTATGCATGCAAGAGCTGGGGTACAGGCCAGAGGTGCGGGGCGTGAGAGGATTCACCAGGGACAAAGTGGGAAACAGAGCAGGGGGATTGACTGAAATACACTGTTGAAGGGAGCATCAGGAGAGACCGAAGAGGTCTGCTGCACCATGTGGGTTAGCTCCCTGGCTGGCTGGGGATTATACTGGTGCTACAGAGGCTTGGATAGCTTCATAGTGCTGAGACTTAACTCCTTGTGCCACCAGGGAGACCCTCATTGGGTGTTTTGACTCATAAGATTCATGCTATATATCAGTTTTGGGAAATTCTAAGTCATAATCATTTCCAAATTACTTTAATATTACCCTGCTTACATCATGTATCCTCTTTTCTCCATCTGGAACTTAGAGTAACTTTGATTAGGTCTTCTTACATTGTCCACCACATTCCTTAATCTTTTATCCATATTTTCCACATTTGTGTCTCTTATGATCCATACTGGGAAATTTCTTCTTGTATAGTCTGGTTCATTAATCTTTACTTGAGCTGTGATCAATGTGCTGTTAAATGAAACGTTGAACCTTATACTTTATCGATTTTTTTATTTCTAAAGTTCTGTTTGGATCTCTTTCAAGTTTTCTATAACATTTTTATGTAGTTCCTTTTCCTTTATCACTTATTTCTTAGAACATAATTAGCTTAAGTTTCTTATATTGCGTCTGATGATTCTGATATCTCAGGATTTGGAGAGCCTTATTCTGTTGTCTATTGCTTTTACTTATGGTGTATTGTCCTCATGTGGTTGATTGTCATTGACTGTGGGGCTCATTGACCCTTACAAGTTTATCTGAGAAGAATATCCCAGCTTTGATATCTTCCACCAGAGAGGCCATGGTTTACTTCTTTCAGGTGCTTGGAACTTCTACCAGTCTAGACCTATTTTTAACTCACATATAGCTTGTGGTTCTCTCTATCTTACCGTTGTTACAAATTTGGGCTGAAACTCCAACTTTAGGAATTGGTTTTCTTTTTTGTTGCTCTACTCATCATGAAAATATATCCTCTAACAACATTGTGGGGGTGGGGAAAGTTAAGATTTATCTTTAGCTAATCCTTATACAAAAAAAGTAACTCTTTGGTGATCCTATTTCAATATTGGGAAGGTTTTAGATTTATGCCTTCTTTATCTTGCGAGGTCATTTTTACAACTGGAAGAAAATAAATATCTCTAAAAAAGGGGTAAATATTTAGGAAATATAACTCAATGAAGTATCATTGATT
Organism: Talpa occidentalis; assembly: GCF_014898055.3. Taxonomy (NCBI): domain Eukaryota; kingdom Metazoa; phylum Chordata; class Mammalia; order Eulipotyphla; family Talpidae; genus Talpa; species Talpa occidentalis. The sequence goes on from NW_023601543.1 coordinate 39,399,175, forward strand.
TTAACCTCTTTATATTTGCAATGTGTAAAAACTTCATTTAAAATTTTGCTTTTCCTTAAAGTAATCGTCAATCTGTAATTTTTCAAAGTGAAAAGAGACATATAGCAACTCAAAGAAAACTCATAATCATCTGTAGCAAGAGTTTGCAAACTATTACATACATCGTTTTTATAAATAAATTTTTATAGAACATGTTCCTTTACACATTATTTATGGTTGTTCTTGCAGTACAAGGTAAAATTCAGTAGTTGAGAAAGAGACTTCTCGCCTGCAAATTCTTAATTGTTTACCATATATAAGAAATTTTAGAGAAAATTTTCCTTTGAGGAAAAAATGTCCTAAGGAAGTCACTTTAAACTTCACCTAAGTTACCTACAAGTAGGCATAGCTGATAGAAAATTTTGAAGTTGCAAATACCATACTTAAAAAGTAAAATATTGGCCAATAAGGAATATCCATCTGACTAAAGGATTTTAATAGCCATAATAAAATAAAATAAATTCATAGGAACCTTCAGAACCTAATTAGTCTCCTTTAACACTGCCAGAAAATGTCTGTGACTAATTACCATATTTTTATAGTTTAAATAGTAAAAATTAATAAGGTATTCTATGGATGAACTGTAACACCTCTGATTCATGTGTTTATTGATAATCATGTATAATCTGTTCTAGAATTACCTATAGCAAGGCCTTCCCTGGTGGTGCAAGCAGTTGAGCGCATCGCTGTGAAGCTGTCCGCACTAGCCTCTGCAGCGCTGGTTTGATCCCAGCTGGCCGGCGTGGCGGACCTCTCCTGTCTCCCTCCCCTCTCCTGTCTCGCTCACCTCAGTAGTGTATTTCCCACTCTGTCTCTGGTGAATCCTCTCACCTTCCTGCGCATCTGGTCTGTACCCCGGTTCTTATATAAATAAATAAATAAATCTTAAAAAAATAAAAAATAATAAAATCTTGAAAAAAAAGTTACCTATAGCAGCACATGAGAGTTTTTACATTTTGTTTACATAAAGCAATATAGTGATTCAATGTTATCCCTATAAAATTCTAGCATTCTTCACAGGAATAGAAGAAAAATTCGTAAAATTTGTTTGGAATAACAAAAGACCCTGAATAGCAAAAGTACTCCTGAGGAAAAATAAGGAACAAAAATGGAGGTACCATGCTCCTTAACTTTGAACTGTACATAGTAATTTGAAAAACTTGGTATTGGAATAGAAAGAAACGTTTGTCATTGGAACAGAATCGATAGCCTAGAAATAAACTACACACTTATGAATAACTAATTTATAACAAAAGAACCAAGACCCTATAGGCACATGAAAAAAAAATGTTTGGGGAATGCAAATAAAAACTACAATGAAATATCACCTCACCCCTGTAAGAATGGCCTGTATCAAAAAGACTCAAAACAACAAATGTCGACAAGGATGTGGACAAAGAGTAATACCCATCCACTCTTGGAGGAACGCAATTTGGTACAGTCTCTATGGAAAATAGTATAAATATTCCTCAAAAGCTAAAAATGAAAATACCATATTATCCAGCAATATCACTGTTAAGTATTTGCCCAAAAATTATGACACACTAATACAAAAAATTCTGTGTTCCTATGTTCAAAGCAGCATTATTCGTAATAGCTGAGTTATGTAATCAACTTAAATACCCATAGACAGATGACTGGTTAAGAAATTGTGAAACACTATGGAAAGCTGTGTGGAGATTTCTTGAACTACTAAACATAGAGCCTCCATATGATTCAGCAATTCCACTCCTAGGTATTTACCCAAAGGACACAGAAACATCAATTCCAAAGAGCACCTGCACCCCTATTTACAATAGCTAAGCTTTGGAAACAACCCAAATGCCCAAAAATAGATGGCTGGATCAAGAAGATGTGGTACATATACACCATGGAATATTACTCAGAATTCAAAAAAGATAAACACATGCAATTTGCAGCAACATGGATGGAGCTAGAAGCGATCATGCTCAACGAAATAAGCCAGAAAGAAAAAGAAAAATACCGGATGGTCTCACTCATAGCAGGAATCTAGAAAACATAAATAAGGGACCAGGAAAAAGAATAACTATAAGAAAGAAAATATCAAAATCAACAAACAACTATGAACCAGAGACACTCTATGGGGGGTGGGGGAGGCGGGGAAAGGAGGGCTTGGGGTCAAAATAAGGGGGTTGTAATTGTATGGGGAATATAAAAATAAAATTTAAATAAATAAACAAATAAATAAATAAATCTTAAAAAAAAAAGAGAGAAATTGTGAAATATATTCTCAATGGAATACTACTCAGCCATTAGAAAAGTACCTCTTAGGACAAAATGGTTGGACCTTGAGGTGATTATACCAACTGAAATAAGCCAGAAAATGAAAGTCAGTTACCTGATAGTTGCATTCATTTACAGAAAATAAATAACCAAGGAAAATAAACTGGCAAATCATAGTAAAAATAATTCTTTGATTCCATGAAAAATATACTGGCTAACAAATGGGGGGAGAGAAAAAGGGTTAGGGGATAAAAGGTGATAAGATATTGGTACTGGAGCTTTAGTGGAAAGTGAGTGACGTATGTGCACATTTAGAAGTATGACGTTTACTCCCAAAATTTTATAGTTATGTAAATGACAAATCAATACTTTTTTCATGTATTTTTTTTTTTTTTTTTTTTTTTTTTTTTAATAGAGGCATGTTTTATTTATTTATTTATTTGTTTGTTCTGTTTATACATGCACTGGGTACAGTCAGAAGCGCGGGAGGGTGAGAGAATTCACCAGAGCCAGAGCGGGGAGCAGAGCAGGCAGAAGGACCGAAGTACACTGCTGAGGGGAGCAGCGGGCAGCAGGAGAGGTCTGCGCGCCATGTGGGACCCTCCTCCGGTGGCCGGGGAGCAGCCGGGGATCGAACCGGCGCCGCAGAGGCCGCGGGCAGCTTCGCAACCCAGCGCTCAACCGCTGCGCCACTGGTGAGGCCCTTTTCATGTATTTTTGGATTTGATTTGTTCATATTTTGCTGATGATTTTTGCATCTATATTCATAAAGTTATTTGTTTTGTAGGGTTTTTCCTTTGTATTGTCTTTGCTTTTAATATCAGGGTAATTTTGGCCTCATAAAATATTTTAGGAAGTTTTCCTTCCTCTTCTATTTTCTGGAGGAGATTGCACAGAAAATATGTTAATTTCCCTTAAATGTTTGATGGAATTCAGCATTTTTCTTTGGAAAGAATTACTATTATGTATTCTTTTTACTATTATGTTTTAAATATAGGGCTAACCAGTTTATCTGTTTCATCTTGGGTGATTGTGGTAGTTTGTGGTTTTCCAGGAATTGGGCAATTTCATCTAAGTGGGAGAATATATGCACATGGAGTTGTTTATATATTACTTAATTATGCTTTTAATGTCCATGGAGGCAGCAGTGATATTTTTCTTTCATTCTTGATTTTGATTATTCTATTTTCTTTCTTTGTATTCTTAGAGGATTATCAATTTTATAAATTTCTCCCCCAAAGAACTGTCTTTTAGTTGTTTGATTTTCTCCATTCTTTTTCTGTTCTCAGTCTCACTGATTTTGGTTTTTATATTTATTATTTAATTTCCTCTGTTTTATTTGGCTACTTTTGTGCCTATCTTTGTATAATTTGACTACCTTAATATCACGCCTATAAATGACTAATTGACACTTCAGCTTTATTGTACCTTCCCCTTCTTGTTAGGTTGATTGAACCTTTTGTGTGACCATCATCTGGTACTTCCTTGCTTCTGTTATTTTCCTCTTTCACAAATCAGGCCTGCCCTTTATGAAAATTTTTACTAGAGGCAGATTTATATCTGCAAAGCCCTGGCAAGTCCTTTCTTCTTTCATTCTGAGCAAAATCAAAAGCAAAATGTTAAGAAATGCTGTTTCTTGTGTCACTACTAGCTACTAGAATCCATGTTAAACACATTACATGCATTTTATCTAACTTATAAAACAAGCTCTTTGTTAGGGATAATTGCCAATTTCACTGAGTATAACAGAAACTCAGGAACGTAACATGATTTGCCAGACTATAGAGGTGAAATGTGATGGAGAATGTTATTCACATTTAAATCTATGTCTGTCTGACTACAAAGTTACATGAATCAATATTACATTATATAGCTCTCTGGTATACTCCAATTTTTCCATTTACTAAAATAAAATATTTTAATTTTAATATTACTTTTTTTACAATTTTGATTGTTGAGGTAAAGTTGGTTCACATGGTTGTATCTGCTTTGGGGTTTATAGCTTTAAACCTCTATAAATGTATCTTTTTACACCATGCTTACCACTAGTGCTCCAGTAATCTTCCACCATGTTCCATTGGGCCCTCTCCCCTGCTTCCATGCTTCCACTCTCAACTAATGGATGCCTCATTTTTGCGGTCAGATATCAACAATTTATTATTGATTTGGTTTTGTCTGATCCTTAATTTTGTTTTTCAATATTTGGCATATAAATGAGACCATCTTGTATTTTTCTTTCTCCTTCTGACTTATTTTCCTTAGAATTATCCTCTCCAGTTCCATCCATATTATCACAAATGGCAAATTGTGATAACTAAGTAGATTCCATTGATTGTGTGTGCATGTGTGTGTGTGTGTGTATTTTGGATTTACTCTTCTATCCTTGGGCACTTAGACTGTTTCCTTATCTTAACTATTGTAAAAAGATTGCATGAACATAGGAGTCCATATATACCTTCAAATTAGTGTTTTTGTATTCTTTGGGTAGATACCTAGGAGTAGAATTGCTGTGTCTACTGTAGGTCTATTTTTAATAACTTGAAAAAACTCCATACTGTTTTCCATAGCGGCTGGACCAGTCTACATTCCCACCAACAGTGTACATGGGCTTGTTGTTTCTGGCCTTTTCACTATTGGTCATTCTCACAGGTGTGCGATGGTATCTCATTGTGGTTTTGATTTGCATTTCCCTGATGAAAAGTGATGATGAGGATTTTTTTCATGTGCCTATTAGACAATGTATAATGAAGAAAATCTGAAAACACAAGCCACTGGGCATGATTCACACAAAATTTATTCCATTGCTAACAAAACTTGTAAAACTCTATACACCATTAACTCATTTAGAAGATTACAGTGTGCATTAGTTTATGAAAAGCTTGTAAAAGTAAGAATTATGTCAATAAATTAAACTATAATTCTTAAAAGCATCTGGCCACAAAACACTTTTCTAGATATAATACACTATAAACTAATGTTATTCAGGACATACTTTAAGAAGTGTTTCTCTAAGCTATCTTTTGTACAGGAAAGGTCAGGTCTTGCTGGGTATCCACCAGAAAAGTAGAAGCTTGACACCTGCTCAACTGCATTCAAATCATACAGAGGGGTCATTTATTTTGTTTAGAATCCAGGCCTCATTTTTTCTAGTGTGCCCCTGAAGCATTCAAATTAGTTAGTTCTATGCAAAAACATGCTGCAATTAAAATTTGCTCAAGGACAGAGATTCAAAAATCATTATGAGGATACCATGGGACTTTCAAGGACCACCTATCTCTATTTCCATTATGTGTACCATTAGATAACTGATAATCTGATACAGACTTTTGACTTGAATTGATGTCGGGATAAAACTGTTTAACATGTAACCTTTACCATCCATTTTTATTTTAAATCATGACAATGTTTTTTTTTTTTTTTTCTATATCCAATAGTCTGAAACATTGGCCTGTCCAAAGTTTCCCAACAGTAGTTAAGCAAGTTCAACTTTAAATTCTGTCAGAAGACTGGAATGGAGTTCTGCTGGATCAAGTGACCTGGGCTCATTTAGTAATGTACAGTTTCTTGTGATAGATTTGCACATAACCCTCATAAAACTCTACTGGTGTGGTGATAAAATTCATTTGGTGCTGAAGTTTTAATTATTCATGCTGTTTAATATTTTAAGATAGTTATTTACATCAATTTTGATCAACTAGTGATCTGTTTTACCTTAATGACTTTTGGTAGTGAAGGTTTTTAAAAAACAGGCCTATAGCTTCCTAGGAGATTCATATTTGCTTTTCAAAGGCTACAATTTCATAAAAATCATACCACACCAATCTGTGAATAATATATTAAAATATTATATCTAGCTAGTATATTACATTTAATATGTATTTTCATATTTGATCCTAATAACAATTTTATGAGGTTGAAAAAATCAAGACATCATCAGAGAGCCCACAAAACAGCTCAAAGTGTAAATCATTGTTTGCTCTTTTTTATTATTACCTACAATGTGTATAGCTGGCATTCCTGCCCCTTAGTCCATCCCTTACCTCCACCATCACTATGGAGAGTTTTGTTTTCTACGTTATTTATGTCTTTAGTTACTTGAATTTTTAAATAATTAATTATTTTTATAATCAGAGTCAATACTTTTTTTAAGTTTGTTAGAACCAAGCTGATATTCTTAGGGAATATTAGTTCTAAGGGCATATCAGATCCATTATCAAAAACTTCCTTTTCAGCACTAAACATAAAATATCTATATTACTGGGTGAAACAAAATAACTTTCAGAAACACAGTTAAGGATTTTATGAACAAGTCTGGGGCTGAGAACAAGGACTCAACTCTTATTCCATCCACAAATGTTAGAAGGGTAGCATAATCATGAAGCTTGCAGAATGCAGTTGGTTTCTGCTTGGATTTTCAAGAAGAAAACAGGGCAAGTACCATCATTAAGTAGAAAATATATTTATACATAATTATCAAAATAGGTGAGTATTAACATCATTCGCATTAAGAAGAAAGAAAACAAATGGAGATGCAGATCATTAAAGGCACAAATGAATTCTCACAGAAGGAAGAGAAACTTGGGTGAGAATGATCAATGAACTTCTGAGATGAACAAAGATGCCAACATCTGCATCACAGTTAATTTGTCTGCCACACAGTGCCTAATCTCTTTTCTTTTTTTAAAGATTTATTTATTTATGCATACCAGAACTGGGGTGTAGGCCAGAGGTGCAGAGAGTGAGAGGATTCACCAGAGACAGAGTGGGGAACAGAACAGAACAGACTGACTGAAATACACTGCTGAGGGGAGCAGCGGGCAAGACAGGAGAGGTCTGCTGAGCCATATGGGTAGCTCCCTGGCTGGAGATCAAACTCGTGCTGCAGTGGCTATGGACAGCTTCATCGGTTGCATCTTAACCCCTTGTGTCACTGGGGAGGCCCTCTCTTTTCTTATATGCTATTTCGAAGTTTGAAGCTCTCTCTCTCACTCGTATCTATGGATGGGCAACAGTGATGGATATGGCTCAGGCATTGGATGATTGTGTTAGTTTCACATATTAATTTTTGTGCAACTGCACCAAGGTGACTGCTTCAAATAATAATTTCCAACAAATGTGAAGGGCAAATATGGTCACCATCTACAGATGAAATAATTTTTATTCTTCATCTCAGTCTCACACTTGATTTGCTAGGTCACCTTTTGGCTTCAGATATTAAAAGCACTGTGTATTTATGTTTGTGTGTGCTTTAAATTCACATTTCAGTGATCAGAGCTGACTGAATGATCCCACTCAACAACCATTCTCTGTTCACACATAAAGCTTATTCAAAATTATATCGCTAATGATATGAACAAGTTGATCGAATATTGATCTGATATTTTGACAGTCTTTTTGTAAGGTCACATGTTTCTAATTAAATTTTCATTGATTCTTGGGCCTCCCTGGTGGCTCAAGGGGTTAAGATGCAACCTATGAAGAAATTGGCAGCCACTGCAGCAAGAATACAATCACTGGCCGGCCAGGGAGCAACCTACATGGCAAAGCAGACATCTCCTGTCTTAACCTGCCGCTCCCCTCAGCAGTGTACTTCAGTCAGTCTGCCTGTTCTGTTCCATACTCTGTCTCTGGTGAATCCTCTCACCCCCCAGACCTCTGGCCTGTACCCAGTTCTTGTTTGCATAAATAAATAAATCTTTAAAAAATTTTTCATTGATTCTTGAGGAATAGCTTTAAAATGAACATGGATTAGATTTGAAAGCTTTGCACAGAGCACAAAAAATACAAGTGTAAATATATGATAAATTATTTTAAAGTGTTTTTAAGGTTGATTTTCAGCATTTTGCAGACATCTTTCCCATAAAATAACCAAAGATTCCTTTTAAAGTTACTTAGCAAAGTAGTGGTTCAAAACTGCTTTTTGACTTTTCCACTTAAAAGATTTATTAGATGGTCAAATGAAGAACATAATTTTAAAACTTATCCAGCAATATAATATAGTAGATAAGACCTTAGACTAAAAAAAAAAAATGAGCTGCCCCATGTTCAAATCCTAGACCAACAATTTACTAGTTTACTAGTTGGAAAAATTTTCAACCTTTTTATGTTTATACCTCAGTTCTTTACCAATAACCCTCAAAGTTGTGAACATAATAGCTAAAATATTTAAAGCTCCTCTCATGGTACTTGGCATATAGTAAGTAACAGTATACCTTTTGTATACTCAGCAGATAAAAAGCTATAGTAATAAACACATTAATTGAGTTATTCCTAAAGACCTACATGTATCTCCCTTAACACCTAGATATTTAAAAGACAACCAGATCAATGTTTCTTTTTTTCTTAAGATTTATTTATTTATTTATTTGTTTGTTTGTTTGTTTGTTTGTTTATTTATTTATTTATTTATTTATTTATACAAGCACTGGGTACAGTCAGAAGCACAGGAGGGTGAGAGAATTCACCAGAGCCAGAGAGGGAAACAGAACAGGCAGACCAATGAAATACACTGCTGAGGGGAGCAGTGGGCGCTGCAGGAGAGGTCTGTCGCAACATGTGGGACCCTCGCTGGCAGTTGGGGATCGAACCGGTGCTGCAGAGGCTGCGGGCAGCTTCACAGCCCAGCGCTCAACCGCTGTGCCACCAGCGGAGGCCCCAGACTCAGTGTTTCTTAAGGTACAAATAAAGCCAGGGTAAATTCCTTTGTAAAAATGCAAAACGATAAATATAAAGTTCAAAATGCTTAGTATTTGTGGAATGGTTAGGTTTCCTCCCATTGCCCATATATAGACAACAATTCAATCACCTAGATAAATCTACTTCCATGTGTGTTAGAAAATCAGGTAGGCCTGAAGTAAGATAGAAGTTAGGACCCCATGACAATCTCCCTTAACTTCAATCAGCAGCTAGGCTTTACAAAGAATGCAAATTTATCTGTGAAAATCCCTAAGCTACTACCCAATATTTTGGTCTGGGATTCTGGAAGGTTATTGCTAAACTTAAGAACCATGGGACAAAATAAGGGGGTTGCAATTGTATGGGGAATATAAAAATAAAATTTATTTAAAAAAAGAAAAAAGAAAAATACAATTTCAGTACTTGATAATATATAATAAATACTAGCTTCAGGTTGTTTCCCCCATGGAAAAAAAAAAAAAAAAAAAAGAACCATGGGTAAGGCCTCCCTGGTGGCGCAGCAGGTTGAGCACCACATTGTGAAGCTGTCCACAGGCTCTAGAGTGCGGGTTAGATGCCCAGCCTGGCAGGGAGATACCCACATGGCGCGGCAGACCTCTCCTGTCCCTCCTGCTGCTCCCCTCAGCAGTGTCTTTGGTCCATCAGCCTTTTCTGCTCCCCACTCTGTCTGGTACATTCTCTCACCCTCCCGTGCCTCTGGCCTGTGACCCAGTTCTTGTATAAACAAATAAATCTTCAAAAACAAAAAAAGAACCATGAGAAAACTTTCTTGTTTGTGACTTTTCTCTCCAGTAAGTTTTGCGTTGGTCATGTGTTCTGACTTCAGCCCTGAAATTCCTCATTTTTTCTCTAGAATCTTTACTTACTAGAGAGCCTTTTAGCTATGTCCATGGCAAAGCAGGACCTCCCCTAGCAGGTAAAACTGCCTGGTGAATCCACCCCTCAGAGGCGTGTCAGTACCATTTCCTGGAGCAATCTCACAGGGTGGTTCCACTTTCCATTTGCACTCAAATACTTTGCTGCCTCCTCTGCAGTTGCCAGACCTGCTTCTGCTGCTGCTCAGGTAACTTATTTCTCCCTGTCAACACTATAGGCAGAAGTGGTTGATAAATGCTTTTACATGTACCTGCTTGTCTACCTTCCTACCCCTTTCTTTTATGATCTCTCTTGCGCTTTGTTCCTTAGGGAGAACATCTGTGGAGTACCTTGCTGATCACTGAGAAGATGAGCTCAGGCTATTGGAGTGAGATGAGCCACAGCAGCTGTGGGACCCAGCAGCCCCAAGAGATACTGCAGTGCCAACCCCAGCATTATCCCTGCTACCAGTCAAGCCTCGGCCAGCAGGCTCCAGAAAAAAATGTAGTATATGAACGAGTAAGGACCTACAGTGGGCCCATGAACAAAGTGGTTCAGGCCTTGGACCCCATCGGCTCACGGGAAACACTCTCCCCCCTCAAAACTGCCTCCTCCTGCCAAAATTTGGTTTGGAGCGACCAATCCCAGGTACCACAGACAGCTATGCCAGCTAGTGGACAGGGGAAATCTTGAACCTTATTTCTTTTCTTTCTCCTCTGCCTCTGTTCTACAAGATGTTATCTCTTGGTGGATTGCAACTACATATGCAATGAATAGTCATCTCCTGGTTGTTCCTTCATTTTTTAATGCCTGTGTTGTTTGTTCATCAGTTCCAATGATTTTCATAATCTAATTAGGGCATCTAATAATTCATTTTTGTGTTGGATTGATTGGAATATGTGATTTGAGGTTTTATTTTTGCCCCTATTGCAAAGCAATTCTCACCTTGAATACAATATTTTATTTTAGAATAGGTTTCCACTTCTTCACTTCATATTAGAAGTAAACAGGTGTTACTGGGTTTTTTTTGTATCAAATATGATGGTGCACTGACAATGGCATGAATGGTGCGACAAGCAGTTATTTGTGTTCAGCAAACAGTATGCTGCTCCAGGACAGGCAAAAAAGTCTGTTTAAATGGTCAAATATGTTTCAGCTTCTGAAAATGACACAATGGTTCTTGTGAAGTCAAGATGAAAATTTATGAATATTGGTAGGAGGAATATTGAAAGAGTTGATATATAAGTCCACTAGACGATACAGACTTCCACATAGAAGGCAAGATGTAAGCAATTGTTATGTAAAAGATAAAAAGGTGAAACTCTAAGACACCCTTTAAAATGAAATGTTTGTTTTAAAAGTGGATATCTTAGCATCGGTATTGTGCTAATAATCTTGCCAATGAATGTAAAAGAACATTGCAAGACTATGTTAAATTAAGACTCAATGTCTATTTTCATTCTTTGTTTCTCTTTACATTAAAATTTGCATGTTTTTAAACTTTCTGAAACTTCTGTCAAAACTGAAATCTTATTTGCAAGGTATAATTTGTATTATATATAACTCAAAAAGCAACCATTAGATATTATTATATGCTGCATTATTATACCAATCTGGAAAAATATGAATTAATTTTCAAAAATCACAAGATAAAGTAAGGTATGAAAAAATATTTCTAGTGTATATAATCAAACCTTTAAAAAACATAGATACGTAATAACTACAAAAGCTACAATTTTGCTATTGTATTTAAGTACTACTTAAATTGTAGGGAAAATATGAAAAATTAATATGGAATTTTCTGTCAGTAATTTCCTAGTTGAGAAAAACTCCACTTGTATTGAAATCAAAGGGAAAAATATGATGGCTAAAATATACTAATTTGTGTAAGTGGCAATAATATTGTAAGATATACATCCCATAGTCAGGATGTTAATGAACAACAAAATGGGTGTCATCTATGTTCCATAGTAGCCCAAAACAATTTGAAAGTCAAAAACAGCAATAATCATGGGCTAAAATCATCCAATTTGTCATAACCATTTAAACTTATTAATCTGTTTTCTTGTCAAATTTTTAGTAAAAGAAAGATAGATATAAATTTAAAAGCTGAAATTTGGCAAATTATAAATATTGACTACAAAACAATTTGTAGAATCACACATTATTGTATGTTCCTTATATTCCTGGGGCTAAGCTGGTCAAGCTGTTTACAAGGCTTTGGGTCTTTCTTCCTGATAATTGCTAACGTGATCCTTGCAAGTCTATTTCCACCCTAGAGAAGTGTATAAAGAATATACACCATAGAGGAGTGCTTAAAGTATCCTAGGGACAGAAAGTATGGCCACAGAAACTGGGATAAGAGATTGAAACGGAGGGTGTTGTGAAGCCTGGAGTTTTTTATCATTAAAAAGAAAGAGAAATAAGGCATGTGTGGGGATGCAGGAGGTAATTTTAGACACGTGGTAAAGGGGGAAAAAAGAAGCTTCATTGCCTTAGTAAAATAAGAGAATACAGTTAAGATATCTAAGGGCATTCACAAATCCACTAAAAGATAATTTGGCAAAGAATATGGCTAGGAAACGTCTTTCTTATTTCACTTTCTCCCTGTTTATTGGCAGGTGGCATTGTGCAAAGTAAAACTTAGATTTGATCCAAAATTACCTTTATGCTAAAAAAATGGGTGAGATGTGGCAACACTTTATTATGTACCGTGCCAAGTACAAGCAAGCAGTACATATTACTTAAAAAGTTTTTCTTTGTTTTCATGTTTTAATAGTGTCTCTCCTTAATATGTCATGCTTTGGAGTTGGTATTTAACAATTGTTCTGATTATAAAGTTTGTGATCATGGCAGCTAGAAAAGGGGTATTATAATCAACTGTTAGTCATCATGAAATCATTTAAACCTTTCATTGTTTTTAGAGTTGTGTTGTTTGGATGACATTCAGAGGATTCATAAGATTTTTTTAAAAACATGTATCTGCCAGTTGTAATATATATACGTTCCCTTTGAGAAACAAAAATTGATGCTTTTCTACTTTGCTTCTTGAATCTTAACTTTATCTTATGTGGTAGGCATTTAGTTCTAACCAATTGCTTTTTGCAACAATTTACTATTTTCTGTTTTTGGCTTTTTAGTACCTGTTTTTCCTCTATTGCTTTCTTGTGCACTGAAGTGGTATTTAAACCTAAACATATTTTAAATTTCTCTGGATATAATGTTGCTTTGCTTCCTGTCTATAATCTGTCAGATATATTTTATGATTCTCTTTGTTATTATTCTATCTGGTTGAGTGTTTATCAGAAAAAAAAATGAATATAGAAAAGAGCTGCTGATGAAATTGTCTAAATTCATGATAAAATTAAAATTGCTAGTTTTATCCATAGGAACAGGCATAATCAAATAGAGGTGTCATTGAGCTCATAGATATATTTTAAAACTCAATATAAACTTATAAATAAATGGAGCTCTAGAAGCTACATAAAACAAAAGAAATACAAAAACCTTACAGTTACACCTTTCTAAAAGCTTAAATATTAACCTATCATCATTAACTCAAAAAGAAAAACTGCCTTCAGTGAATAGCGTAGATATGAATTACTCATTGCATACATTTTCCCTTCCATTAACTTAACTTTTCATGAAGTTCAAGACACTTTTAAAAAGATTTATTTATTTATCATACAAGAGCTGGGGTACAGGCCAGAGATGTGGGGGGTGAGACGATTCACCAGAGACAGAGTGGGGAACAGAACAGGCAGACTGACCGAAACACACTGCTGAGAGGAATAGTGGGCGACACAGGAGAGGTCTGCCTCGCCATGTGTGTTGCTCCCTGGCCAGCTGGGGATCGAACTCGTGCTGCAGAGGCTGCGGATTGCTTCATAGTGAAGTGCTTAATCCCTTGTGCCACCAGGGAGGCAAGTTCAAGACATTTTCCACATATACGGAGGAGTTCATTTGTGTGAATGAGCGAGGGCTCACAATAAAAATTTTTTATTACCAGTCATTCATTGAGCTCATATTAATTAAATGTCTGCTATGTAGGAAGTACCAGATAAATAGTATTTGCTTATCCAGAGAGAGTTCACATTGATGATAAACATTCAGTCTAGTCTGTAGATGTCCCATAGGTATATATTTCATTTTTAAATATTGTTTTGTGTTTTGACCATCAATATTTTATTATTAAATAAAAAAAGTTTTGGTGCAAGAAGTTGTTATAAGGGCTACTGTTTCTTTGAATTGAAACTTGCAACCAAATTTAATTCTGGTGTGCAGTCCAGGGGAGGATGTGTATTTATGGACAGTCTGTGCTCTCAATAATTGCTCAGCTTGAGGTTATTTTTGTTTATAAGATTTTTTCCTTATTCTTTAATTACAAATATTATGGGTAGCTTCTCTAATGCCATGAGTTCTCTGTACTATCAGAAAATTTTCCTGTTCTTGGGAAAGGGTGTGTTGTTTGATAAACTGTACTTCAAGGGTGTGGCCACTAAAGTGAATGATTGTTCACGGAAGTAGGTGGCCTGAAAAAGAAATGAGGTCATAGGATAAAGAGGCCTACATTTGCAGCTTTGTGCTTACAATTAAATGAAGCTGTACAAATCGCAAGGGCAAATTATTGCTGGTTGAAATACCCATACCATTGTTTCTTGTTTAAGGGTGGAAAGGTTTGTAAAATTGCTGGGCCAGTATTCAATCAACAGCGTTTATTATGTGTCCTGTGGGGTGGGAGTAGTGGGGATTGTGGCTAAGGGAAGGGAGGTGAACTTGTCCTTTTACCATTGTGACCCAAATTTATTTTCTTGACAATGTTAAAATGAAAGAGGAGATTTGCCTTGGTTTGGTTTTGTCTTACCCTTTGTTTTGTTTTTCTTATTCTACATGAATGACACCATCTGATATTTACCTTTCTCTTAGTAGTTTATTTTGCTTACCATAATCCCTCCAACCTGACTTAAGAATACTAGAGGGGGTGGAGGAAGGTGGAGAGCAAAGTTGAGAAGGGGGTCCTCAGGGCTATGGTGGAGGACTATGGGTGCCTTGGTGGTGGGTGTGGTGTGATGACACACATCTAAAGAGGTGTGAACCTATAATTCTAAATTATATACAATTTTGTAAACCAATGTTACCTCAATAAAAATAATACGATTTTTTAAGAAAGCACACATTGTAAATACATTGCATATTTCATTTATCTACATACCCCATTAGTTCAGGAAAGAAGAGAAAGAATCCAGGAATAAGTCTTGTACAAATGAAAGTTTTGGGTTAGATGGAAAGGATGAGGAGAAAAGGACCTCTCTTACTAGTGCATTTTACTGTTTTCCTTACAGGAGAACAGGATCACATAGTTCATCATAAATTAAGGATGTTTTTGTTTCGTCTAAAGAGAGATTTTTATAATTTCATGCTTATTGTTGTACAAAGTTCAGAACATCACAACAATAACCTAAGGGAAGTATTTAACCATGTTACTTGCTTTGAAATGTGCTAACAAAAGGATCACCCATACTATTTAGGGAATTTATTCAAGCAGCTGCTTGTCTTTGCAAATTCTGTCAACATAAACGTCAGGTGCTTTTAAAGATTTTGAAACTGGTTGTCCTAGATTGTTTCTAAGTCACTATTATTATTTTAGTGAGTTAACATTGGTTTATAACACTATATATGATTTAGAGGTGTGAGATCATGCCCATCAGATATATGTTACCATTATTAAATTCAAGGATTTTCATAGTCATTAAGCCCAAAGGGAGGAATATCGACAAGGCTCCCATGGTTTTCCTTCTTGACACATTACACTCTAATTACTCTTTTTTTTTAAAGATTTATATATCTATATAAGAACTGGGATACAGACCAGAGGTGTTGGGGGTGAGAGGATTCACCAGAGACAGAGGGGGAACAGAAAAGGCAGATCTACTGAAATACACTGCTGAGGGGAGCAGCGGGCGAGTCAGGAGAGGTCTGCTGCGCCCATGTGGTTGGCTCCATGGCCAAGGATCAAACTCTTCCTGCAGTGGCTGCGAATAGCTTCATAGGTTGTGTCTTAACCCCTTGTGCCACCAGGGAGGCCCCTCTAATTATTCTTTTTTTTAATTTATTTAAATTTTATTTTTATATTCCCCACCTCTAATTACTCTTAATTCTTTTTTTTTTTTCAAACTTTCCTCAGATTTTGTTGATTTTCCAGTCATTTACATAAATATAAAATTTGGGGCATACAACTTAACACCTCCAGATGAGCACATGACTTACTCATCCTCCACCAAATCTCCAATGCCAATGCCCTATCACCTTCCCTTCCGTGTCCTGCCTCTCTCCCCCTCAGTGTGTCTGCTAACCAGTATATGTTTCACAGTCTTTAAGAATTATTTTGGCTGTGTTTTACCAGTTTAAAACAAACTGGTTTTTGGTTATTTTTATTCTACAATTGAGTGAATCCAGAATGCATGTAGTAATTTTCTTTTACTTTCTGACCTATATAACTCAGCATAATCACCTCAAGATCCATTCATTTTGTCCCAAATGGCAGTAATTCATCTTTCTGAGTAGCAGAGTAGTATTTCATTGTGTATGTATTCCACAATTTATTTTTTTTAATTGAAGCAACATTGGTTTACAACACTGTGTGTCATTCAAAGGCATAGGACCGGCAGCTCCCCTACCCAATTGTAATTATGCAGGTGCTTCTTTTCTCAGAACTTTTCCCTTTGCAAAGCAACAGTGGTAACTCTCCTGCCCATCTGTGTCTATGCAGGTGCCTCTCCTTTCCTTTCTTATTTTCTTAATAAACCTGTCCTTTTAAAATGTAGAAAAGGACAAAAACAAACAAACAAAAAACCCACAACAACACAAAGGCACAGGTTTATGTGTCCTCAGATGCATGCCACCACACCATACCCACCACCAAGGCAGTCTCTGCCCTCCACTACAGTCTACTGTGCCCTTCCTTTATGGTCCTCACCCCCACCCCACTGTCTGTAACCTCAATTTGTCCACAGTTTCTTAACCAGTCATCTTCAGTTGATGGATATTTAAGTTGGTTCCATAACTTGGCTATTGCGAATTATGGTGCTATGAAATAGTATATATATTTTGTATTATTGTTTTCATATTATTTGAGTAAACATCTACCAGTGTTATTGCTGGATTATATGGCATTTCCATTTTAATTATTTTGAAGAATCTCCATAACTTTTTTTCCACAGAAGCTGCACCAAGTTACATTTTCAACAGTGGATGAATGTTCCATTTTCTCCACATACTAGCCAACATTTGTTGTTTTCATTCCTTTTGCTATAGACCATTCTCAATGTTGTGTTTTGAAATTTCATTGTGGATTTTGTTTGCATTTCCCTTACAATACATTATGTGTAGCATTTCATCATGTGTCTGTCTGAATGTCTTCTCTAGAGAAATGTCTATTTAGGTCTTTTACCCATTTTTCAGACTGGGTTGTTTGGTTTTTATTGTTGAGGTGTGTCAGTACGGTATATATTTTGAAAATGTATTTTGGAGTTAAGTACTGATCTAGTTTCTTTTTTTGTATATGGCTGTATAAATAGGCTTTCCTTTCTCCAATATACAATTTTGACTCTTTTGTCAAAGATTAACTGCACATATTTGTATAAATTTCTTTGCGCTCTCAATTTTATTCTATTGGTCTGTGTTATTATTCTTGTTTCAGTGCTATACTGTTTTGATTATTGTCTCTGTGTTTGTTGTATAGTTTGAAGCCAGAAAAATATTACTTCCTCTTTATTTTTCTCTCAGGATTACTTTGGCTATTAGAGGTCTTTTGTGGTTCCATACAAATTTTAGAATTGTTTGTTCTATTTCCTTGAAAAATAGCATTGTAATTATGAAATATAAGCAATAAAGGAATTACATTGAATCCCTGTAAATTACTTTAGGTAATATGACCATTTTAACAATGTTTATTCTTCCCATCCATGATCACAGGATATCTTTCCATTTCTGTCTAGTTTTATTTCCTTTGTCAGTGTCTTAACAGTTTTCACTGTTTAGGTTCTTAACCTTCTTTGTAAAGTTTGCCCCAAGGTATTTTATCTTTTAAGTGTGATTGTAAATGGGATTGTTTTCTTAATTTTAGTTTCTTCTAATTCATTGATTTGATTGTATATAAAAATACAAAATTTTTGTATTCATTTTGTTTATTTTTAAATATTTTTCAGTAAAATGATATTGGTTTACAATACTATATACAATTCAGAAAGATAGGATCCTATCTCTTCAGATATATGTTATCATCAAACCCACAGTCAAGGCACTCATAGTCCTCTACCATAGTCCATTGTGACCCCACTCCTCTGCTCTTAACCACCCCCTCCCATACTGATTGTTTAATTTTTATAGTCAGATTTGTTTATGGCTTTGTCTGACTATTTTGTTTCTCTATATCCCACATGTGAGTGAAACTATCTGGTATTTTTGTCTTTCTCCTTCTCACTTATTTTGCCTAGTGTAATCCTCTCGTTCCAATTATGCTGTCAAAAAAGGTGAGAGTTCATCTATTTTTATAGCTGAGTAGCATTCCATTATGTGTATATACCACATCTTTTTAATTCACTCATCTGCCCATGGGCCTTTGGGTTATTTTCATAACTTGGCAATTGTAAATAGTAGCCACAATGAACATAGGGATGCATATGTCACTGTGGATTAGTGTTTTTG
Organism: Talpa occidentalis; assembly: GCF_014898055.3. Classification (NCBI taxonomy): domain Eukaryota; kingdom Metazoa; phylum Chordata; class Mammalia; order Eulipotyphla; family Talpidae; genus Talpa; species Talpa occidentalis. The sequence goes on from NW_023601543.1 coordinate 39,417,715, forward strand.
CATTTTTGGGGTGGATATCTAGGAGTGGACCTGTTGTATCACATGATACGTACATTTATTAATATTTTGAGAAACCTCCATACTGTTTTCCATCAGGTATGGAACAGTCTATATTGCACCAAAAGAGTAAGAAGGTTCCTGTTTCCCTATATCATTACCAATACTTATTGTTTTTGGCCTTATTGTTATAAGCCATTCTCACAGGTATCTCATTGTGTTTTGATTTGCATTTTCTTGATGATAAGTGATAAGGAGGATTTTTTTTTAAAGATTTATTTATTTATGTATACAAGAACTGGGGTATAAGCCAGAGGTATGGGGGGGGGATGAGAGGATTCACCAGAGACAGAGTGGGGAACAGAACAGGTGGATCTACTGAAATACACTGCTGAGGGGAACAGCAGGTGAGTGAGTAGAGGTCTACTGCGCCATGTGGGTGGCTTCCTCGCTAGGGATCAAACTCAAACTGCAGTGACTGTGTACAGCTTCATAGGTTGCGTCTTAATCCTTTGTGTCATCAGGGGGGCCCCAATGAGGATGTTTTCATAAGCCTAGTAAGCCATCTGTAGGTCTTCTTTGGGGAAGTCACTATTTTTTCTGTTTATTGATTTAATTGGATTAATTGTTTTCTTTGGTGCATTGTATACCATGTAGATAGAGTTTTTTTTATGTAAGTCTTTTGTAAGATGTACTATACGCAAATATTTTCTACCATTCAATGGTGTGTTCTAACATTTTAATGAACTTTCTTTTGCTGGGCAATTTAATGTAGTCCCATATGTTTATTTTTCATTTTGTTCTCCTTGCCGTAGATGTCAAATTTTCAAATATATCACTGAGGCCAATGTCACGGAATGTTTTACTTATGTTTTCTTCTATGTGTTTTACAGTTACAGTTCTTACATCTAAATATTTAATCCATTAGAATTGATATTATCATGTACCTGTTGGCCATCTTTATGTCTCCTTTGGAGAAATGTCTATTCTTTGAAAAGCTTTTCTGGTGGGGCTCGAAGAAAGGATGGTGGCTACCTGGACACCCCTTTCTATCTTGAAATGGCCACTGTAGCCTGTCAAGTCTAACACCTCTCAAAGAAATCTATGTAATTAATATTGGGTCCAGTGCGACACAAATCCATGCCAGGGAACATGCCAGAGTAGCCAAAGGCCTCTCAACCTCTCACAAGACCCTACCTGCACCTTTCTACAATGGCTAGAGGCTTTGCAACATTCCACACAAACATACCAGTGCTCATCCAAAATTGTAATATGCCAGTCTGACAACATTGTAGGTGCCATAGTGGCCAGAGGCTTTACAAACTCTGCAGGGACCCTCCAGCACCATCCCAGAGTGGCAGAGGCCACAAGACCTCTCATAAGAGCCAGCCAACTGCTTGCTCAGACAGATGAATGAAACAAAAATTTCAAAAACAGTCCAAAAGATGAATGAAACCAAAAGCTGATTCTTTCAAAAATAATAAACAGAATAAACAAACTTCTAAAAAAGGCTTTCCAGAAAAATAAATGAGAAATCTCCAATAAGTAGGATCAAGAATGAAAGAGGAGAAATCACAACAGGTGCTGCAGAAATTCAGAGGACAATTAGAGACTACTATGGGCATCTTCATGCAAACAAATTCAATAAACTGGAACAGATGGACAAATTCTTATAATTACACAATTATCTGAGACTGAATAGGGAAGAAATAGAAAACATGAACAAACCAATTATAAGGAAGGAAACCGAACCAGTAATCAAAACTCTCCCATAAAACAAGAATCCAGGACCAGATGGCTTCACGAGTGAATTCTACCAAAACTTCAAAGATGAACTAATACATATTTTGCTCAAACTCTTCCAAAATATTGAAAAAGAAGGACTATTTCAAATCCTGTTTATGAGGCTACATTAATATTTTAATACCAAAACCAATCAAAGACAACAAACAAAAAGGAAATTACAGACAAATCTCCCTAATGAACATAGAATATCCTTAGTAAAATCCCAGCAAACTGAATCCAAAAATGCATTAAAAGGATCATACAGCATGACCATGTGAGATTCATATCAGAACACAATGATGATTAAATATCCAAGAATCAATGTAATTCACCACATTAACAAAGAGGAAGATAAAAACCATATGGTCATACCAATAGATGATGAGAAAGTATTTGAAAAGATCCAACATCAATTTATGATGAAATCCCTTAAAAAACAGGGAATAAACTGGACACACCTTAACATAAAAAAGCTATTTACAATGAACCATGGCTAATATCATTCTCAATGGTGAAGCATTGAAAACTTTTTCATTAAGATCTGGTATAAGACAAGGATGTCCAATCTCACCATTGCTATTCAAAATAGGATCGGAAGTTTTAGGTAGAGCAATTATAAAAGAAAAAAATGTTTTAAAAAATCCAAATCGGGAAAGGAGTAAAGCTAGAATTATTTGCAGATGATGTGATAATACACATAGAGAAACCTCAAGATTCCGTGGAAAAACTAATTGAAAGGATTATCAGTTTAGAAAAGTGACAGTGTAAAATAAACACACAAAAATCAGTTGCTTTCTTTTATACAAACAATGACACAGAAGAGGAAAGAATTTGGAAACTGATTCCATTTACAATTACACCAAAAGAAAATACCTGGGAGTAAACCTAACAAGGGAGGTTAAAGAGCTATACAGAAAAAAAAAAAAAAAGCTATAAGGCATTATTGAAATAAATAGAAGACAGAAAGAAATGGAAAACTATTATCTGCTTATGGACTAGAAAACTCAAGACAGTCAAGAGAATCAAGAATCTAGAGAGATTGGGCTTCCCTGGTGGTGCAAGGGTTAAGCACAGCACTATGAAGCTATCCGCAGCCTCTGCAACGCGAGTTTGATCCCCGGCCGACCAGGGAGATACCCACATGGCGCAGCAGACCTCTTCTGCCTCGCCTGCTGCTCCCCTCAGCAATGTATTTCGGTCAGTTGGCCTGTTCTGTTCCCCACTCTGTCTCTGGTGAATTCTCTCAGCCCCCACACCTCTGGCCTGTACCCCAGCTCTTGTAGCATAAATAGATAAAGTCTTTTTAAAAAAAGAATCTAGAGAGACATCCTACCTAAAGCAATATCCAGATTGTATGCAATCCCAATGAAAATATCAATGGCATTTTTCAAAGATCTGTAGCAAACACTGCTGAAATTCATATGCAATCACAAAAGACCTCAAATAGCAAAATCAATACTGACAAGAAAGAAGAGAACGAAGTATCACATTTTTAGACCTCAAATTATATTATAAAGTCATAATAATTAGAACTGCCTGATACTGGAACAAAAAAGACACACAAACCAATGGAATAGAACTGAGTCCAGAAATGAGGCCATACCTATATGGAGAGTTTATCTATGAGCATACACTAAAAGAAGGGTAGTCTCTTCAATGAAATCTTGGGAAAACTGGCAGCTGCATATAAAAGAATGAAACTAGACAACTATCTCTCACCATACACAAAAGCAATTCAAAATGGATCAAAAACTTATATATAAAACTAGAATACACAAAATACATGGAACAATTATGAAAACAATTTAAGTGCCCCAGGGGACCTCCCTGGTGTTGCAGGGGTTAAAGTCTCAGCTCTATCAAGCTATCTCCAGCCACTGCCTCATGAGTTCGAACGCTGGCCAGGGATCTAACCCACATGGATCAGCAGACCTCTCCTGTCTTGCCCACTGCTACCCTCATCAGTGTATTTCAGTAGCTCCGCCTGTTCTGCTCCCCACTCTGTCTCTGGTGAATCCTCTCATCCCCCGCACCCCTGGCATACACTCCAGATCTTATATGCATAAATAAATAAAATAAATCTTTAAAAAATGTAAGTGTCGGGCCTCCCCGGTGGCGCAGCGGTTGAGCGCTGGGTTGCTAAGCTGCCCGCAGCCTCTGCAGCGCCGGTTCGATCCCAGGCTGCTCCCCGGCCACCGGAGGAGGGTCCCATATGGCACGCAGACCTCTCCTGCCTCCCGCTGCTCCCCTCGGCAGTGTACTTAGGTCCTTCTGCCTGCTCTGCTCCCCGCTCTGGCTCTGGTGAATTCTCTCACCCTCCCGCACTTCTGACTGTACCCAGTGCTTGTATGAATAAATAAATAAATCTTTAAAATAAAAAAAAAAATGTAAGTGTCACAGAACAGATGTGTGAATCAAGAAGATGTGGTATATATACATAATGGAATGTTACTCAGTGATCAAAAAAATGAACACATGCCATTTGTGTCAACATAGATAGAGCTGGAAGGGATAATACTAAGTAAAATAAGTCAGAAGGAGAAAGATAGACACCAGATTGTGTCATTAATATGTGAAATATAAAATAACTAAACTAAGATATAAAGAAAATCTTGATAGCTGACGACAGAACAGAAGCACCACAGAGGATGTGGGTGGAGAAAAGGTAAGAACAGAGAAGGAAGCACAATGGACTATGATGGTGGGCTATGAATGAGTTGGTGGTGGGTGCACTATCGTGGTAATATTTGATGGGGGTATCCAACTATTACCTCAATTAAAATTAATTAGCTAATTAACAAAAACAAAGATTTTTTTCCTTAGAGTGTTTTCTTTTTGTTGAATTCCGAGTTCTTTGTAGATCTTAGATATCAGCCCCTAGTCTGATATATAATAAACAACACTTTCTTCCATTCAGTGGGATGTCTTTTCATTTCAATGGTAGTTTTATTCACTGTATTGCAGCTTTTCTTCTGTTTTTCTTCCCATTTGTTTATTTTTGTTTTTAATTTCCTAGTCACTCAAGGCAAGTCCCCATAGACATCACTAAAGCCAATGTCCTAGAGTGTTTTGCCTGCTTTTTTTCTATGTATTTTGTAGTCCTGTCTTACATGGGTGTCTTTAATCTATTGTGAGATAATTTGTGTAGTGTGAGAAAGTGATCATGCAAAAGGTTATTCAATATTCCCAGCACAATTTGTTGAAGACTTTTTTTCTCCATTGTATACTCTTGGTTCCTTTGTTGTGAATGAACTGTCCATGTAAGTGTAGGTTTATTTCTGGGCCTTCAATAAATTCCATTCATCTATGTGTCTATTTTTATTCCAATACTGTATATTTTTTATTACTATAGATTTGTAGTATATAGTTTGAAGTCTGGGGATGTGATACATCCATTCCTCTTCTCTTTTATCTAACCCTCCCTTGTTTATTCCCAGTCTTTTGTGGCTCCATATAACTTTCAATAATGTTTCCTTGATTTCTTTGAAGAATTCCATAGGAATTTATTAGGGATTGCCTTGAATCTATATCTTGAATCTATATTTTGCTTTGGGTAACATGGGCACTATGTCCATTAATTTTTTCAACCTATGAACATGGAATATCTTTTCAATTTCTTTGTGTCCTCTTCTATTTCTATTAGCAATGTTTTGAAATTTTCATTTAATAGGTCTTTCACCTCCTTTATTAAGTTTATTCTTAGGTATTTAATACTTTTTGATGCTACTCTAAAGGTTTTCTTTATTTCTTTCTCTTCTAGTCCATTATTTGCATGTAAGAATTCAACAGACTTTTGTATATTGATTTTGTGGCCTGCCACTTTATTGATTAATTGTTTATAAGTTTTGGTGGTGTTATAATGTATATATTCTATATATAATTATATAAAATGAATATAGTGATAGTTTTACTTCTTTTTTTTTAAGATTTATTTATTTATTTATACAAGCACTGGGTATAGTCAGAAGCGTGGGAGGGTGAGAGAATTCACCAGAGCCAGAGCGGAAAGCAGAACAGGCAGAGTGACGAAGTACACTGCTGAGGGGAGCAGTGGGCGGCAGGAGAGGTCTGTGTGCCATGTGGGACCCTCGCCTAGCGGTGGGGATCCAACCGGCGCTGCAGAGGCTGCAGGCAGCCTCACAACCCAGCGCTCAACCGCTGCGCCACCGAGGAGGCCCTAGTTTTACCTCTTTTCTAGTGTTTTGGATTCCTTTTATTTCTTTCTCTTGTCTAATTATTGTAAGACTTCCACTACTATGCTTAATAGTAGTGTTAGCAGTGGACATCTTTCTCATGTACCTTATTTTAGAGGAAAACTTCATGTCACATTGAGTAAGATGAGTTTATCATATATGGTCTGTATTTTATTGGGGTATGTTTCTTCTAACCCCAATTTGCCTAGAGTTTTTGTCAAAAATTGGTGATCAATCTTGTCCAATATCTTCTTTGCATCTATTGATATCATATGGTTTATTCCCTTCCTTGTGTTAATGTGGCATATTGATTTATTGATTTGTATATATAAAGCCATCCTTGCATCCCAGGAGTAAATTCTCAGATGGTCATGATGTATGAAACTTTTAATGTATTATTGAATTCAATTGCTAAGATTTTGTTGAGAATTTTTGCATCTGTATTCATCAGAAATACTGTTTTGTAGTTTTCTTTTTAGTGAGAGAATAACACCTCTCCTGCTTCTGCTTTACCTTCTTTCTCCACTATACTTTTCAAAAACTCTTGCTGAAGCAACTGAGAAATTGTGGCCATTTATATCTCACATGATTTGTTAACTCAGGAAAGCATAGCTATTTTAACAAACAGAAATAAGATTCAGTTTTGTGTATAGTGAGTTCTCCTTAGGGCAACTAGAGTTTCCCAGCTCTCATTTAGGGTATACTAAGGTGTGGGCAATTATCTTAAGAGATGTATTTAAATTATCCCCAAAAGCAGACTGATCTTAATCTACTCTGATCTTAAAATTGGTAATGTCATAAGCACTTTGTAAAAGAAGGTGGAGGAGGGCGGTGGTTCAGGAGGAGAGCTGCTACAACTTTCCCAAAGTTGAAAATCATTACTTTAGGCAGTGTGGGAAAAACAGGCCTGGATTAAATACTAAGCCAGAGGCCTAATTATAAACAAAGTTATTTTTCATGAGAAATGTACCTAACAAAAGCTGACTATAAGGGAATATTTACATATTTAGCAAATTTGAGTCATGGCAATAAATAACTCAATACTACACTGAATATTTGATCAAGAAAAGTAGAGTCTTCCTGAAAAACTGAAGGCCTTAGATTATGAGTATTATATAAAAATGCAATGTTTTTGTTGAGTTTAGAGACCTATGAATATATTATATCCTGCAGTCTACAATTAACCCCCTATTGAATTTGTAGATATTTAGGCAATGTTCTCACAGTCACTTTTTGATGAATCTTTTGTTTTCAGGCACCAAATGTTGTCTTTGACAGTAAATAAAAAGACAAAATCTAGCTTCTGTTAAAAGAAGGAGTAAAATTTACCAATAGAATTATGTTCCTCAATTTGTAAAACAGTAAATATAAAGACATGTTATGGATGCTATAATATGGTGAAGTACAATGAAGTATAGTGATTCAAGTAGCCTTCTCAGAGAGTTATTCTGTTAGATAACACATGTAACATATTTGACATAAAAAGCTCTTAGTAGAGTGGGGCTGGTATTTGAAATTGTTTGGTCTGTATGGGAAAACAAGATGAAAATGATCCCATATAGTCACAGAAATTTAGAAAAAAACTTAAATATCTTCTAATCCACACTCACCCACACCCACATTCTATTTCTCACACGAAGAAACTGAATCTCAGGGAGATGACATTAGTCATCTGATACACTGGATGGTCATATAGTTGGAAGCAGAACCCAGGTCTTCTGGATCCAAATCCAGGACTCTTGCCATATCATGAGAGTCATCACCATCACTTCCCCAGCCTATAGGAATATGTGGCTAAGGCACAGAAGGCATAAGCACAAAATATAGTAACTATTTTTTGAATTCAGTAATTTTAATATGAATGATTTAATTAAGCTATATACACTTATGTAAGTTAAGAGGGGCATTAGAATTTCTATTCCTGGTGTACCTTTAAACTAATACATCCTTTCCATCCATTCACCACAAACATTATTTTTATCACTTTCTGTGGAATGGACAATGGCAATTTGTGGGAAAACTTGCTCCTATCCTGCCTAGAGCTAGATGACACTATGTTCATTTTGCACATTTATCTCACCTAATTCTGAGGACTATAAGGGAAAAGGGTTTTGTTTGTTTGTTTGTTTTATATTTAGCATGGATTTCTAGAATTAGTAAACCTTATATTCAGAAAATTTTTTTTAACCTTATGATCAATCTAAATTCATACTGCTACAAATTAAATTCATGATGGTCAAATCTCTTTGATCCATACTTACTGCCCAAAGCTATCCATTTGTCCTCTGTTTCCATGAGAGTTGTATAGGAAAAGCCACATTTGCCGAGGTCCAGTCTAATAACAAAGGCTCAAGTAGAGTTTAAAACATTTCAGTAAATTATGTGTTACAGAATAAGTGTACCAGCTTTCCAAGATATAAGTAGATTGGAGAATTTCTTCACTTTAGGTCCAGGTTAGTTTTTATGCAAATATAATAATTTTCCTTTTAAACATCTACTACCTTGACATCTGAACAAATTAACCCTACCCATACTACTGGAAGTCTCCTAAGTTTGGTTTTGTGTGTATATATATATGTCTCTAAGCATTCTTAATTGTGTTCATTGCTACAAGTTTATAAAACTTCTCAGTGAACTTTTTTATTAGCTTAAAAGCTAGTTCACTTAGTTAATAATTTCCATTCTGTTTAATTTGATGATGTCGTTAGATTCAAATTGGTTGAAGTGAGGAGGAGAGAATTACCATTTCTAGAACATCTATCAGGTGACAGGCAGTGTGCACCAACTATCTTCTCAAAATGTTGGTATTAAATTAATTGCAAAATCATAGTGTTATTGCTATGCCTAACTTAACTAGACTAAAAGGCTCCAGAAACCACATGGATGGAACTAGAAGAGATTATGCTAGTGAAATATATCAGGGGAGAAAGATAAATATTGGATGGTGTCACTTATAAGTGGAATATAGAAAAACTAAACAAAGAGCCAAAGACAAATTATAATACTAACTATCTAAATCTGACCATAGATCTGTGGCTTTCAGAGGACAAGGGGGGTGGTTGGGGGAGAGCTCAATGGACTATGGTGGTGAACTACAGGTGTTTCAGTGGTGGGAATGCTCTGGTAACTATACCTGATGGGCGGAAATCCTATACTGTCAAAGTACTAGCAAGGATGTAAAACAGTAGTATTTAAACAATTTAAAATTTTAAAATAATAATAATAAATAAAAAGTTGCAAAAACAGAAACAACACATTTTCCACCTTTTGTGGGTGGCTGCCAGTGCAATAAGAACACCAGGAAGGCCTCCGGAACACTGAGAGAATACAAGGTGGTGGGGCGCTGCCTGCCTACCCATTTCAAATGCCACATGCCACTTCTCTACCACATGCGAATCTTTGTGTCTAATCACGTCGTCACTAAGTCCCGCTTTTGGTACTTTGTGTCTCAGTTGAAGATGAAGAAGTCTTTAGGGGAAATTGTCTACGAGAGAAATCCCCTCTACAAGTGAAGAACTTTGGCATCTGGCTTCACTATGACTTCTGCAGCGGCACCTGCAATATGTACTGGGAGTAACGGGACTTTACTACTGATACATGGGTGCCCGGACCCACTCCATCCACAGCATGAAGTTGGAGTAGAGAGCTGCAAGCAAACATCACCGGCCAGCAGTAAAGCAGTTCCACTACTTGAAGATCAAGTTCCCACTTTCCCACAGGTCCTGGGTCGCCAGCACAAACCATGCTTCACCCCCAAGAGGCCCAACAACTTTTAGATACAAGGCCCTCCCCATCTTGGCTCTGCACAAATAAAGTCCTTGGAAACCTGGAAGAAAAAAGTCAAAACATTCTCCAGACATGAGTACTTTTATACAACACTAGTGGCTATATAAATGACATAGCCATTTGAAAAATCAATTTAGCAGTATCTGTTAAAATGAATACTATACTTTGTACCTCAGCAATCCCACTTTGTGACATTCTATAGAATGCCCATTTAAGCAAGGATGTTCATTGCAGCATAGTGGTAAAATCTAAATGTTTGTCAATGAGAAAATAGATAAACAAGCTGTCAAACAATCATTGCAGAACACTTTAAATTTAAAATAATGAACTAAGACATATCTAATCTGTAATATAAGAGATGTTGTTAGGTTTATTTTGTAGAATAATAAAAATAGCAAGAACTATTATTTTTAAATTGTATATTTATGTAAAGACACACCTGCATATTGTTTTCTTCTAGATAAGGTATTTAGATGGAGGGAGGATGGTTAAGGAAAAACCTTTTACTTATTTGCATGTTTTTCCATTACAATGCATTCATGTACTTCTTGCCTAACTAAAAAGCACCTTTTCCTTGTATTGTCTCTTTGAATCCTCTTCTATTAGATATGTGAACCAAACACACTTGCAGTTAGTTATAGTTGTAACCATTTTTCTAAACAGAAGAACATGTACCTGTTTGGTTCACACTTTAATTACCTGCATTTGAGCAATTCTCCTCAGCTACCAGCAGGAGATCTGCAAACATATTCAAAGGTTGCTTTGGAACATAAAACCTGCAGTATTGCTATTGACGTAACAGGGGGCGGAGGCTGAAAATATTACCAGTTGAAGCAAAATATAAAACAAAAGGAAAACCACAGCATGCAGAACATTTGGCAGTTTGAATAAACACATAGTCCTGTTTTAAGACTAGCACGTAGCATGCTACACCTACTTTATAGCTATTATTCCCTATGAATCTGTCACTGTTTTCCTTGTAAATTCATGATTCTTATTTGTAATACTGCCTTTATTCTAAAGAAAAAATATTTTTATTATTGTGGGACTATATCCTGTAGTTGTGTCAACTGGTTATAAATTACATCAATGTATGAAGAGATTGAATAATGCTATTAACTCTTTGCATACTAATATATCTGTAGTTTGCTGATTTTCAGGAAACAAAAACAAAGAATGCCTCCATAATTGATAGATATACCATTTATTAACTGATTGCTAAAAATCGTACTCTCACTTTTATGGATCATTTTTTAAACAATAGGGCTTACTCATTGAAATTAATCTAAACATAGATAAGACAAAGCATAATTGAGTTACCGCGAAGTAATCTAAAAGTAGTAATTTTATTTGTGTTTTCAAAGATTGTTTACTGGTTTGAGAATTTTTACATTTAATGGCCTTGATAATTTTTGTATCTTATTAATTGCAGACATTATAACAATATCTGTATATATTTTAGCAAAATTCTCAAAGATAAAAGAAACTATGCTGTCTAAAATTACAAGAGGAATGTATTTAAAGAAACTATGCTATCTAAAAGTACAAGAGGAATGTATTTTTATAAAGTCATACTAGAAATTATTTGATCATTAGGTTAGCTTGCATAGCAGACAAACGAATTCAACAATGTGTTCTTTGCAAAGATGGATGTCTTCTAAAAATGCTCTAGGTGATGTTCTTATTTTTGACAATTGGGTTATTATAAAAATAAAGAAAATAATGCCTCAGGAATCTGAGGTTTAAATGACACTGCTTAAAAACAATTTCTGAACTCCCTTTTATTTCAACAGGAACTCCATTCTCCTACTCTGAAAATATCTACTTGTGCACCAAGCAGTCTACATGTAACCCAAAACACTGAACAGGTGAAAAAAGTTTTGAATTAAATTAGATTCTTTTTCTTTTCTTTTGGATTAAAATTTCGCTTTCTCAGTGATTTCACTGGGCATAATTTGACTTCAAGTCCCATCTATGTAGTCACACAAAGCAAAATTTCATCTTTTGAAATAGCTGAGTAGTATAACTGGATAAAAATGTGACATATATGTATGTATGTATGTGTGTATGTATATATATATACATACACACACATATACATATATCCAGTTGATGGGCATTTAGCTTGCTTCCATGTCTTGGCTATTGTGAATAGTGCTACTATAAACAAAAGGGTGCAAATATCTTTTTGCATTATTTTCATATCCTTCAGATAAATACCTAAGTTTTGTTTTGCTGTGTTATATAGTAGTTTTAATTTTTTGAGAAACCTCCATACTCTTCCATAGGGACTGGGCCAGCCTACATACCCACCAATAGTATACAAGAGTTCCTTTTTTTCCATACCCTCTGCAACATTTGTTTCCAGTCTTTTTGATATGGGTAATTTTTTCTGCAAAGAGGTGATATCTCATTGTGGTTTTGATTTATATTTCACTAACAATATTGAGGTTTAACATTTTTTCATATGCATATTGGCATCTGTATGTCTTTTCATATGTAAGCTTTGCTCATAGTTTAAGCAATCTTTAGGCCTCTGTAAGGTTTTACCCATTCAAAAAATATCAGGAATATAAAACTAGAAAGGGGAATCTCAGAAATGACAATCAGCTCGGTCAATTAAAAGAATGTGAAGCAAGTGCTGAAACAAATGAGAACTGAGATATTTTAGTTTCATTATCTGCTCAATCTGATAACTTTTTTTTAAAGTGCAGTTTATTTATTTTTATTTTTTAAACACCCTTGCTTATTTTTTCATAGTATGGGATTTCTTCCCTCAGGTGCTGACACCATAGTTTTCCTACCACCAAAGTACCACTGTTCTCCACCTGGCTCTTTCCTCCCATCTTCTCTACTCTTCTCCACCTTGCCCCACTCCTCCTGGGTGTCTCAGATCTAAAGGCTGTTTTCAAGGGCTGGTCTTACAGTTTGTTTTTGTTTGATTCTTTGTTTGGTTTCTTTAGTTTCCACTTATAAGTGAAACCATCCGGTATTTGTCTCTCTCCTTCTGACTCACTTTGCTTAGAATAATCCTTTCCAGTTCCACCCATGTTGCCACAAATGGCATACATTTATCTTTTTTGATCACTGAACAGTGTTCCATTGTGTATATGTAGCACATCTTCTGGATCTGCTCATGTGTCCTGGGGCATTTAGGTTTTTCCATATCTTTACTGTTGTAAATAGTGCTGCTAAACACATAGGAGTTTAGGTATTCTTTTGAATTAGTGTTTTGACTATTAATTTAGTTATTTAATATTCTATATATTAGTGACACCAATCATTATTTATCTTTCTCATTCTGAGTTATTTCACTTAATATTATCCTTTCAAGTTCCATCCATGTTGACACAAATAGCACGAGTTTATCTTTTTTTTTTAAAGATTTATTTATTTATGCATACAAGAACTGGGGTATAGTCCAGAGGTGCAGGGGGGTGAGAGGATTCACCAGAGACAGAGTAGGGAACAGAACAGGCAGACTGACTGAAATACACTGCTGAGGGGAGCAGTGGCCAAGACAGGAGAGGTCTGCTGTGCCATGTGGGTATCTCCCTGGTCGGCCGGGGATCAAACTCGTGCTGCAGAGGCTGCGGATAGCTTCATAGTGCGGTGCTTAACCTCTTGCGCCACCAGGGAGGCCCGAGTTTATCTTTCTTTATTGCTGAGTAGTATTATTTTATATGGGACAAATGCTAGTCTGCAACAGCACTATTTACAATAGCTAAGGTGTGGAAACAACCAAAATGCCCCAGCAATAAAAAAAGGTAAACTCATGCCATTTGTGTCAACATGGATGGAACTTGAAAGGATAATGCTGAGTGAAATATCTCAGAATGAGAAAGGTAAATTCTTGATGGTGTCACTAATATGTAGAATATTAAGTAATTAATTAAAAATGGAATAAAGACAAGCTCAAAAACTAACCTTGATCAAGCTGTCTACAGAACTGAAGCATCAAGGTGGAGGAGGGTGTGGGGAAGGAGTAAGAACAAAGAGGGAAGGAGGCAGAGTGGTGTCTGGTAGTGGAATATGGGTGAATTGATGGTGGGTGCACTATGGTGGCAATACCTGATGAAGGTACCCCCGAATTACCTCAGTTAACAATAATTAATTATAGAAAAATATGAGAGTATGATAAAGGGGGATAAAGGTTATAATTTGGTGTGAATGGACTCTTATGGGACTACCAATGTTAGGATTACCCAAAGAAAAATAATTCCACTTAAATCAAAGCTGGAAGATGCTTTGGACTTGTGGCAGCCTTTGGGGCCTTGCTCTGGGCCAATCCTATTTGGATGGAGTTTTACCCACAAGGAGACAGGTAACTTTGGGTGCTTGATTTAGAAACTAGATTCTTTGCCTTTCCTGTATTGTTTCCTAATTGTATTAAAGTTCCTTTCCATTAAAAAAAATCAAAGCTATTCACTATATTTAAATCCTGTCAAGATATTATATTAACTAAGAGATTTTTCATAATGAGAAGGTTTAAAATTGGATTTACTATATGATTTATTTCTTACAGTTAACACTTTTGTAACTAAAGAAAGAATATAATGAAGAGAAAGCAAAAATCACTCATTCCCTCTTCCACCCAGAGATACTATAGTATTTTGCTGTTTTCTTCTATTTTAATAAAAAAATTGGTGTCATATGCAGAATAATATCTTCATTTCTCATTTAACATTTCATATCACCGGATTTTTTTCATGTACATTTGTATTACACATTATTATTTTAATGGCTGTATATTTCAGCTGATGAATAATTATTCAGTCTTTTCCCTTTCCATAGAAAAGTGCTCCCCATTGCACTCATCATTAGCATTTCTATTTAAAATTTGTTTCCAGTTAAAATGTAGCATTGTTTTGTTATGTTTTTTGATTTTTAGGTTGGTTGAATTATTTTGTTATTATTTTAACCATTTTTCCCATCTTTTATAAATTGTTTATACCACTTTATTAGGGTTAATTTTTTTTCTTGTTGATATATAAATCTATATATTAATAATAAAAAATTTGGGCCTCCCCGGTGGCGCAGCGGTTGAGCGCTGGGTTGCAAAGCTGCCCACAGCCTCTGCAGCGCCGGTTTGACCCCCGGCTGCTCCCCGGCCATTGGCGGAGGGTCCCACATGGCGCGCAGACCTCTCCTGCCGCCCGCTGCTCCCCTCAGCAGTGTACTTCGGTCCTTCTGCCTGCTATGCTCCCCGCTCTGGCTCTGGTGAATTCTCTCACCCCCCCGCGCTTCTGACTGTACCCAGTGCTTGTATAAATAAATAAATAAATCAAAAAAAAATAATAAAAAATTTTTCCAAGAAAGTTCACATATTAGTTTTTCTAGTGTTTTCTCTCCATACATTTTAATGTTATTTATATGTTTACATCCCAATACTGAATATTTAAATGTTTAAGTGTATATATACACACTTTTCTCTCTCAGTCTCCTTCCATTTTATAAATTATAGGCTATTATAAATTATAAGATATTCTTTCCAAACAGAAGATTCAATTAATAAATATTAAACTATATTTTCTCCTAATCATGTAAGTACACTTAAATGATGGAACAAATATTTTGAAACTCTCATTGAGTATAGTTTGGAATGTGATGAATTACTATGAAATGAGTATAATTAAAATACTTAGTATAATGCTAAACATATAAATAGATGCTTTCATATATGTTTTTGAGACTGAAATCAACTAAAACATAAATTTATATCATCATTCATGTTAATGACTTTAAAATTTTCACTCTGAAATTGTCCCCTATTATTATTGATTGTTCCAAAGTCATTAAACAACTATGTTTATATTTAGCTTTTATCTTTTCTTTATAGGAACTCCATTCTCCACTTGTGAAAGTCACTACATATCCACAGACCACTGTTAGAAGATACATAGTACAAAATCCTGAACAGGTAAGATATGTCACACAAACTCTTGTCTCAACCTATAATTCCTTAGAATTTGATAGTTTATACTAGAACGGTGAGTCAGATATCCTGAAATTAGTTTGTTGGACTTCCTTTCAGTTTTAAAGTGGATTTCTAATCATTAGCATTGAATTTATCTTGAATTCTATAACCAAGGACTCATGCATTCTGAGTCAGAGATGTAACAGTTCCAAACAATATGGAAGTTTTTCTGTTATAAAGTCTTTCTATTTCTATAGCCCCACCCTAGCACTAGAAAGGATTTCTGTGTACTTTGAACCAAAGGAAAAAGGAACAAAGTTCTTTCACAGGTTTCACAAAAACATCAGTTGTTATGTAAGTGGCTGGAGTCTTTAGTGTATTCAGATTTGCTATTGATATATGGACTAAGAAGAAGAAACTTAGAAATCAAAAGTTCAAAAGTGTCTCTATCCCCTTGTTAACTGTGTGTGAATTTTGTAACTGACACTGAGTGCTTTTGAAAGTTACATTATTATATTTTCTTTTTTTTAAAGATTTATTTGTTTTTTATACAAGAACCAGGGTACAGGCCAGATGCACGGGAGGGTGAGAGGATTCACTGGAGACAGAGCAGGGAACAGAACAGGAAGACTGACAAAATACACTGCTGAGGGGAGCAGTGGGTCGAGACAGGAGAGGTCTGCTGCACCATGTGGGATTCTCTCTGGCCGGCCAGGATCGAACCCGCATTGCAGAAGCTGCGGACAGCTTCACAGTGCAGCACTCAACCACCTGCGCTACCGGGAAGGCCCTATATTTTTTTTTTTTAATATTTATTTATTTATGCATATAAGAGCGGGGGTATCAGCCAGAGGTGTGTGTGTGGGGGGCGGTTAGAGGATTCACCAGAGACAGAGCAGGGAACAGAATAGGCAGATGGATGGAAGTACACTGCTGAGAGGAGCAGCGGGCAAGTCAGGAGAGGCCTGCCGCGCCTGACTTGCTCCCTGGCTGGTCGGGAATCGAACTCGTGTTGCAGTCGCTGCAGACAGCTTCATAGGCTGTGTCTTAACCCCTTGCGCCACTAGAGAGGCCCCACATTACTCTATTTTCTATTAAGATATATAATCTTATGTTTTGCAAACTAAGACATTGTTCTTTTTCTCAATTTTGAGGAAAATTTAAGAAAATATTTTCCCACAGAAATTAATCTTTTTCAACATATGAACATTCACAGCCCTTCTTTAGCTGTAATAGGGGGTTGAAAAGGTCCTTCTATGGGGCTTTAAGGACAAAAGTTACACAAAGAAAAACAGTGCGCTTCAAATAAGAATATAACAATTCTTTGGTTTTTATTTTATTTTTCCACTATTGTAGGAAACAATCCTACTCTCTTCTACAAAATAAAATGGATTATATGCTTCCACTGTGGAAAGCAAAGAATAAATGAGGATAATGCACAATACTTTTATAGGGAGGTGGAGAGTCTATACTGTTCTACTTGTGTCTTTCTCACCTCTTTATTTTAAAATAATTTTCTCATGTCTCTTCAGCTGTAGAAGTTGTCAGGGGTGTGTGTGTGTGTGTGTGTGTGTGTGTTTTGGGAGTGATTTTTTTTTACATTTGCTTGAATTTTCATATATCCATGAAAGAAAATGCTATTACAATAAAGCAGCTGTTTTCTCCTTCTTTTTCGGAATCAAATGTTTAAGCAATGAATCTGAAAAGTGTACAGTGGGAGGAGTGACATAAGGAGGGTCTGGGACACAAGAGTGGGCCCCTTTCTGTAACTCAGCCAATCACTTTACACTTTTCCTTTCTTCTTCTCTTTTTCTTTTACATACAAAGTAAGTAACAGGCATACCTTGAGGCATGGCATACTTGATATCTCTAGCTTTCAAAGTATTTGCTCTAGATAGTGCTTTTTATAGACAGCACTCTTTTTCATGATGTGAGAATTGCTGTACTTGCCTAAGGTAGATCCACATATATAGCAAATAGCAAATCATTTAGATCCCAAATCACTTTCTCAGTGATTCTTACGTTTTAATTAATGGAAAAATGGAAGAATTAATATTTATTGGATATATACTTGGTATTATGCAATTTACATGTTTTTTTTCCATTTAATCTTTAAAAAGTAGGAAAGTAGAAGCACAGAGAAGTTAAGTAATTTATTCAATTAATATTTATTGATTACTTATCATATACCAAAAGTCACCCTAAGAAAGGTGGATAGACAAAGCAGTAAAGAAAACAAGGGTTCAGCTTACTAGAAATGATTATTTTAGATGTGCTAAGAAATATTTTAAAATTAATTTATCAGTCATTAACATGTCTATATAACTTGGGGTTGTATTTTTATTCCTCCATAAGTATACCTGCTTTACTCACCCTCCACCAAACCTCCTCTGCCTATGCTCTATCATCTCCTTCCCTTACTCCCTCTTCCCTTCCCCCTGTTCCCTCTGGAAACTAGTATACTTTTCACTAAGTCTAAGAATTGCTTTTGCTCTGTTTTGCCAGTGTAAGTTTTTTTTGTTATTTATATTTCACAGATAAGTGAACCTGGAAACGAAATTAATTTTTCCAGTTTAGTCATGGCTATTAACCTTTCATATGTTTTCATCTTTAATTTAATTAAAAATATAAATTTAATTTATAAAAAGTTTGTTAAATATGCTGATTTATACTCTTGTACACTTGAAATTTATACAATATAAGCAATGTCAATACATTTTTAATAGATTTATTTATTTATTTTTTTAATTTATTTATGCACACAAGAACTGGGTTGTCAGCCAGAGGTGCAGGGGTGAGAGGATTCACCAGAGACAGAGTGGGGAGCAGAATTGGCAGGCAAAACAGGAGAGGTCTGCTGGGCCATGAAGTTTAGCTCCCTGGCTGGGGATTGAACTCAGGCCATAGAGGTGATAGAAACTTAACCACTAGCCCACCAAGGAGGCCCCAATGTCAATACATTTTTAAAGAGATATCAAGAAGAACTTACCTGGACTCATATTAACTTGTAACATAGGCCTCAACATTAAAAATATAAATGAAGATTTTCTATAATTCTGTGTCATGGACCCCAATTAGCTCATAGATAGATGATCAGATATTTTTCCCATTAAATCACACTCTCATGGAGTAAAACCATTCAAAATAAAAAGTTGTCATGGAAAATTTGCCCCATTCATTATTAATCAGTGCTTTTGGAAACTAAATTCTTAACTGACTCCAAATTATTAAGTTACAAAGCTGCAGAGTTGGAACCGAAATTGAACAATGCAGATCTGGGAGAGAAGCATTTACAAACTATGAACAATTGATGGTGTAGGTGAATTAGAATATAGAGACTCACCTACATACTGCCTCCTCCAGCCCCATCCTCCGTAATCACAGAGTAGACACAAAGGCAGAGAAATCATAAGTGTGTATGCAAGTATATAACTTATATAACACTGACCCTGCCTTGTAAAGGCTTATTATTATGGCTGTGTTAAACCGAAAGAAAGCATATAGGTTTTTTTTTTTTTTTTCCAGGGGAGAACTCAGCAAAGGTTTGAAGAAAAATAATCATTTTAAAGCTTTTAACTTTTGGCTATTGAGGAAGGAAACAAACTTCAAATTTTGCTTTGCAAACAAACATAATCAAAGTGGTTTTGCAAAGCAGCTTGAAAATTCTATCTACATATGTTACCCATTTTATTTAAATAAGAATATACTCTTTTTGTTTCTTCTTTCATATTTTCCCAAGAGAAGATTTTGGTTTAATTATAATTATAATAAGCTGAGTTTCCTAAATGGCCACTTTATCCTCCTTCACCTGCCAACTTGTCTAATCTTTATTCCTTCCCCTTGTAATTAAATATATCTCAATCCACATCTCTCCCGTTACCTCTGTTCAACCTTTTTATGTTTGTTTGTTTCTGATCTTCCCTAGTCTCTATTTATTGTCATTTCAGACAAAGGATGTATGTATTCTGGACTATAATGTGACCCAGAAACAAAGATAAAATTTTGGTCCTAAGTAGATGTAATACAATTGATATTAATAAGTTTCATTAATTTTCTAGTTGTGGAGCTCCTGCTGTGGGGAGAGCAATGTGCAGCTTTCAAATAAGCAAGGAGAGGAAATAAAACAAGGCTCCCAAACAAGAGGTGCTTACAGCTCCTCGCAGGAAGGAAAATATGTCTATAAATAGTTATGTAAAATGGTAGACAATAACAGTCATAAATGACTGGCAGAAAGTTAATACTATTCTTGTTTTTTTTTTTTTTTAAGAAAAACATGGAGCTTAAATCACCTTTAGGTAATATTAAATCTTTTGTTTTCAATTTCTTGGAAAACAAAAAACACTTGGCATGTGTGACAGATGCAATGAGAGAGAAATGCAGATAAATTCTTATTGAAGTTCAGAGGTTGAAGATAAAAAATTCATTTGGGGGAATCTGAGAGAGAAGGATTTATTGTGATATTTAAGGTATTGAATCAGCTTTGTTATTAGTATTATTTTACTAATGAGGATTCTAAAGCTTAAATAAGTATGCCTTTGTTTGGTCTTGTAACTCAAAACTCATCACTTGGTATTTTTTTTCTGACAGTTATTCTGTCAGAAATAGCTTTGATAAGATTTAGTAACTTATATTGGATATGGTTTAAAAGAAGAAAAGTCAAATGTACCCCTAAAACTTTCAATTTGATACAATGAGGGCATGATAGAACAATTAAAGGGATTAAGAAATGAGGGTAAAGAGAGTTGGTTTGGGAAAGAGGGATATTGTTGAGATCTGTTTGAACTAGTAGTATTTAGGTGCATGAAAGGGAGGATGCCCAACAGGCAGTTTAAAATGACTTGGAGAAAGGTCACATTTAAGATAAAAACATTGGGGTTAAACCTCGTAAAGTTATCATCACAGCTGTGGGATGAGTGAGATCACTGAGACACAATGGTGAAAATTGAGGTCAGAACCTTGTGAATTGCCTTCCTTAAGAGTACAAAAGGAAGGAGTCATTTCCACAGACAGACCAGTTGTCAGAGAAAGATGTAAACACAGAGCAACTGAAGCAAACAGAGAAAGGGAATGGTAGATTGCTTCAAATAACCAAAAGGCTAAGGAGGTTGCGGTTTGAGAACAGGGTTTGATCATTAAGAAAACACGATGATATTTGAGAGAACAGTTTCAGTGTATTTGTGAAGGTAAAATCCAGATGTGAAAAGCTAATGGATAAATAGATCAAGAAGTAAAATAGGGCCTCCCTGGTGGCACAGCGGTTGAGCGCTGGGTTGCGAAGCTGCCCGCAGCCTCTGCAGCGCCGGTTCGATCCCCAGCTGCTCCCCAGCACCGGAGGAGGGTCCCACATGGCGCACATACCCCTTCTGCTGCCCGCTGGTCCCTCAGCAGTGTACTTCGGTCCTTCTGCCTGTTCTGCTCCCCGCTCTGGCTCTGGTGAATTCTCTCACCCTCCTGTGCTTCTGACCATACCCAGTGCTTGTATAAATAAATAAATAAATAAATCTTAAAAAAAAAGAAGTAAAATAAATAGGAGAGCACCATTCTTTTAAAAAGGATATTGGTTAAAGAAAGGAGAGCAAGGATGCTAACTGAAAGAGAAAACAGAATCTTGGAAATCTGAGAGCGCTATAGAGAGAGGAAAGGGACAACAAATAACGAAGAGTAAAAATGCAACAAAGAAAAGGAACAAATGGGATAAAATTCTGGAAGACACAAGAGGGGATAGGATTCCGGGTACAGTTGAAGAAGTGATTTCAGGACACAAAAGGGAATGTTTCTTTATAACG
The DNA here is from genome assembly GCF_014898055.3 of Talpa occidentalis. NCBI lineage: Eukaryota > Metazoa > Chordata > Mammalia > Eulipotyphla > Talpidae > Talpa > Talpa occidentalis. The sequence goes on from NW_023601543.1 coordinate 39,439,179, forward strand.
AGATGAAGCAGAAACTGAAGGAAAAATTTTGAGGTGGGGAGAAAAGTAGAGGGATCTCACTAGATAATCTTGATTTTTCTCAATAAGTACAATAAGGGTACATGAATATAAGGAATTGAGAAAAATGAAGAGACTTGTAATTATTTGTAATTACAATTATAGACAATTTGAGTAATATAAGTATCACTCTGAAGCTTAGAGGGCAACTTCAAGTTGGATAACTTGAATGTTAGATAACTTGAATTTGTATTGAGCCAAATTCACATATCTGTTGTTGTTTTTTTTTTTTCCCTCCAACAAAACTTCATGGCCTGGGAATAGTAAAGAAGATGTTGGGGCTTATATACTTTGTTAGTTGTGAGAACTACTGCCAGAGGTTCTAAAAGGCACAATTAAAATTATGAGATTAGCCATCTTTGAAAACACCTGTTAATTTTCAGGGTGGATCTGGCACCAATTCAAATGTACAGACTGAAAAAAGTAAACTGCCAAAACAGTAAAACTGTATAGCACCTCATCTGTTGAGATATCTAAGATTTACGATTAAATTTATTTTGATGACCTGTTTTACTCAAATGAATTATTCATGGTAGTTTTGACTTTCTCACAGATTTTAGGAAAACAATAATTCCCTAAATTTGAAAGCTTTTTTTTTTTCAGTAGTCTTTTAAAAACATAAGTCCAACACATATTTTAGATAGAATCAACACTGTTAATATACAGTTTTCCCCCCTAGAAGATACTTATATCCTTAAAAGTTCATATCATCCTTTCTCACTCAATCATGTATTCATTCATAATGGATAAAATCCCTGCCCTCAATAGGCCTATTTTTGTGTATTTTTACCTTAATATCCGATAAAACTTCTAACAAGAATCTCATAAATTATTTCAAATGCAGTATGGATTCTCAATGTTATATTATTAAATTAAAAAATGTTTTTGCATATTAAAACTACAGATTAAAAGTACATTAAAATACATTATTTTGCTTGATATAAAATACTTTGCAATACTACCACTATGATAAGGAAAGAGTGTCAGAGAAGGTAAAATGACTACCTAAGTTTCCATAGCAACTAGGTGATGAAGGCAGAAATGAAATACAGATTTTATGACTATGGAAATTTTTACCATTACATCTGCTTCCCCTAATTTTAGTCATCAAACCCAATGTATTTGTAGCATTCCAAATACAATCCATACTGTAATTCTCACCTGTTGATTTCCCTGAAGCTTTCATTTCTTAATGCTTCCTGAAAATTTCTCCTCTTGATTTTATGATATATTTTTCTCTTCTGATTCTCATACTTTTTTTTTTTAAGATTTATTTATTTGTATAAGCACTGGGTATGGTCAGAAGCACAGGAGGGTGAGAGAATTCACCAGAGCCAGAGCGGGGAGCAGAGCAGGCAGAAGGACTGAAGTACACTGCTGAGGGGAGCAGCAGGTGGCAGGAGAGGACTGCGCGCCATGTGGGACCCTCCTCCGGTGGCCAGGGAGCAGCCGGGGATCGAACCTGCACTGCTGAGGCTGCAGGCAGCTTCGCAACCCAGCGCTCAACCGGGGAGGCCCAGATTCTCATACTTCTTAAGGCTTGTTTACTCTTGTCTTTTTTCTTCACTTTTATTTCCACAATTGCATGATTTTAACTAACACTTGTAAGTATATGATTTGAGATCTGGAATGGTAGCCATGAAATCTCACTCAGTTCCAGATATGTATTTTCAGGTGTGTGCTGGAAATCTATACCTGAATGCTCACCTCGACATTTTTTTGAGTCTCTGGTAGATTTTTTGCAACCACATAACACATGTTTAAGGAATTACTATGCACTACATATTTTCATAATTGTTATAAGGAATAAAAAACATGAACCAGATCTAGAATGTTATCAGGAACACATAATTTAACTTCTATTTTTGATTTGGACACCAATGGTTCAAGATCAGAGTCATCTTTGTAAAGTACTGTCCTTGGTGATTATAAACTAACTTAATTGGTATCTTCCCTTGTACTCTTTATATTCTCCAATTAGTCTTCTTGATGTAGACTTCTTTTCACTTAGCACATCTGTTAAAAAGCATTCAAAGATTTCTCAGAACCAAAGTCCATCTGCCAAGTATGTCCTTTACATATAACACTTTTCCAACTTTGGTGTCTTACCTTACTTTGTTTTTTCACTTGTAATAACATTTTCTCCCTTCACCTCATATCCAAAAACATCTTAATCTTCTCTCAAATGCCACCTGATTAAAGTAACCTACTTGAACATCGTCAGATGAAACTCATATTTTCCACTTCTCATTTCCATCCAGTTATTTTTCTATACCTCTTATGGGTACTTGTTACTTTCTACCTTGTGTTAATAGATGTTTGTGATTATATAGCAGTAAAACAGATGTTCTTTTAAAGGGTTATATAGTAAATATTTTAAGCTTTGCTGTTTTTTTCCCTTCTATTTACAATCCTTTAAAAATCTACATACCATTCTTAGCTTGAGGACATTGCAAAACTAGATAGCTGTCTATGGTCCGAGGAACCCTGATCAACAGTCAATGCTCCTGGTAATAATTTAAATTTGATTCATGTCTCAACATTTATCATAGTATAATATACATAATAAACTCTTAAACATGTGATTGCAAATAACTATCAAACAGGCTTTTTTACAAAATCAAACACAAAGTAGCTCATCGGGGAATCTCTCTAAACAGATCCATCTTTAGATTCAATAATTCATCAGCTAGTAAAATTTAATCACTGATATTTTTAACAAATTTTTAAAATATACTTTATTTAAACTTGAATACCTGAAGAATATAGCTTTGTGATCAAGCGTATCTTGCCTTCTAAACAACCTGTTTTAGTTCAGTTATTCAAAGAGTTTTTAACAACAGGAGACTACAAAAAAATGTCAGCACATTTTGTTCATTTTGAAATGGTCCTAAACACATCAGTGACAGACTTAAACACACCCTTCCTATATTTTATTCTCTTATACACAAAAAAGAATGAATGCAATTTTTGGTTTGTAACAAAAGAATCTCAACTCCTCCTCTGCAAGTAAATATTCATACAAAAACCAAAAAGAAGGGAAAGGAATATAGTACATATTACATTTATTTTAGATTCCTGATCTGATTCTTGTTAGTCTTTTCTAGGTTCTTTCAGATATAGGACATGACATTGGCTGACATCTTCTAAGCACTTGGATAGCCCTACATTAATTTGTTTGATTATATGGAGATATAATGTCTCTTAAAGTCTTTACTCTGTTCTCAGTATTCAAAACACATGCTGTACTGAGAGGCTTAGCTTTTACTATAATCAGAAGTAAAAATCATATACTTGAAAAGCACCCAAATTGAGTTCCAGGAAAAAAATCTTTAATATAGTACTGCGTACTTTACAGCTAAGAAGTGCTGAATTATGTTTATTTTACATTTCTCTGATAATACTTTGCATAGAAAGAAAACTGCCAGTGAACCCAATTTAAATGAGACTGATGTCATGCCTGTCTGCCTCAAAGGAAACTCACTTATTTTTTCTTAAGAACAGGAAAGGAAAAGTGCCTTCCCACCCTCTTCCAAATTGCCCAGATTTTGTTAGCCACAGTAAAATGTGGTAGGAAAGATCCAGATTTTTCTGTGTGAGAAAATGTACTCGATTACTATTTCCTTACATTTATCAGAACCTTATTAGGATGTCATTCCACTCTCCTACTAAAGCCTGACTGAGAGTCTATTAGAACCTCAGAACATACTGGAGTGCATAACTGCTTAAGTTACAGTTGCTGTAAAGGTACCTTTCAAAAAAAACACAGTCTTTACTATCTTTATAGGAACCACTCTCTCCATTCCTAAGAGGAAACCGCTTCTTCCCAGGAAACAATGTTATTTACGAAAAAACAATAAGAAAAGTGGAGAAGTTAAATATTGATCATGTAAGTAAAAACTGTTTTGTTGATAAAATTGTTTATTTTTGTAAGTGCATACTTAGGAATTATGAATATTTCTATAGAGCTAACTAGTATTCAATTGTCAAGTGTAAGGCAAGAACATGGTGAGTCAGTAATAACTTACTATGCCCACAGCCCTTCATGTCATTCTTAACACTTTTTTTTTTTTTTTAAGATTTTTTTTTTTTTTAATTTATTTATACAAGCACTGGGTACAGTCAGAAGTGCGGGAGGGCGAGAGAATTCACCAGAGCCAGAGCGGGGAGCAGAGCAGGCAGAAGGACCGAAGTACACTGCTGAGGGGAGCAGCGGGCGGCAGGAGAGGTCTGCGCGCCATGTGGGACCCTCCTCTGGTGGCCGGGGAGCAGCCGGGGATCGAACCGGCGCTGCAGAGGCTGCGGGCAGCTTCGCAACCCAGCGCTCAACCGCTGCGCCACCGGGGAGGCCCTCTTAACACTTTTATATCTAGTTATTCACATGAAGTTTTACTGTTTTACTGGACAGGAAATTGTCAAGTCACATAGAAAATTAATGGTAGAATCTGAACTTGCTTTAGATAGACCAATGCATTGCATTCTTTCTTTTAAATTGATCTCATAAAAATAATTTATAACTTACAATTTTGTCTTTATTTAGTATCAAATGAAGTTTTTAATTTTGTTTATTTTTCTTGCGGGATTAAAGAATTTTTAAGGAAAGAATTGTTTGAACTGGTATGTAAAGTATACTGCGAAGATCTAGAAAATTATTCTTCCAGTCAGGTTTTTAAATTCCATTAAATTTATTTGGGAGATCAAGTACAAAGTTCAATACTGCAGAACTACAATAGTCATTCCATGACCTCTGGAGTTGCAAGTCCTTCAAGCAGGATTGTCATGGTAATTAACAGAAGTTTCACCTTTATCTGCTCAGTGGATACAGCATGTCTAGTCTAGTCTGGGACTTGTCTCTTGGACATTTTTTTTTAATGTGAATGAAATATTTTATTATTTCCTTTTTTTAATTTTATTTTTATATTCCCCATACAATTGCTTGAATGAGGATATTATTCGTTTCTTAGTACTGCTGTAACAAAGTACCCTAATACGGGTGACTTAAAATAATTGTCTCACAGTTATGGAGATCAGAGTTATGAAATCACTGTTGGCAAGGCCACATTCCTCTGAAGCCTCTAAGAAAGAAACTCTTCCATGCCTATCTCACTTTGGGATAATCTCAGGCATTATCTCAAGTTCTGTCCACATTCTCTCTAAAGGCACTATTTCATCATTTAAAATAGTTGAGTAGTGTTCCATTGAGTCTATATACAACAACTTCTTTATTCAGTCATCCTTTGATGAATATTTAAGTTTATTCCCTGTCTTAGCTATTGTGAATAATGCTACTATGAACATAGGGTGCATATATCGTTTCGTATTAGTATTTTTATGATCTTCTGATAAATACCTAAGAGTGGTGTCACTGGACCATATGGTATTTTTTAGTTTTTTTTTTTTAAGGTATCGCCATACTGTTTCCATTCTGTTCCAACCAACAGAAAATGAGAGTTCCTTTTTTACTACACCCTTGCCAACACTTGTTTCCAGTCTTTTTGATGTAGTCCATTCTTAATGGTCTGAGGTAATATCTAATTTTGATTTTGATTTGCATTTTCTTTATGATAAGTATGGTTAAGCATTTTTTAATGCTCATGTGAGCCATCTGTATTTCTTCTCTGGAAAAGTATCTATTTAGTTCTTTAGCCCATTTTTAATTGGGTTGTTTGTTTTGTTGTTGAGTTGTATAGGTTATTTATATATTTTAGAAATTAACCCTTTGTTGATTAAGTATTGCATAAATACCTTCTAGTCCATAAGTTGCCTTTTTGTCTTTGTGGTGGTTTCTTTCACTATACAAATACCTTGTAGTTTGATGTAGTCCCATTTGTTTATATCTGCTTTTGTTTCCCTTGACAATGCAGTTGAGTTCCCAAATAATTATCTAAGGTTGATGTCTAGGAATGTATCATCTATATATTCCATGATGTATTTTATGGGTTTATCAATTTTGTTTATTCTTTCAAAAAAAGTTATAGTTCTCATTTTCATTGTTCTTTTGTACCATATTTTTGGTTTCTACTTCATTTATTTCTAATTTTTAGTATTTTCTTCCTTCTGACTTTTGGTTTCATTTTCAATCGTTCAGATCTAAGGTCAGATTGTTTGAGACTTCTTGTTTGTGGATATGGGGCTGTATTGCTATGAATTTCCCTCATAAGACTGCTTTTAGTGCATCACACAGGAAATGATAGTTCACCCCTTCATTTTTTTTCATAGCAAGATTTTTTTTTCTCTTTTGATTCTTAGTTCACCCAAGAATTTTTCAGAAAATTCTGTTTAGTCTCCACATGTTTGGATTTTTCCAGTTTTCCTTTTGAGGATGATTTCTAGTTCCATACCATTGTGATAAGAAAATATACTTGAGGGGCCTCCCCTGTGGCTCAGCGGTTGAGCGCTGGGTTGCGAAGCTGCCTGCGGCCTCTGCAGCACCGGTTCGATCCCCGGCTGCTCCCCGGCCACCAGAGGAGGGTCCCACATGGCGCGCAGACCTCTCCTGCCGCCCGCTGCTCCCCTCAGCAGTGTACTTCGGTCCTTCTGCCTGCTCTGCTCCCCGCTCTGTCTCTGGTGAATTCTCTCACCCTCCCGCGCTTCTGACTGTACCCAGTGCTTGTATAAATAAATAAATAAATAAAACAAAAAAATAAATAAATAAATAAAAATAAATCTTTAAAAAAAAAAAAGAAAATATACTTGATTTGACTTTAATCTTCACATATTTATTGAGATTTGTTTTATATTCCAACATATGATCTGTTGAGAATGTTCTGTGTGCATTTGAGACTAATGGTATTCATTTCTTTTGGGATGGAAAGTTCTGTAAATAACTGTTAAGTCCTTCTGATCAATTACTTCATTGTTTACTTTCTAACTGGATAATCCATCTATTTATATAAGTGGTGAGTTGAGATGTAGTATTATGTTGGTCTCTATGTTTTGTTCTAGGTCAGTTAGTAATTATTTTACATATTTAGTGTGTCTCTGTTGGATGTGTAAATATTAATGACAGTTATGTCTTCTTGTTGGATTGTCCCACTGATCATTATATAGTATATTCATCTTTGTCACTTATTATCATTTTTAACGAAAAGTATAATTGGACATAAGAGCAGGTCCTGTATTTTTCTCTTTGTGATTGACTTAAAATGCCTTGCTCTAGCCTTTTGCCATAAATTTATGGTAGTCTTTAGATGTGATATGAGATTCCTGTATAATATAGATGGATCTTTTTTTTTTATACATCTTCCCACTCTCTGGCTTTTGATTGGTGAGTACAGATTGTTCACTTCAGGATGAGTATTGATATATGAGGCTAAATCATTGCCATTGTATCTTTTGCTTACTGTTTTATCTTTCTATTGTTACTCTTTCCATGTATTCTATATGCCTTTTTATTTAGATGGCTTTAACTTGTTTCTCTGTTTCTTCAATTTTTCTTTACATGTCTCTTAAGTTGCACGGATTTTAGTGCTACTGTGTTTGTAAAGTGAGTCACATTTGAAAGAATCTAGAGTAAATGATTCCATGAGCTATATCTATGATCTTTATTATGTATATGTCTGTCAAGTCAGTTTCTATTTGTAAAATGTATCTATATATTATTCTCTCTTTCAAAATATTTTTATACATGAAACAATACTTTGTTATACATGGTAAAATTTTTCAAGGCATAAAAATATTTAAAAATGTTAGAAATAGAATAAAAATGCATGTAGTGAGAAAAAACCCTCTTTATCCTGACTCCTCTGTTCTTCCTCTCAGAGGCACTCACTATTTTTCTGTTCTATGCATTTAAACAGTTTCATAATTTGTATATACATTTTTAAAATGCTATGCAAGAGGAAGCATACTATATTCCTTCTTATGTATGTGGCTTCTTTTGTTTAGTTTGTAAATAGTTCCATATAAAAAATTAAATTTGAAGTGTTTTCTCTATTAATATGTCAGCCATCCAGTTAAAAGGAAAGAAAAATTGAATTTACACAAAGTTAATTTTATATGTATGAATGTAGCATTCTGATTCAAAATTGTTTTTTTTTTCCTTTGAAAGCAGACTGTCATATACCTATTATCAAAGTAGAATAATAAGATAATAAGAAATTCAAGTATATCTGAAATCCTGAAAACTGAAATACCAGATATCTTTTTACATTCTGTTCACTATACTTATTAATTTAAAAACCATCACAAATAAACAATTAGCAAAGATTTAGTTTAAAACCAAGTCTCAGAATATTTTGAGGACAGTACAAATTTAGCTTAATATTCTGACAGAACTCTGAGCTATAAACCATGACTTCCAATCCCAATTTTGACATCTGTTAGATGCCTCATTACAAGTAAATTATTTCATTTCTTTGGATCTCAGGGTATTTTTTCCACCTGAAAGTTATTGGAAGGGGGTCGATGATGATCATTTTGAAATGACAATGATGATGAAATAATAAAAGGTGCTTATTATCCAACAATTTATGTTAGATACTTCACAAACATTAGTTTATTCATTCCTCACAGGAGTCCAAAGAGACACATATGACCTTCACTTTTATTAGTGAGGGAACTCAGACTTAAAAGGGTTACATATACAGTTTTCCAAGATCACAGAGTAAGTGGTATAATTAGAGTTAGTATCCATGTTTTCTGGATTGGAAGCTTGAGTCACAGTTTTTCAATCTTTTTTCTTAATTCATGTTCAATTTTCATAAGCTTTAGAACTGTGATTCTAATTGCCCCTCATTGTGATTCTAATATGCTTCCTGACATTGAAAATCACATTATATTATTTTCAAATTTCATATGTCTGCATCTTCAGTATTATAGTATTATTGTGTAATTAGATCCTAAAATGTTTGTTAAATCATCAAAGAAAGACTAATTAATATTAAAATGCATTACTGTCAATGTTAGTTATAATGGACTATTCCTTTAATCAGAACATGCAATTCCTTGGTTAATCTAAGTAAGTAGTTGTATTGTTATATTTACCTGATTAAAAAAAAAAAGAATCCAATAAAATTTCTCCTAATGGAATACTTAATAACTACAAACAATTAAAACTACAAATCCTTGAGTTGAATTAGCTTGTAAAAGAACTTTCATTTTTAAAAATGGATTCAGTTGGGTTTTTCTTGGTAATTATTTGTTTTCTCAGTGACTGTTTTGGCATGTGTATGCATTTTAGGAATGCTGTCCTCAGGTTCAATGCCATCATTACGTTGTCCAACAACCTCAGATCATCCATACTCCATCCTGCCAACAATCTCAATCTAGCCATCAAATCCAAAGCATCCTGGGAAGTGATTCAATTTCTACAAATATTGGGAATGAACTGTGCCATCATCATTCAAGTCATACACATGATCAGGTAAGATCAATGACTTGATTCCTTATTAACCTGAAATAACACCCTTAAGCTCTTCTTACATCACTAAATAGGTACCCACATTAAATTCACAACAAAATATTGAGGAGCTATATTTTTGGCACTTGTGTTTTGTTACATTTTTATTTTTTATTTTTTTTAAAGATTTTATTTATTTATGCAAGAACCGGGGTACAGGCCAGATGTGCGGGAGGGTGAGAGGATTCACCAGAGACAGAGCGGGGAACAGAATAGGCAGGCTGACTGAAATACACTGCTGAGGGCAGCAGTGGGCAAGACAGGAGAGGTCTGCTGCGCCATGTGGGTATCCGCCAGGATCTAACCCTTACTGCAGAGGCTGCGGATAGCTTCACAGTGCTGCGCCAACCCACTTCACCACCTGGAAGACCCCTTTTATACAGTTAAATAATTTGAAATGATCATTTTTATGCATCAAAGTTGGTGAAATAACAATAATTTTGTATGTTTCAGTCATGAACTTTGCTGAGTTTCCTCATCATGGAGATTCATTTCCATGTTTCTGTTCTGGCACATTTTTTAATTTATTGAGATAGCATTTTACATGTAATTTTAATATTTTGAGGAACCTCCATACTGTTTTTCATAGGTTTAGATGGGTCTACATTTTCATTGACAATATGCAATTGATTATTTTCCTCCACATCTTGGCCAACACTGTTGTTTCTGTTTTTTGTTTGTTTGTTTTTTGTTTTATACGGGCCATTCTTATAATTGTAAGGAAATAGCTTATTGTGGTTTTGATATACATTTTCACATTAGCACATGATGGCGAACATATTTTCATTTGTTTGTTGGCCATATTTATGTCCTCTTTGGAGTAGAGTCTATTTAACTCATCTGCTCTCTTTTTGATTAGGTTATTTGTTTTCATTTTGTTGAGTTATATAAGTTCTTTGTAGATCTTGGACATTAGCCCCTTGTCAGATGTATGATATGCAAATATTTTCTCCCATTCAGAAGGGAATCTTTTCATTTTGATGATAGTCTCTTCGCCATTTAGAAGTATTTTAGTTTAATATAGTCCAACTTGCTTATTTTTGCTTTTGGATCCCTTGCCTCATTATCCATTTCTCACAGGATTATAGTAAAAGTACAGTATGTCCTATATATAAAGCACTTACCATTGTTGAGTAACATTGGCAAATACTTAACAGATTGTAATTGTTAGTTTTTAGTAGTAATTAATATTCATAAACATTAAATATTCACATCAGGCACTATGAGAAATATTAAAGTGAATAATACATTGTCACATTTCTTATATGTACTTATTGTCCAATAGGGGAAAGAGGCAAACACATTAAACATAATATGAAGCAAAGTGTTTTATGTCCATAAAAGGAAAGCAATGTGTTTTGGGATCAAAAGAAGAAAGAAATTAATTTCATCTCTAAGATCAAAGAAATCTTGATTGAGGAAGTGGTGGGAGTTGACTTGTCCTTTGAAGAGTGAGCAGAATTTCCATATGTAGTACTATTTGGAGATCCCATCCTCAGAAGAGAGAATTACATGAACAATGTCACAGATTTGAGAAATTTTGTTTTTTCCTAAACATATTTACTTCCTTTATTTCTTTTAATTGAGGTAACTTTGGTTTATACTATTGTATATGATTTAAAGGTATAAGATTTAAAGGTATATACCCTTCAGGTATATGCCACCATGCCACACCTACCACTGAGGCACCCAGTGTCCTCCACCAAGGGTATCACCAAGACACCCATAATCGTTTGTACTTCTTCCTCACTTTAATGTTTTTTTTCCTCCTCTAACTTTGGTAGCCTCAGCTTTACAATTATATTTCTAGGTTTTGTTATTGGTTTGACTTTATTTGACCCCTCATTTTGTTTAGTCTACATTTAAGTGACACAACCCAGTACTTGTCTTTCTGCATCTGACTTATTTCATTCAGAGAATGTACACCTTGGATTTCATGATTAGTTAGTAATTTGCTTTATATAGCATGGAAGACATGGATTTAGATGTACTACAATATAAGGTCAAAAAGATATATTGAGGTCAGAACATGAGGTCATTGAATGATAAGTTAAAAATCTGGACTCTATATGGTAAAAGATAGCGAGTGCATGAAGTTTATTGAGTAGAAAAATGCTGAGACATATGCTTTAAGAGGTTAATGCTGTAAGTTTTGTGCAAGATAGATTGGCATATTGATTAAATTTTCTTTTCACAATGATCAGATGAAGAATGTGTTATAGATTCCCTTATTGTTAAGATTAGGAAACAAGTTCAGAGAAGATAAAATTACTTGAAAAGGCTTACACTGCTATCATGTGGTGGGGGTCAGGACTCATACATAGTTAGGCTGACACCATAGCTTATCGATCATTCCTGCTTGAAGCTGAATAATTATGTGGGAAGTCCTTGATCAAAAATGAATTAATAAGTTTGCCACTGGGGACATATTGGTGATATAATAAAAAGTGGACTAGCTTTGAGGTAGAAAGACTTTGATTCAAGTTCCAACTCTTTCCCTTTCAAGCTGTGTATTATTAATAAATATGAAAATTTTGAGAGACATCATCATGCATAAAATTTGGTAGTTTCCCTCATAGGGTAGACCAAATAAAAATATATGTTCAAAGTTCTTCATAAAGTCTATAAATCATACAACATAAAAAATGCCATAGAGAAGGATTTAAAGAGAAGGCTATTAGTGGCTATTTTCAGTAGTCTGAATTATAAAATTTAAGTTAGAATAATAACAGTATTTTCAATAGTCTAAGATGTAAAATTTAAACAAAAATAATCGCATTTGGAATGGAATTAGGTACAATTATCAGAGATAGAAACAATATCACAGGATTAAGAGTCTTGTCCATTGGCAACGGTTATGTTAAGATAGCTTTCACTAACTTAGTACAACAAATATATGTCTGACCTGACTAGATATTCTTTTTTTTTTTTTTAGAAAATAGGGTTGGGTAACTAATATATTACTTTCTATTTTATTACACATATTTCAGTATGCAATTCCTATTTAGCTTTGGTAAAGACTGAAAACATTTTTTACAGATTATTTTTCTGTTCTTTTTCCAACTTTTTATGAAGATAAAGTTGAAGTACTGCTGAAAATTGAATATGGCCCTGTGAAGCTTAGATTCAGTAATTCCACTTATATGGATTACATTGAATTGGATCCATCTGTAGTCAAAGTGTAGATCCTATAGTGCAGATCCTATAGACAAAGGATGGCAGAGAGAGAGTTCTTTCACTCAACTCTTTAGTATTAATATGTTCCCTGTAATTGTGGTTCATGAATGATTGACTCTTGTTGAAGACTAATGGAACTGAAAAATGTTAGAAATTTTTTTAGCTTAATACACATTATTCTCCTGTGCACATGGCACATTCTCAAGGACTGACCATATTATTTGGTCATAAGACAAGTATCAGTAAATCATGAAGATTGAATTTATATCAAGCACCTTTACTGACAAAAAAAGTATCAAACCAGAAATAAACTACAAAAATAAAGCAGGGAAAATCTCTAATATGTGGGGACTGAACAACGCACTACTGAAAGACTACTGGATTAATGAGGAAATCAAAAAAGAAATTAAAAAAATACCTTGAAACAAATGACAATGAGAACACAATCTTCCAGAAACTGTGGAACACAACACAAGTAGTACTAAGAAGTATGTATCATTGTAGGCCCATATCAAGAAACAAGAAAGAGCTCAAATAAATAATCTTATGCTTACCTTGAGGAACTAGAAAAAGAAGAACAACAAAACCAAGAATCAGTAAAAAAAAAAAGAATATTTGAGCAGAAGTAAATAAAATAAAAAAATAGTCTAAATTATTAAAGAAATAAAAAGTTTGTTCTTTGAAAAAAATCAACAGACAAATTTTTAGGTAAGTTCACTGAGAAAATAAGACAGAACACTCAAAAATAGGATTAGAAATAAAAGAGAAGTTACAACAGACACTGCAGAAATTCATAGGATAAGTAATATAAACAACTGTATGCTAACAATTTCAAAACCTAGAAGCAATGGAAGCAGTCTTAGAATTATGCAATCATCTAAAACTAAATGGGGAAAAATAGAAAATCTGTACAGATAAATTATAAGCAAAGAATTTGCAACAATAATCAAAACCCCCAAAAAAACTGAAAATCCAGGAGCACACAGATTACAAGTGAATTCTACCAATCTTTCAATGGTGAACTAATACCTATCCTGTCTAAACTCTTCCAAAAAACTGAGAAAGGGGGAGTACTCCCAAATACGTTTTATGGGCCAACATTATATTAAGAACAAAATCAAACAAAGACAACACTAAGAAAGATATAGAATGATTTCCCAAATGAACACAAATGTAAAAATCCATAGCAAAATCTTAGCAAACCAAATCAATGAATTAAAAGGATTATACACCACCACCAAGTAGAATTTATACAAGTGACACAGTGTAAGTTACCACATCAACAAAATGAAAGATAAAAACCATATGACTGTATCAGTAGATTCCAAGAAAGCATTTGATAAGATTCAACATCCATTTATGATGAAAACATTTGAAAAACTGGACAAATGGAACATAACATAACACAATAAAAGCCATCATGACAAACCCACAGATAACACCATTCTCAACAGTGAAAAACTGGAAGATTTTCTACTACAATGTAGTACAAGACAAGATTTTCCATTCTCACCATTAATGTTCCACATAGTATTAAGTCTTAGCTAGAGTAATTAGGTAAGAAAAGAATATAAAAGGAATTGAAACTCAGAAAGGAGAAATAAAGATATCATTATTTGTAGACCCTAAAGACCCCACTGAAAAAAAAAACAATTGAAACAATAAATAAGTCCAGCAAAGTGGCAGGTTATAAAAGTAACAAACAAATATCAGTGACCTTCCTATATATAAACAATGAACTAAAAGAGGAAAAATTAAGAAAATGATCCCATTCACAATTACACCACAAATACAAATACCTAAGAGTAAATGTAAATATGAAAACTATAAGACATTGTTAAATGAAATAGAAGACACAAAGACATGAAAAGATATTCCCTGATCATGGATTGGAAGAATCAATGTTTTCAAAATGGCCATCTTACTCAAAGCAACATATATATTTAATGCAACCCCTATCAAAATTTTAATGACATTATTCAAAACAAGCAAACAAAAAAAAAAAAAACACTACTGAAATTCATGTGGAATGACAAAAGAAACTGAATCCTGAATAACCAAAACAATCCTGACAAAAAATGGAAACAATAATGGCATCACACATCTAAACTTTAAACTATGCTATCAAGCCATAATAATTAAAACAGTATGGTACTGGGACAAAAAGAGAACACAGACCAATGACGTATAATTGAGTGTCCAGAAATGAACTCACACCTATATGGAAAATTATCTCTGACAAAGAAGCTTAGACTATCCATTGGTGCAAGAAAAGCCTTTTCACAAAAATGGTGTTGTGAAAACTGGGAAGCCTCATACACAAAAATCAATTCAAAATGTATGAAAGAGTTAGAAGATGGGACCTCCCTGAAGGCCTACAGGTTAAGTCAGACCTATCACTGTGTCAGCTCTCTGTGGTGGCCTGAATTCAATCCCTGGCCAAGAAGCTAACCCACATGGCACAGCAGACTTCTCCTGTTTCACCCACTGCTGCCCTTAGCTGTGTATTTCAGTATTACTGCCTGTTCTGCTCCTCACTCTGTCTCAGACGAATCCTCTCAAAATACTTCCCCCTCACACCTCTGGCCTACACCCCAGTTCTTCTATTCAAAAATAAATAAATAAATAAAATCTTTTTTTTTTTTTTTTGTTTTAGAGAGCTGAGTTTTTACTTCTGTAAATGTTTTTTATTTTTTAATTTTTAAAAAAAGATTTATTTATTTATTTATATAAGCACTGGTTACAGTCAGAGGCGCAGGAGGCTGAGAGAATTCACCAGAGCCAGAGCAGGGAGCAGAACAGACAGACTGACGAAATACACTGCTGAGGGGAGCAGCGGGTGGCAGGAGAGGTCTGCATGCCATGTGGGACCCTCACCCAGTGGCCGGGGATCGAACCAGCGCTGCACAGGCTGCGGGCAGCTTTGCAAGCCAGCGCTCAACCACTGCACCACCGGGGAGGCCCCAATAAAATCTTTTAAAAAAAGAGTTAGAATGTATGCCTTATACCATAAAATACATAGATGGTAACATAGGCAAAACACTTCACAACTAAAACATCAATGATGCCTTCATAGATTTGTCTCCAACAACAAGGAAAACAGAAGAAAATAAAAACAATTGAAACAACATCAAACTAAAAACCTTCTCCGTCATGAAATAAACCATAAATAAAAAGGCACCCTACTGAATGGAAGAGAAAACATTTGCACACTACACATCTGATAAGCAGCTGATACCTAAGATCTACAAAGAATTTATACAGCTCAACAAAAGGAAAAGAAATAATCCAATCAGAAAACAGGCAGAAGAGCTAAATAGGCATTTCTCTGATAATACATACAAATTACAAACAGGCACATTTGAAATGTTCATCATCATTTATTGTCAGGAAAATGCAAATCAAAGCCACATTGAGATACCACTTTCCTCCTATGAGAATGGCCCATGTGAAAATGACCAGAAACTAGTCCTGGAGAAGATATGGAGAAAAGGGAACGCTTGTACACCACTGGGTGGGAATGTAGACTGATACAACCCTATGGAAAACGGTGTGCAAGTTTCTCAAAATATTAAATATAGAAATACCATATGATTAAGCAATCCCACTTTTAAGTACTTGTACTCCCATGTTCATAGCAGCACTATTTACAGTAGCCAAATTGTGGAAACAACTTAAGTGCTCAAAATCAGGTGACAGCATCAAGATGTATATACACAATGAAATACTATTCGGCAGCAATAAAGACTAATTCATGCCATTTATGGATGGAATTGGACAGGATTATGCTAAGCGAAATTAGTCAGAAGGAGTAGACAAATACCAGACAACGTCACTTATATGTGGAATATAGAAAAACTAAACAAAGGGTCAGATAAACCCAAACCAGCCCTTGAAAAGTGACTAGAGAACTGAGGCATCCAGGGACATGGACAGGAGGAGGAATGAACACAAAGGTGAGGGGTGGAGCACAATGGACTAAGGTGATAGACTCCGGGTGATTTGGTGGGGTGGAGAAGTATGGTAACAACACCTGAAGGGGTGGGATCCTATACGCCAAAATACAAACAACAATATAAACCAATGTTACCCCATTAAAAAAAAAAAAGTTAGGCTTTTTTATTTGGCAACTTCTGTTTTCAAATTTATTTTTAATATTCATTTAAAAATTGTCTACTCTGATTTTCAGTTTATTCCATATTTTTATTTCATTTTAAACACTGCAAATTACCTAAGTAAAATTAAATTCTTAAAGATGCTTCATTTCTTTTTATTGAAGTAATATTGTATTATAACGTTATTTAAGTTTTAAGTGTGTACTACTATAAATCAACATGCATGTATGTGACATTATGTTCACCACTAAAAGTTCAATCTTTTAGTGACCTCTTTACCATAGAATTGACCTCTTTTAAAACTAAAGGTTTGACCTATTTTTAATTTGTGTTTAGAGATGAATCGTATGTCAGTAGCATAAGATTGAGAGAACATAGGCTTTGGATTGAATTAAGTGGGTTTATAAATCCTGATTCTGCTGAGTGTATAATCTTATATAATTTACTTAATTGAACTGAACCTCATTCTATAAAAAAGGGAGAATCATACAATAGGATGATCTAACTTAGTGCTAAGCACCTAATAGATGGTCAAATGAATGCTCTAAACTTTAAGTTCTTTCTTCTCCAACCCCAGCTCCCAAATCTTTGAAGGCATATATGTAGGGAATTTGTTTCCATTATAATGCTATTTTTAAATGAAGCCAAATCACCTTTAACATGTTTTCCACAAAGCATAAAACATCAAAATATTTTTGAAAATCAGGTGTCCAAAAACCTGACATGAAAATATTTTCATAAAACTATGTTATATTTTCCATGGTCTTCCCTAGAAATATCATTTTGGATTTAGATCAAAACATTAATGGCCACATTACCTTCCCTGGGGAAATAAAGAATAACTTGCTGTGATAATTTTCCTGCCATTAACAACGAACAGATAACTTCACATATGTTAGCAATAGGGAAAAGCTCAGTTGCCCTCATTTTACAAGTGGTCATACAGGTGGTATTTGTAAGAAAGACTCAAATAACTATGTGTGTTGTGTGTGTAACTCTTCCTGTTGGCTTGTGAATTTTGGGCAAACTTTCAGAGTCATTAGAAGTGTGAAAATAGTCCTGCTCACTAGAATAAGGTTGTTGTCAATGGAAAGTACTCCAACTTGTAATGCCTTTCTTCCATCATTTAAAAATTCATTTATTGTCAACATCAAGACATTACTGATCTTAGTCATGTGTTTTTTTCCCCCCACAATTATCCAGGAAGCTTGCTAAAAATGTTCCATAACTAATGGTTAGGTCAATAAACTCAGCAGTTCTGCCTGCGCCTTTACTCATTAACATGTAGCTCAATTTCCTCTCTATATTTATTGACTTCATCTTCATTATTGAAAAAAGAATGTCTTTTGTGCAAACCTCTATCCCCTGCCATGTCTTCTAAAAATTTAATTCATATCTGTTTTGGACCCATCCTTTCCTATCACAATTTAAACCTCTCCTGCTATCTCCTGTTTTGGTGCACTTTTGAATACCGTTTTGTTGTAAATAAAAAAATTGTTGTTTCTTTGCACATTTTACAGAGTAGCTTTTATTTTTATGAAAGTAATGCACGTATATAGCTTAAAGCTTCAAATGATGTAAAAAAAAAAAGTGCATTTCCCTCTCCCGGCCTTCATCACCACCTATTCCTGATCCCCATTTTCAACTCATAGCTTTTACTGTGGGTATTGACTTCCATAGAACTATATAATATGTATATATTTAAGCTGATATTTCTTGATTATCAACGGTGCACATTACTTTGTTGTTAAATGTGTTACATAAGTACTTAGTTCTATTTAACCTCCTCCACCTGTTTCCATATTTTCCATTATCCCAATATAGTTAAATCCCCATTTTTTGGTAAGTTTTGTATTCAAGGTTTATATTATTAATGGCATGAAAATATCATTTACTACTGAATTAATTTTATACTATTTTGCTTCTTTTATTAGTGCAACTATTTTTTATTGGTATTAACATTTCCCTATTTTTTTTCATTTGTTTGCTCTTCTGTGTATCTATAGCTAATTTTTTTCTCAATACAGTTTTTTACAGTCAAATTTTCTGGCTTTCGTTGATCAACTCTTTTTTTTTTTAAGATTTATTTATTTATGCATACAAGAGCTGGGGTACAGGCCAGAGGTGTGGGGGATGAGAAGATTCACCAGAGACAGTGGGGAAGAGAACAGGCAAATTGACCAAAGTACACTGCTGAGGGGAGCAGCGGGTGAGTCAGGAGAGGTCTGCTGCGCCATGTGGGTTGCTCCCTGGCTGGCCGGGGATTGAATTCGTGCTGCAGAGGCTGCGGACAGCTTCATAAGTTGTGTCTTAACCCCTTGTGCCACCAGGGAGGCCCTCATTGGTCAACTCTTGTCTCTTAAACCTTAAAGCCATATACACAACCCTTCTTGACTCATATCATTTTCTACTGAAATTATGGTCACTGCCCCCATCCCTTGACAGGCAGGCTTACAATTTTCTCTCCACTTACAGCTGATTCCTGCTCTTGAATCATGTATGAGATATTCACCATTCATAACAGTGATCTTTCTTTGGAGGGGCATAATTGAATTTATTTAAAAAATCTGCATCTTAATGCATAAGGTCTTCTGCAACTGTATTATAAAATCTTTTAAATTTTTTATTTTATTTTATTTATATATATTTTACATCATACTTCATTTTTGTACAATGTATGCTTTCTCCTCTCAGGTGCAGTTCCCATAAAATTCCCATCAACAATTCACCCCTGCACCATCACCATAGTCCCTTGTGCTCTTGCCTCCCTTGTTTTGATCCTCTCCTTCCTCCCCCCCTGAAGAATGTCTCTGATTTAGTGTTGTCTGTTAATTCTGGTTTTTTATTTATCATTATTATTTTTTCCTGATCCCTTATTAGGTTCCCCTAAATTCCTCCTATAAGTGAAACTATCAGGTATTTTTCCTTTTCCTTTTGGCTTATTTCACTGAGCATAATCCCTTCCAGCTCCATCTGTGTGGCTGCAAATGGCATGAGTTTATCTTTTTTTATTGCTGAGCAATATTTCATTGTGTATATATAACACATCTTCTTGATCCACCCATCTATTTTTAAGCATATGGGTTGTTTCAATATCTTACCTATTGTAAATAGTGCTGCATTAAACATAGGGGTGCAGGTATATTTTTGAATTAATGTTTTTGTGTCCTTTGGGTAGATCCCTAGGGGTGGAATTGCTGGGTCATATGGAAGCTCCATTTTTAGTAGTCTGAGGAACCTCCACGCAGCTTTCCATAGTGGTTGGGCCATTTTGCATTCTCACCAGCAGTGCAGGAGAGTTCTTTTTCACCACATCCTCACCAACATTTGTTGTTTCCTGTTTTTTAATATGTGCCATTCTCAATAGTGACCTTTCATATCAGTGATTTTGTCACACTCTGTCCTCCTAGTTCTTCATCTCCCTCAGTTTCTTCATTTCCACTCTATCATCAGGCCACATAGACTAGATGAACTTCATCATCACCTCAAATTATTTAACTTGGAATTCTGAATGTCTCTTTCTCTTATTATCACATTCATAGTTTGTCTTTTCTTCATTTTTACTGATCTTTGTTATCATGAAGCTCAATATTCTCAGTTCCAAGCCAGGCTGATCTCCACTTTCAACCATTTAAACAGGGTTATTGCTGGAAAACCTTAAATTGTTTGTCTTTTCTGATTACTGCCATCACTGCTGATCCCTTACTTTAGGTAAACTACCATCTACTTTCTGTGCTCCTAGATTTTGACTTCCCTGTGTGCCAGAGAAAGTTCAAAAACAAGATCAATTTTATCTAGAGTAGATTGTCTCTATCTTCCTGGACTCCCTCCATTATTAGACAGTCTCTTAAAGTAATTCTAATTGTCTTGTTGCCGCAGTATTCAATAACTAATCTGATGCTCATCTATCCACCTTCCTCACACTCTGATTCTCACTGCTTCTCTCTCCCTTTCTGCAGATGGCTTTGCTTTCTACTGAGAGTGGGGAGTACACAAGAATCAGTTAGAGAACCCAGAGTCAGTTAAAGAGAGATAGCTGGGGGCCTCCCCGGTGGCACAGCACGTTGAGTGCAGCGCTGCGAAGCTATTTGCAGCCTCTGTAGCGCCGGTTCGATCCCGGCTGACTGGCCGACGAGGGTCCCACATGGCGAGGCAGACCTCTCCTGTCTTGCCCGCTGCTCCCCTCAGCAGTGTATTTTGGTCCTTCTGCCTGTTCTGCTCCCTGCTCTGTCTCGGGTGAATTCTCTCACTCTCCCACGCCTCTGGACTGTACCCAATGCTTTTATAAATAAATAAATCTTTTAAAAAGAGAGAGAGAGATAGCTGGGATCTGGTAATTTGTATTTCCAAGTTCCCTGGTTATCTTAATGCTACTTGTTCATGGAACACAATTTGAGTTAACTATGTAAACTTCTTTAATGTTCCACTTCAATGAATAATTTGAACAAGCTACTGATTCTTTTGATTGTCAAGAATTAAGACTCCAATGTTGTCTGCAAGGTGACTCCCTTCTCAACTCTATGATCCTTTCTGCCTTATGATCTCATCTTTTCAATTCCCTTCACCTGCAAAATTCATGAGCAAGAAGGTATGTTCACTACAGCCATTTCTTTTGAACCCATACATTCCTTTACACTTTGAAAAGCAGATTCTAGATTCATCAAGGTCATGAAATTGCGTTTATTGACCTCCATGTTGCAGATTCCATTTTTTCCCTTTTTATCTTATTCCAGTTATACAACATGCAACACTCTTGGTCCATTTTATTCTGAATATTATTTCTTCCTATTATACTGTATTGATGATTCTAAGTTTTCTCTTGAGGGTCCTCTTCCTTTTTCATCAAGAGATCTCTCCCAGGGAACTATACTTGGCCTTTCTCGCATTTCTCTACTCTGTCCTTTGACTATGTGATATCAAATACTGAGTTCTGCAACATTACATGGACAGCTTTGCATGGATATCTCCAAAAACTTTCTTTCTTAACTCAGATCTATCATTTTTTTTGAAGTTACATTGGTTTATAACATTATGTGTGATCCAGACATATATGTGATATATGTTATCACACCACACCCAACACCAAGGCACCCACAGTCCTCCATCTCAGCTCATTGGACCTCCTCTATACTTTCTCTTCACCCTCCCCAGGCCTCTCTGGCAGCCTCAAATTTTACAGTCAGATTTCTTTTGTTTTGGTATGGCTCTTTGATATGTTTCTCTATATTCCACATATGAGTGAAACCATTCATATTTGTCTTCTCCTTCTGGCTTACTTCACTTAGCATAATGCTCTCTAGTTCTACCTTTTTTGTTCCAAATGTCAAGTTTATTTTTCACTGATAAATAGTATTCCTCCATGTATATATACCATATCTTCTTTATCCACTCACTGTCCTTGAGCACTTAGGTTGCTTCCATATCTTGGTTATTTTGCATAGTACTACAATGGACTTAGGAATACATATATCCCTTTGAATTTGTGTTTTTACATTCTTTGGGTAGATACCTAGGAGTGGAATTGCTGGTTTCTATAATATATCTATTTTTCATCCAGACTTTTTAAAAAGTGAAAAAATTTTATACTCTACTGCATTTTAATCATTTTTCACTTACTTGCATTTTATAAATATCTTAACATAGCATAGATATTATTATGGTAACTCATCTTTGCTTACTTTGCAATAATTTCATGTCAGGCATGCACTATTTTCTTAGAGCCCACATTCAGAGAACAGATTGAAAAGGAAGTGTCATTGGTCATATCTGATGTCCTGTGTGAGAATATTCAGTCCGTTTGAGTTCTACCTAGATTTCTGGTTCTTTGAAGCAGTCAGTTTCTCAGTGACACATCTTTCTCAGGAATGAGGTCAGAATTAGACAATTCTTGGGCCTCTCTGGTGGCGTAGTGGGTTGAGCACCGCTCTGTCTCTGGTGAATTCTCTCACCCTTCCATGCCTCTGACCTGCACCCCAGTTCTTGTATAAATAAATAAATCTTTAAAAAATTAAACATGTCTTTATTCAGACTAATCATGGATAATTTTGACTTCTTTTTAAAAAAATAGGTATGTACAGATATTATTTTTAAAGTAGTATATATGTGATGGATTTAATTTTTTTTATGGTTTTACATACATTTTTATTGAGGTTCATTGGTTTATAACACTATATATGATTTAAAGGTATAGGATCATACTATCTATAGTATCTAAATATAGTAGATATAGTAATGAATACTTTTGACTTCATTAAAAGAATCTAACCAGAAATACATACAAATGCATTGATTTGAGAAAGTTTATTCTAACTTTAATGTATACTAATGATTTAAGCTGATTTTCACTGAGTAGATACAACTCCAAAGGAAAGTAATTATTCTATAATCAGTATAATTAAAATAATTTACATTTTCTTTTCCCATATGGGACAGGTGAGTGAGAAATGTGGTGGTAATGGACAATTCAGAGATTTTGATTTACTTGTTTTACTGTTTTATTTAAGCACCTATATTCAACAATTTTTAAATAAATTATTCACATTTTGCCTTCATTAGTTTACATAGGCTTGAGTGAAATAGAAAATGTTATCGCAATATTTATTTTCCTTTAAATTCATCCCATATTGAAAGATATATACACAAGGTACAAAAAAAATTGGGTGACTTGATAATGATAACTTTGTAGTGAACTACTCTAGTATTAATAAGGTATTTTATACTTTTCTTTATGTATCAAAACATTTCTGAACTTACAAACTCTTCATATTGTTTATAATTGTGATTAATGTTTTCTTCAGGTGATAATTCAGGATGATGGCCCTGAAAAATTGGATCCCAAATATTTTGGAGAGTTGCTTGCCGATCTAAGCCGTAAAAATATGGATCTATATCGCTGCTTATTAGAACATTTGCAGAGAATTGGAGGAAGGTATTATAAATACATCATTTGTCTTAATGTTATAACTATCAAATATTTTACAATACCCTGGTTTTTCTCAATATACTTTTCAGAACAGTTTTAGGTTCACAGAAAAACTTTAGTACTTTTAATGGGGAAACAAAGCGACTTTATGAGCAGATCTGAACAAATGCCTTATTTTAAGAGTTAATATACTTTATGAAATTCATCAAAGAGATCACATCAGTTCTCTTAAGATTAGTAATGAAATCTGTGTACCTTCTTTTTTTTTTTTTTTTTTTTTTATAGAGGCATGTTTTTATTTATTTATTTATTTATTTTATTATTTGTTCATTTGTTTTGTTTATACATGCACTGGGTACAGTCAGAAGCGCGGGAGGGTGAGAGAATTCACCAGAGCCAGAGCGGGGAGCAGAACAGGCAGAAGGACCGAAGTACACTGCTGAGGGGAGCAGCGGGTGGCAGGAGAGGTCTGCGCACCATGTGGGACCCTCCTCCGGTGGCCGGGGAGCAGCCGGGAATCGAACCGGCGCCGCAGAGGCTGCGGGCAGCTTCGCAACCCAGCGCTCTACCGCTGCGCCACCGGGGAGGCCCTGTGTACCTTCTTTTGTAAAGTAATTTGATGGCAAAAGCAACCTCTTGAGCAAAGAGCTCGAAAAAATACATGGCATACTCTGACTTGTTTTATTATTTATTTATTTATTTATTTAAGATTTATCTTTATTTATTTATTTTATTTATTTATACAAGCACTGGGTACAGTCAGAAGTGCAGGAGGGTGAGAGAATTCACCAGAGCCAGAGCGGGGAGCAGAGCAGGCAGAAGGACCGAAGCACACTGCTGAGGGGAGCAGCGGGCAGCAGGAGAGATCTGCGCGCCATGTGGGACCCTCCTGTGGTGTCCGGGGAGCAGCCGGGGATCGAACCGGCTTGTTTTAAAATATTATACTGACATACAGTCACTGCCAACACAGTGTGATTTATGTGTGTTCAACATATAAGGCCATAGTTAAATATACATTTAATGGTATACATTATTATAAATATTACAAGTTATTTTAATATTATATATGTGATATATATCAAATGTAGATTATAAAATATTTAATCAATATAAATGTGCATACCATACAATCATATAGTAAATAATATATAGTAATATATACACATAAACTATCAACTGTTCATATGTAGATGAAAGCATATTATATAATGAAATGAATTCAACAAGCTCTACCCCAAAGGTCACCTTCAACTATATAGTCACTTCACATCGGTGGTCAACTACCAAGCAAAATCTAGGAAAGTACCATGAATTGAATAAAATCTGAAGGGTAAAGAAAGTCAGTATGGGGCCTCCCCGGTGGCTCAGCAGTTGAACGCTGGGTTGCGAGGCTGCCCGCAACCTCTGAAGCAGCGCCAGTTCAATCCCCGGCCACCGGCGAGGGTCCCACACAAAAATAAATAAATAAATAAATAATAATGATCTTTAATCTCTTGTCCATCTCTTTTCTCTCCACTTACTACATCTTTCTCTCCATTTATTAATTCCTTCCTCTCTGACTTTCCTTGCTTTCATATTAATGATTACAATGATTCTCTTACTACCCTCATCTACTTTGCCTTCTTATCTTACTGACTCTCCCACTTTGCAAATTCACAATTCTAGATTAGTCTATATCTCTGCTTTATTTATTATTTCTTCTTACCACCACCTTTTCCATTTATTACCTAGCACCCACTGCTCCTGGAATTTGGAGGGCTCTATGAGGGTATTTTTACTTCCCCTGATGTCCCTTGGTGCTTAGCATAGTGACTAGTTCAGTGTGGTGTTCAATTAATATTTGTTGACTGAGTGACGTGTATTGCTACATCCACACCACTGATACATGTCAGGGAAAAACACAGCCATTTATTTGAATCAGTGTCATTATAAATGCATAATTTCCATGTTCAGCTAGTCCATCATTGTTTTATAATAATCAACACCCTTTCTCATTACCCAAACAACTATTTCACACATTCTTCCATTTGTATAAAGTCACTAACTTTAAAATCTTTCCCCTCACTCTGAGTGTACACTATATACCAGACACTGCCTAGAGGGTTTTTTTTTTAATATATTATCTAATTTAAACAGTAACTCTAAAAAGATCCAACTCAAGGTCAAACAACTAAGTGCTTGAAATAGATTCATTTCTGAATACTCTTCTACCTATAAGCTATGTCAGCTTCTCTACAAAGACTTCACTAAAACCTCATTGGTCTTAGTATTCCTCTTTGCATTAATCATGTTCTGTAAATATTTCTATCAAAGTAACACACTATGAAATTAAGAGCACATAGAGACATCATCTTAAATGTCCCGGTTTTAGATCTAGAGTTCATATCATGAGTTCATGTCCCAGCTTTTGTTACAAGCTGGCTGTGTAATATCATGCAACTTGTCTCTGTATCTCAGTTTCTTCATCTATAAATTGGGGGTTAGAATATTAATAATTACTATAGATTTGTTATAAGCAATATATGATGAAAGTCATAATTATAAGCAGCATCAACATCATGTGAGAACGTGAAAATAAACCTACAGAATTAGAAACACTGGGAGTAGGACCCAGCAACAACCCTCCAGAGCATTCTGACAGATTCTCAAGTTTGAAAGTTCAAATTTGTTGCAAAAGTGGCAAAATTTGGGACTAGAACCCACTCTGAGAAACTTTTCCCTTAGGCAAATTGTGTAGCCTTTTAATATTAGGTATGTATCTCCATATTGAAGAAATTATCAATTTTCCAAATAATCAAATTTTAAAAAGTCTCAGGATTTAGACTGATTTTACATTGCTGAATTATGCCTTGGAACAAGTATATTTGTATGAAATACAGGACAGGATAATATTCATGCTTGGTATTACCCAACAACAGTTCACAGAGCAGAAGGCATAGACAAAGCTGCTACTCTCTAATGTTTATAGAATGAAAGCTCAGTGTATTCCAAATTTATTAGTTTCATACTAATTAATGTAGACAGAGTAATTTTCTAATAATCATCTTGGTAAAAGTTTTAAAATAACTTCTTCTCATTAAGGGGTTAGATAAATATGTATTTCGGTAACCCAAATGTGTAATTAGCAGTGTAATGTCATAAATTTAATTCCTAGAATAACTAAAACTGCCAAAAAGAAAATAGAAAGTTACTGTGGTGTCCACATTAGTAAATACTCCTGAGTGGAAAGGGTCTCATAAAATTTTGGCATTTAAGGGTTTGGCAGAAGGTTGTCAGCTTTTTTCATTTCCCCCCCCACCTTCCTTTTTTTTTTCTTATTACATTCCTTCTTTCCGAGGAGGAGAGATGGAATTTAGTGATTGCCACTCTGTTTCTTTTTTCCAGTGTAATTTTGTTTTTGTTTTTTTTTTTAAAGATTTATTTATTTATGCATACAAGAACTGGGGTACAGGCCAGAAGTGTGGGGAATGAGAGGGTTCACCAGAGACAGAGTGGGGATCAGAACAGGCAGACTGAATGAAATAAACTCTTGAGGGGAGCAGCTGGCCAGACAGGAGAGGTCTGCACCATGTGGGATTGAACTCATGCTGTGCTGCAGTGGCTGCCCATAGCTTCATAGTGCTGCCACTTAACCCCTTGCGCCACGAAGGAGGCCCCTTCCCAGTGTAATTTTGGCCAACATCCATCAGCACCAAGGGGAGACGCAATCCACACTGACTTTTCCACATCCTTGCTCTGCTTTCTGTTTCCATTCTCTCCCTCTCTTGCTCCCCTGTTGTCTCCACTTATTTTTCCAAATTGCAATCCAGCAATGAGTGGACTGCAGTCAGAATGAAGGAAGGATGTTTTAGGAAACACTATCTAGTTATTTTTTAAATTTCATTAACTGCTATTGATTTTTCCTTGTTTTGTTTCTTTGTTTTGTTTTCCTATTTGTGGCAAAAAAGGAAGTGATTAAAAACATATACACTAGGATGCTTTTAGAAATGGAATTGAGGGCCTCCCCGGTGGCGCAGCGGTTGAGCGCTGGGTTGCGAAGCTGCCCGCGGCCTCTGCGGCGCCGGTTCGATCCCCGGCTGCTCCCCGGCCACTGGAGGAGGGTCCCACATGGCGCGCAGACCTCTCCTGCCACCCGCTGCTCTCCCCAGCAGTGTACTTAGGTCCTTCTGCCTGCTCTGCTCACTGCTCTGGCTCTGGTGAATTCTCTCACCCTCCCGCGCTTCTGACTGTACCTAGTGCTTGTATAAATAAACAAATAAATCTTTAAAAAAAATAAAGTAAAAAAAAAAAAAAAACAACAACAAAGAAAATGTATAAAAAAAAGAAATGGAATTGAACACAAAATTTCTATTAAATGTGATAATGGATAATTGCAGTTAACAGTCATTCAAGGCTACTAACACTACATTGTGATTCATAGTTTTAACTAGCTTTAGCTTCCAATAAATGCATGCAGTTACTTTAGTAAAACATTGAAAATCTAGAAGATATTTCTTTTTTTTCTTGCTAGAGCCTCCCCAAAATTTATATTTTGGGTAATGCAGGGAATTCCACATTCATGTGTACAGATTATTGCACATGTACAGTCTTGCCTTGGAAATGGAGTCTTCAGTTCCCTTCAAAATTTCCTGTATACTTGTATAAATGCATGCAAGATGTTTTGCATAGTGAATGAACTGGTTATCTTTGTAAGCAATATATTGTTCACAAACACTTAGAAAGTAAAGGTAGAAGCTAAAATGCTTTTCTGTTGCACTAAAGATGTGGCAATCACATAGCTTTGATTTTTCTAAGACCATCTTACTTCAAATATTCTGTCTTGCTGTCAGAACATGTGTATTGGTGTTGTGTTTGAGAAGTGTGTTCACCATACAAATTTTGGGCTTAATTCTTCCACTCAGGGTGGAGAGAGCAAGAAGGCGAACATAAAGGCCCAACTTTTGCCAATGGCAACACTAGAACTGTATTCTTCCCATCATTTACTATTCCCCAAAAGCCACAAGTGCTAGACAGGTATAACCTCTAACAATTATCTTGCACAATTTGCCTACCTAATGCAGCTCTCCACAAAGGGACTTCCAAGCCTCCTGTCTAAATCATCATTTTGATGGTGGAAAATCTATTATCACACTAGGCATTTGTTCATGTTGTTTAGGACTTTGTCCCTATGAAACACTGAAATACTTTTTAAGCTTCATCATTGCCATACATGCTGTAGTGTAGATTGATTGAGTTACTCAGCCTTGATTTGCAATTTTTGATTTTGATAAAAACTATATTAAAAAAACTTAAAGACACTTTAGAGAGAATCTGGTATCAACACTGAAAGGGAGCAATCCAAGGAGGAAAGGGAGGTAGAAACAGAAAGACAACAATAATTATTGCTGTTTAATCATTTAGGTAGCATTTATTGCCACCTAAGCACCAAGAATTTCTACATGTAGATACAAAAGGACTGGTGTTAATCAGTGGTACTAATAAATTCTGCATATATTCTACTGTTTTGTTATTCAGATTTTTGTTCTTCTTTGATGGATTAGTTAGTTACAGTAATTTTTTTTATTTTTATCAAGTAATATTCCCATTTGAATCAGAGTTATTATGGTATATACAAATTCAGATAAAATAATTAGAACACTAGAAAATATATATAATCAAGGTATACATCTTCCTGAGATTTTTATTTTTCATTTTTGCAGCAAGCAGGACTTTGAGTCTACAGATGAGGTAAGTGCAAAAACAGTTGAAAATGAAATATTGTTGATAACACAGATTCTGATATTTGCACTAATAATAATGTCTTAATTTGGCACCTTTATTACACTGTAAACATGCCTGTGAAAGAAATAATGATCATTTTGCTCTTAAAATGATTTAAATATTGTCTTTGTAATGACTGCAAAGTAATAATCATTCACATAAAAAATATTATCAGTTGTCACTTATGATTTAGTTTCTCTTTGTTCATCAGAACATTTAGAGTTTTATTAACCATGTACTTCTTGCTTTAGAAAACTAGAGTTTATATTAGCTAAATAAATAACAAATTTAGTTTTAATGTATTTCAAAACTTCATATGCCTCATGCAAAACAGCATGCAGCAACTTGAAGTAAAATTTCATTTTAAGTATTAGTTCTATTATATATGCACATTTTGTTCAGATTACACTTAATAGAATAAATCACCAAGTAGAGAAAGAACTGATTTCAGTGTAATAAAAGACCATGATGGCCTCTTTTTTTTTAATTTTTACCTTTATTTCCAGTGTGTTGATATGCTGCATTCATTACAATAATTCATTGTTTTAATTCAATTTCTCACTTAAAAGTAGGTGAAGCTTTCTGATGTTGCTGTGGCAACATCAAAATATTTCATATCATCATAGCTCTATGTTAATTCTCAATAAATTCTTAATTCTATTTTCCTCAAAAACATCATTTTTAAAAAATTAGCTTCTGAAAGGTCATGTCAATGACCCAACCAAACTTTCAGTTGTCGAAAGAACACTGAAATAAAGTGTCCAGTGTGATTTATGATACCACCCTTTTGTGTTTAAATTCCACTTTAAAAAATATTTATGTGTGTATGGAACATTTGATTGGTTTTCTAAAGTTTTATCCTAAAATGCTTAGAATTCAAGATTCTCTCTATGGTGTATGGTGTGAAATTGATTTTTTTAATTAAGAACTGATACATCTATAAATTGAGTTTGTAGTAACTATTACCCAGAAAATAATATAATATGTTGATGTCCCAAAACATATGCCCAGTTACACAAACCTCTGTTCTGCTGAAGTTAAAATTAAAATACTAATGTGTATAAGTTCAATAGATAAGCCTTTCTTTTCTTACAGTCAGAAGACATTGAATCATTGATTCCTAAAGGATTGTCAGAGTTTACAAAACAGCAAATTCGTTACATTCTTCAGGTGAGATGGGTGAGGAGTAGGTGTGAGAACACCTAGCCTAGAATTTTTCCCTTAATAAATAACAGAAAGTTCCAAATATAAATCTTGTTTCATAATAGTTGATTATATTTTCATTAAACAGGGGTTACATTAGGGTTACATTATAGTTTAGTCAGATGATCAAGAACTAGTATTTTTTTTTTAAATAATAAATTTTATTTTTATATTCCCCATATAATTGCAACCACCCCCATTCTGACCCCAATCCCCCCCTCCCACCCCCACCACCCAAAAGTGTCTCTGGTTCATAGTTTTTTTGTTGATTTTGATTTTCACTTTCTTATAGTTATTCATTTTCTTGGTCCCTTATTTACGTTTTCTAGATTCCTGCTATGAGTGAGACCATCCGGTATTTTTCTTTTTCTTTCTGGCTTATTTTGCTGAGCATGATCCCTTCCAGTGCCATCCATGTTGCTTCAAATTGCATGTGTTTATCTTTTTTTGAATGCTGAGTAATATTCCATGGTATATATGTACCACATCTTCTTGATCCAGTCATCTATTTTTGGGCATTTGGGCTGTTTCCAAAGCTTAGCTATTGTAAATAGTGCTAGTATTTAACGTTTAGCATTTAGGTTAGCATTCTAGAAATAGTATTTCCTGCTATGGAATGCCTTCATTCTCTCTACAGTGCTGTTGAACAACCTGACTCTGTCTTGTAGCTTTTTCCTTCCTCACCTTAGTCCTGGCAGTGAAAAATGGAAAGGCCACTGCCTTGTTTTTCATGAGTTGTGAAAGGTTAGGAACCAGTGGAGCAGTAAATTTTCCCTAAAATGAAGGGAGAGGCCAAAGATCAAGGTAGGTGCTAAGGAAATATAATTAAAAAGAAGAGTCTATCACCCTCCCGCGCTTCTGACTGTACCCAGTGCTTATATAAATAAATAAATAAATCTAAATAAATAAAGTCTAGAGGCTTAATTATAAAAAAAAAAAAAAGAAGAGTATACATTTGCAACAAAGAATTTGGAAGAAAATATAGTTTTATCTAATGAGGCCAATTTCTAATTGATTTTACTCCTTAAACCTTTGTTGGTCATCAAAATATTGGGCCTGGTGTCATATCTGTGAAACTTAATGAAGTACTATTTTTTGTGACACACAATCTGTACCGTAAAGACATAGTGGTGTGGGAGCCCTTATCGACCTCAGAACCTGAATCTTTAAAACTTCCATCTCTATCAAAGGGGTGACCATTGAAAGTGCATTGAGGGTCTATTTGAAAGACTCTGAGGATGTTTAATCCTAAATTCTAAAGACATTGATCTGTAGCTCTCTTTTCTTGTATTCTCTGTGATTTTGGGTATTTCCTTTTTATACTTCCCATTACTTTTGTTTTTATCTGTATTATTTTTTTATTACACATAATATTTATTTCTGGATACTATGATTTAAATCAAAATGTAAGATTATTTTACAGATATACAGAAATATACATTTATGTAGAACTATTACAACATAAGAATAAATATCCTGAATGTGTAACATTAGATAAGTTTTATTTTACTTTTATTTTTTTAAAGTGAAAGTGCATAAATTTTACTTTTTTATTTTTTATTTAAATATTTTATTTTATATAATTCTTACATCTTTTTTCATCTTTGCACAATGCATGCCTTTTCATTTTGGTTATACTCCCCATACGATTGCACCTCCCCCTTTATTTTGACTCCAGTCCTTCCTTTCCCCACTGCTCCCTCCCCACTCCTGTAGTGTGTCTCTGGTTTATAGTTGCTTGTTGATTTAGATTTTTACTTTGTATTGATTAGTCGTTTTCCTGGTCTCTTATTTAGGTTTTCTAAATTCCTGCTATGAGTGAGATCATCTGGTATTTTTCTTTTTTTTCTGACTTATTTCGCTGAGGATGATCCCTTCTAGCTCCATCCATGTTGCTGCAAACTGCATGTGTTTATCTTTTTTGAATGCTGAGTAATATTCCATGGTATATATGTACCACATCTTCTTATCCATCATCTATTTTGGGCATTTGGGTTGCTTCCATAGCTTAGCTACTGTAAATAGTGCTGCTATAAACATAGGGGTGCAGGTGCTCTTTGGAATTGATGTATCTGTGTCCTTTGGGTAAATACCTAGGAGTGGAATTGCTGGATCATATGGAAGCTCTATGTTTAGTAATTCAAGAAATCTCCACACAGCTCTCCATAGTGGCTGGAACAGTTTGCACTCCCACCAGGAGTGCAGGAGAGTACCTTTTTCTTCACAACCTCCCGAAACTATAGGGCTTTGGTGTTTTTTTTTTTCTGGTCGCTAGGTGGTGGAAGAGATCTTTCCTAGTGTCCTTCAGGAACCGTTTTTTAACCCCGTGGGTCTGGGGGAACAGAGTGGGAGTGGCATGGAGAGCCTCAACGGCGTGGGGGTGCTGTGTCTGCCTTGTGCCCCACCGTCGTGGGGATCCCAAGCCCCGAATTTCGTGCCCTGGATCTCAGTTCCCAAAGCTCTCAGGTCCAGGATGCAGGCTGTAGCCCAGTTCAGTGTCTGCAGAAATGGCGCATTTTGCACACCGCTCCCGTGTCCGGGCGCCTGGTTTCTAATTACTCAGTGAGGGACATTCACCTCAATGAGGGTCCCCGCGTGTTTCCCCACAAGCCTAGGTCGCAGGCGCGGGGACCTGGGCAGCCCCTATCCTCGTATGCTTTTCAAGCATGCCGCTTTTCCGCACAAGCTTACCAGCTGGCCTTGGGCTGTTTGTATGTCTCCTGGGAGTCTTTATTTTTCTCCAATGGCGCCCCGAGCCATTCGCTCACCTCCGCAGCAAATCCTGCACGGTTCTCCACAGTTCCAGTTCACAGGGTGCTGTGGCTAAAATAGTCCTTTCCACTCACCGTCCCGCTTGATGCGTAGTTTATTCTTGGTGGTTCTTTGAGTTTTTTTTTCATTCCTTCCTTTCTGTTGGTTGGAGACTGCCAACTTTGTGGGTGGGGGAGGGGAGCAGGGTTCTGAGCTTTCCTCCCTTCTAGTCCTCTTTTATGGCTACTTTCTTCTTTGGGCAGTTTGTCAGAGTCGCCCGTTTATCTTTCTTGTCCCAGTTCTTTCAGGGAACTGCTGCTTTTCCTCTCTATTAACTTTTTTTTATGGAAGGTCTTACTTGCAGCATTTCCTGGCCACCATGTTGATGACATTCTCTCAACATTAGATCTGTATTTTTTTTTAAAAGATTTTATTCATTTATACAAGCACTGGGTACAGTCAGAAGCGCGGGAGAGTGAGAGGATTCACCAGAGCCAGAGTGGGGAACAGAACAGGCAGACTGACCAAATACACTGCTGAGGGGAGCATCGGGTGGCAGGAGAGGTCTGCACACTATGTGGGACCCTTGCCAGCAGCAGGGGATCCAACCGGCACTGCAGAGGCTGCGGGCAGCTTCGCAGCCTAGTGCTCAACCGCTGCGCTACCAGGGGAGGCCCTGTATTATTTTCTTACTTTGCTTTTAGTTTATTTTGCTCTTCTTTGTCTAGTTTCTTGATACAGGAAATTAGTTTACTGATTTGCAACATTTCCAATTTTCTAATGTAAGCTTTAAGCACAGCAAATACCTTCTCAACATGGTTATAACTATGCCTCATAAATTATGATAAGCATTTTCATTTTCTACCAGTTTTATGTATCTCCTATCTCCCTTTATATTTCTCCTTTGATCTGCAGATTATTTGGACGTGTATTGCTTAGTGTCCAAGTGTGCAGAGATTTTCCCATTGTCTTCCTCCTATTGATTTTTAGTTTGATCCCATTGTGGTTAGAGAATATATTCCACTTTCAAAAGATCCATTCTTTTGAAATGGTTAAGTTTTGCATTATGGTCAGGGATATGCTCTGTCTTGGTATATGTTCCATGGGCACATGAAAAAAAAATATTTTGTTATTTGGTGCAATTTTCTATACATATTGATTAGATCCTTTGGTTGGTTGATGGATATTCTCTTCTATATTATTTGTTAGTTTCTGAGTAGTAGTTTTATCAGTTGCTGAGAGGGGGGGTGTAGAACTCTTCAGTTATAACTGAGGATATATCTTTTTCCCCTTTCAATTCAAGATTGTAAATTTATCTTTAGTTTTAAGTTTGACTGATTTGTCTGGGCATGAATTTCTTTGGGTTTATCTTATTTGGGACTTGCTCAGTTTCTTGAATCTGTATGTTTATGATTTTTGATAATTTTTTAAAAAGATTTATTTATACATTCAAGAGCTTGGGTACAGGCCAGAGGTGTGGGGGTGAGAGGATTCACCAGAAACAGAGTGGGGAACAGAACAGGCCGATTGAAATACACTGCTATGGGGAGCAGCAGGAGAGTCAGGAGAGGTCTGTTGCACCATGTAGGTCACCTCCCTGGCCAGGGATTGAACTCATGCTGCAGTGGCTTCAGATAGCTTCATGGTGCTGCATCTTAACCCCTTGCACCACCAGAGAGGCCCCTGATTTTTGATAATTTGGCAAAGTTTGCAGCCATTATGTCTTCAAAATATTTTTCAACTCCATTTACCCTCTTCTTTCCCTCTAGGACTCTGATGACATGAATGTTATATATTTGTTTTACTTCCACAGATTTCTGAGAGTATGCTCAAATTTTTTCTGATTTATTTTTTCCGATGTTCAGGTTGATTATTTTTCTTTATTCTGTCTTCAAGTTTATGGGTTCTTTGCTCTGTCTTCTATATTCTGATTTTTAGTCCATTCATTGAGATTTTTTGTTTTTTAGTTATTCACCTTTTCGTTCTACAATTTCCATTTAGTTGTGTTTTATATGTTTTATTTCTGTTCTGAGATTTTCTGTTTTGCTGCTGAGATTTACTTTTTATTTATCCCTTTATAATTTCTTGTAACAGCATTTTTATGATGGCTGCTTTAAAATTCTTGTAATTCTACCATTTTTCTTTTTTTCTTCTTTTTAGATTTTTTTATTGTGGTATTATTGGTTTATGTTGTTAGTATTTTGGGAGCATAGTATGCCCCCTTCAGGTGTAGTTACCAAAGTGCACCTGCTACCAAAAGACCATTGTCCACCACCATAGTCTACTGTGGTTCCTCCCCATTTTGTTCTTGCCCTGATGCACCCTCTTCCCCTTTTGGATGCTTTAGTTCTGTAGTCAGTTTTCAAGGGTTAGTTTTTAAGCTTGGCTTTTTCTGACTTTTTGTTTGGTTTCTCTGTATTTGTCATATAGGTGACACCATCCGATATTTATCTTTCTCCCAACTTATTTCACTTAGCATAATCCCTTTCACTCCATTCATGTTGCCACAAATGGCATCAGTTTATCTTTTTTGATTGATGAGTAATATTGCTTCGTGTATATCTTGATGCTGACATCTCTTATTTCTTTCTTATCAAGTTGAGATTTTTCTCGTTGTTGGAATGAAAGTGAGTAGCATTTTTTTAATTGAAACCTGGACATTTTGAGTATTATATTATAAATCTTTGGACCTTAATTTAATTTCATTTTAGCTTGGCTTTTCTGATAAGTAAGAAGGAAAGTGGAGTCGCTGACTTACTGTCAAGTGGGAGTGGAAATTCAGGTACCCTACTCAGGCTCTGTTGGCAATGATGGGGGAGAAGTTCCTTGTTCCTCCTGGATAGAAGTAGCAATTGTGGCTCTCTATTAGGCCTCCACTCACATTACACTGGTTTGAATGGGGAGGAGGTCCCAATTGGAATCACTGACATTGCAAAGTGTGTGGTCACCTTTCTATTGGGCAATGGTGAAAATTTTGAATCATCTAGACAACACTCTAGCCGGGAGATAGAGCAATATTTCTTTACTGCAGTAAGAAAAAAGGTGAAAGCCCAGACTCCATTCTTTGTCTCAACTGACACACCATGTGCTTGAGATTTCATTTTTGCCCAATTGTGAATGAAAGTCCCATCTTTCCACCTTGCCTTCTTTAACCACAACTTATCATGTGGCTATTGGTGCAAATTTTTAGAACCTGATGAGGGGATTGTGTAAGCTCTCTTGTTGGTCTTTGGTAGTTTAGGTGGGGGTAGAATTGCAGGGTTTTTTTTTTTTTTTCCTATAGTATTTGGCTGGAGGAGAGTGATTTTTTTTTTGAGATTTATTTATTCATTTACACAAGGTCCGGGGTACAGGCCAGATGCGCGGGAAGGTGAGAGGATTCACCAGAGACAGAGTTGGGAACAGTACAGGCAAACTGACAAAATACACTGCTGAGGGGAGCAGCGGGCGAGACAGGAGAGATCTGCTGCGCCATGTGGGACCCTTGCCAGCAGGCCGGGATCGAACCGGCGCTGCAGAGGCTGCAGACAGCTTCAAAGTGCGGCGCTCAACCGTCCGCACCACCAGGGGAGGCCCCG
This sequence comes from Talpa occidentalis, assembly GCF_014898055.3. Classification (NCBI taxonomy): domain Eukaryota; kingdom Metazoa; phylum Chordata; class Mammalia; order Eulipotyphla; family Talpidae; genus Talpa; species Talpa occidentalis. The sequence continues at coordinate 39,476,142 of NW_023601543.1, forward strand.
GAGGAGAGTGTTATTGAAAAATTTTCTGCTTTGTTAGACTGCCTCTTTTCTCTTCCTTTGACTAGAGAGAGCAAACTTTTTTAGGGACTTTGACTCTCTGAATCCGTTGGTATTGCCGGGTTATTGGCTTGCCCCCCACACCAGTGTATGATAGGTGATGCAAAAAGAAAATCCAGAGACTGACTCCTGTGTCATTCCTCAGGTCCCAGTTCTCCCAAATAAACTTCTCTCTTCTGCTCAGCTTTCAGACTCTTTTTATGTTTGTTTTATATGTAACATCCAGAGCTTTCAGTTATACTTAGCAGGAGGAATAGAGAAGATCTTTTATTAAATGGAATTTGCCTCTTTTATTTTTTATTTTTTTAAGATTATTTATTTATACATAGAAGAATTGGGGTACAGGTCAGAGTTAGGGGGGTGAGAGGATTCACCAGAGACACAGTGGGGAACAGAATAGGCAGATCAACTGAAATACACTGCCGAGGGGAGCAGCGGGCGAGTCAGGGGAGGTCTTCTGTGCCAAGTGGGTCACCTCCCTGACCTGGGATCGAACTTGTGCTGTAGTGGCTGCGGTGAGCTTCACAGGTTGCATCTTAACCCCTTGCGCCACCAGGGAGGCCCCAATTTGCCTCTTTTATAAACATTTTTTCTTTGAAGAAATGAGTTTAATCTATTTAAAACATTTTTCTCCCTTTTTTTTTAAATTTGAGATGATACTTCAGGGTTCAACTTAATGAATGTTATATTCTTCTCACCTCAGGCAAAGTCTATGCATTGAGCAGCATATTTAGATAGATCCATTTTATTATTTGAAAGTTGAGTGCCTCTTTTTTCTTAATCTTTCAAATAAAGATTAAGAGTAAATTAGGGAATGTGTTGATAGATATTTTTCTTATGCAAAAAATCATTCTTCATAGTGGAAGAAATTATAGACCCTGTCTAATCACATAGCTTAGATCTCCTCAGGAGTATTATTGGGTTTTCTTATGCATGTTATTTATAAAATACCATATATCACTATTCTAACATTGTCATATCTAAAATAAAGCTATAAATAATGTCCTCGAGGGAATAGAAAAATAATATTACTATCATTTATATTGTCTAATTTTAAATATCAGTAAAATTAAGCAATCAATCCTTACCAAACTATTTCTTCTTCCAGATGAGGGGGATATCTGACAAGTCACTACGTCTAGTGTTATCCACATTCAGCAACATACGGGAGGAGCTTGGACATCTTCAAAATGACTTGACAGTAACATTTACTTTGATTTTTATTTCCAAAGCATCTAGCTTTCTAATATAGAAATCAGGGCATTCAGTTTACCTTTTAAATTTTCAATACAACAACAATATTATGCTCACCCAGACAGACATATTTATTTTCTTGAAACACTTCATTGGGTTGGAGAAAGGAGAAAATAGCTGACTACTGTGAAAATTAAAGACGTTTGAGTATGCACTTGTTTAGTTTGCAACTAAGATAATTTAATGCTTAAAGCCTAGTCTAAGTTCAAAGACATGTTTAAAATGCAAAAATAGCTTGCAAATTTTGAATAATCTCATTCATCGAATGGGAATTTCCCCATTCTGTAATAAAAAACCATACACAGAATTTCTTTGAATACTTATAATCATCTTTCTCCAAGAACTTCACCTTTTCTATTTTCTGTTTTGATTTTTATTCTTGGTGCTCTCAGATTATTCAGAATAACTTCCACACAATGAATATCTCCTTGATGGTGTTAGAGCTGGTTTTTTTTTTGTTTGTTTGTTTGTTTTTTTGTTTGTTTCTGAGTACTAATGAATACTTTAATTTGAAAATTCACCACTTTCTGGGACTAACAGGGAGTCTTTGTAGATGGAAACAAAACATTAAAATATTTCAGAAGCTTATGCTTCATTGCACTTAGAATTAGTCAATCCATCAAAATGTCTCTTCTAATAGAAGATTTTAAGTGTCAATCTTTTTTATCCCACATGATGCTTAATTCTGTTTTAGTAAGCAACTACAAGTGAAGCAAGTCCTTTTGTCAACTTGCCAATGTAAACAAGTCTTTTATATTATGTGACTGTTGACAAGTTTCTGTCATTTTGAGTCATAACAAATTTATTCTTTTAGTCACTGGAATATGACAAGACAAAACTTGAGAAAGACCTGGCATTCAAAGAAACACAAATAAAAGAGTATGAAGAACTCTTGGCATCAGTGAGAGCAAATAATCGCCAACAGCAAGTAAGTTGATGACTTCATTGATGATAAAATCTATTGATAGCTTTTCATATTCACAAGCACTGGAATGTTGTGGTTACGCAATGGCAATACAATCCAGACAGAATTAAAATATGAAGGAACAACTTGCTCATGTGAGAATTGAGTAGCTTTGGGTGTTTCTAATAACTGAAAACCCTTTTAGAAAATCAAATAACTTTACGTATTTTAGTTATAAGGTATATAAAATCCACAATTATCTGTGTTGTAGGGTGACAAGAATTATATAAATGTTAAAAATTTCAGTTCACTTATTTCATCATTAATATATCAGTGAAAAGGGTTTTTGTAGATATTGGCACATATTTGTGCAATTAAATGAATGGATGAACTCTAGAAGTGTTTTCCATATGTCTAAGCAAAAAAAATTCCTGGGAAATTGTAATGAATCTCTAAGGCACATCATCCCTATTCTGCATTCCTTTAAGTCTTAAAATTTTGCTCAGTTTACAGTTGTCATATAATCAGTAATATGATCATTTTGTTGCCTTTTAGAAGACAGCATGCAGTATTCTCAAAGAGTAGCAAGAGTAAGATTGTGAATTGCTACATTGAACATTCATCAAATCTTGATTCTTTCTCAAGATAAGCCAGTCAAACTATGGGAAGAATCTAACATATTACATACTTGATTTAACTTACCATTTAAGGATAAAAATTTATGAAAACTAAGTATGGAAAAATCATTGTTTTATTTCACCAAATGAATTAACTAAAAGAACATTCCCCCCCAAAAGTAGAATTCATTTGTCTTATTTACTTGTGTCTTCTTTACAGCAAGGACTTCAAACTTCAACTTCAAAATGCCAGGCATTGGAAGAAAACAATCTCTCTCTTCGACATAAATTATCAGATATGGAATACAGAGTAAAAGAACTAGAATACTGTAAACATAATTTGGAACAAGAAAGTAAAAATCTTAGAATACAGGTATTAAAACATTGTTTTAAACATATATTATTGCTCTAGTTATACCATTGTTATCCATCCTAGCATTATCTGTTTGTCTGTCTATCTGGATATTTGAGATAGATAATGAGATACCTATCTACCCTATTCATCTTAGGAAATAACATTGTCTGCTTTCTGATGATCTTACAAGCATTTAGGACTTATCTCACCATCATTGGAGTTATATAATGATATTCCTAAAAATCACTCTCATTATTTCAATGGCTCATTTAATATCATGTGGTTTCTATCTAATGCTATTTCTTGTAACATATATGCATTTCCTTTATAACAATCCAGTTACACAGTTATTTTGTTTCATGTAGATTTCTGAGACTTGCACAGGCCCAATGCTACAAGCTAAAATGGATGAGATTGGCAACCATTATATGGAGATGCTAAAAAACTTAAGAATGGAAAAAGATAGAGAAATATGCAAGCTAAGGGTATGTTGATCTTTTTACATAAAATACAAAGGTGAGCGCAAACTATCATTTTATATATGTGTGTGTGTGTGTGTGTGTGTGTGTGGTTTCAATTTTAAAGCTACAAAGAAAAATCAACTGAAGGTACAGTTTTAGAAAACACCATAGAAATTCTAGTTTAAATATTTATCACTGTGAATAGAATATTGCTAAATAGTTTCTAACTTATTTTAATTTTTATAGAAATCCAAAAGACGACAGTAAGTGCAGTGTTTTTGTTTTTAACTTTTATTTATTTTGATACTGGTGGAGATTTTATGATCTTTTCTAAATCATACTTATGCAGGAAAGAATAACATTTGAGATTATCCATAGGTCACTATTGATTCATAAAAATCTTCACTTGACTTTGAGGAATGATATATAACAAGAATTTTGTCAAGTACAAGTCTGTTACTTAGGTAATACCAAAACTTAAATAGTGAAGGCACTTTTAAAAACAGTGAAAAATTCCTAATTGGCATTTTAACACATATTTTACATTAGAAAACTATCAAAATTTATAAATTTTGGTATTTTGCTCTTCATTTAATGACTAGCTATATAGCCTTATATCGCTTAACTTCTGTAGAATTTAGTTACCTGTTTTATATATGAGAATTATAATAATTCTTACTTTTTCTAAATACTTAGACTCAGTTAAACCAGTACCAAAAAGATGTTTCAAGAAGAGAAGGAAGTTGTAGTGACTTCCAATTTAAGGTTCATGAACTTACAAGCTTGTTGGAAGAGAAAGATTCCCTTATAAAGCGTCAGTCAGAGGTAAGAATGGAAAGGGAAAGGGTGGAAAGCAACAATAAAACTCAGTCCAGTAGGATAAATACTTCCCAGAAACTAGAAAAGGACACATTTCCAAACTCACACATTCATGGGGTAGAGTGCAAGTGATTATGAAGAACTTTTAGTATATTTCAGGAGAAATCATTAAAAGGAATGTTAGAATTGAAGCAAAAAATAAGTGCTAGCATGCATTTAATATTTTTCAGACATTGATTTTATATCTCAGTACTGAAACTCTCAATAATACTGCAAATTCCTTACTAGATTATTATGTGCTTTTGTAAGGGATTTTGTTGTATTTGTCCCTGTATCTTTAGCATGTCTCTCACGATCCACCATACACTAGGTACAATAGATACTGAAGCAACAATACCAAAACAGTGGTTAAAGTTTTATTACTGTTATTGAACAAATGGCATTTTTAGTAAAGTTCAGCGGTAGGCTTTCTGATAGGAAATAATACCTACTTCCATTTTGAAGTTTCGATAATTTTCTGCAATGGTAATAATTTTCAAGCTTTATAGGATGAGAACATTACGTTACCTTGAGAACCATGCTCATTCAATCTTATGTTACCCCTCAAATATAGACTCTCATACCAGTTAGCATATTCCTGTACATACATATATAGTAATTTATTAGGTACCATGAAGAACAAATATATGATATTTAAGAAGTGGGACTAGGACATTCATTTTTTTTTGATTGATTGATTGATTTATACCAGCACTGGTACAGTCAGAAGCACAGGAGGGTGAGAGAATTCTGGCTCTTATAACCAGAGCCAGAGTGGGCAGCAGAATAGGCAGGCTGACAAAATACACTGCTGAGAGGAGCAGCGGGCGCTGCAGGAGAGGTCTGTGTGCCATGTGGGACCCTCGCCAGTGGCTAGGGATCGAACCAGTGCTACAGAGGCTGCGAGTAGCTTCGCAGCCCAGTGCTCAACCGCTGCGCCACCGGGGAGGCCCAGGATTAGGGCATTCTTAACTCAAGACTGAAAAAGAATGAACAAGTGATAATTCTTAGTAACCATCTTAAGTGATCAAATATACTTCTTACCTCATGTTTTTACCATTTTCAAATTATAATATTATCTTTTATTTACAAGGAACTCTCAAAATTGAGACAAGAAATATATTCATCTCATAGCCAACTCTCCAGTGGTGGAAGGACTACTATTACCACTAAAAAGTAATGTATTTATTAAATGAGATTTGAATGCCTTTGGTTATTACATAATCCAGTTATAGTGTGTTTAACATGACATACACACATTTAGGCAGAACTTCGTATTTTCTAAAGGCTATTGATTCTACCAAAGAATAAATATTTATAAAAAAGACATAGCTATTATTGTCAATAAAATTCTTTGTGTAGCATAACTTACCTGCATTCTAGTATATTAAATGACATGGTAGTAAAAAACAAACAATTGTTTAACCAACCACATTAGTCAAGACTCTTTCAGTTGCACATGCCAGAAACCCAACTTAAACTGGGAGCTAATTAACTTAATTGGGATTGCTTGATATCCAGATGGATTTGTGTACTCAAAATAGGTTTTTCTGTATCTCTTGGTTCGAATCTTTGCCATGTAGATATCACTCTTAGTCAAGGTAGTGATATGATAGCAGCCTACATCCCTGCAATTTAGAAAAACTGAATAGAAAGTCATCTCTCTCCTTTCAATAATATTGAAAATATTAGTAGTAAATCACTTTCCATTTAAAGGGGATTTTTTTTAAAAAAACGTTAAAAGTCATTCAGAGTCAAATTCTTTTAATAAGGTGAATCAAACTGAGAGTGACTAAAAAGGATTAAAGGTTATTATCTTGTGCAGCTTATAAACTTCTTTTCTTTATAGACACAGGACACAATATCCCATCCTAGGCCTTCTGTATGATGACTATGAATATATACCACCAGGTAGTGACATACAGACCATTGTGATTGAGAAAAAAGAAGACAAATGGACTTATGTAAGTTCACTTGGGGTTTTCTAGTAACTAGAAAGTGATATTTTATATATATATATATATATATATACACACACACATACATATATAAATAATTCAATGCATTGCATATATATATATGATATGGCAAATTATCAAAATGAACTAAAATTGTATATAATTTTAAAATTTACCATATTTCCCTTACTGATATATCCTAGGAATTAAGAAATTTTGGAATGATTCATACATGAAGTAATATAATTGATTATCTAAACTCTAATAATTAGGTAGGGTTTTCACTCCAGTGAGGAAGATGATTAATGTTGACCATATGAAAATTTTATTTTCTTGTGTATCTTAGGAATTATTAAACATATCATTCCAATTAAAAAAAATTCTAAAGCTGGCAGAAAATGTCATTAGACAATTATGAATAGGAATAGAGGATGAAAAAGAAGATTTTTAAAAATGTATTTTTATTTTTTACATCATTGTTCATTTTTAAACAATATTTGCTTCCCCCTCACCCCCTCAGGTGTAGTCCCCATAGAGTTTCCTTCACCAATGCACCTGTGTACCATCACCAAGAAAAGAATGTTTTAAGAGAATTTTTTACAATCTTGAAAATGGTACTTACTCATCTAGATTATGTAAATGTATGTAGATTCATGTAAATATGATTTTTTTGAAAGAGAGAAGGTATATCCGTCTTTCTTACCAGATTGTAAAATGCTCCAGTTTTATATCCTCCAGTTATTGTGAGGCTGATGAAGAGTACTTTAAAGGTCCTGACTCGGGTGGTTTCCCTAGTGCTGTAGGGGTTAAGTTTCAGTGCTATCAAGCTATCAATGCTGTGGCCTGAGTTCAACCCCCTGCCAGGGAGCTAACCCACCTGGCACAGCAGGCCTCTCCTGTCTTGCCAGCTGCTTCCCTCAGCAGTGTATTTCAATCAATCTGCCTGTTCTACCTAAGGACCAGATGAGCAGCAAGGCAAAATTAGGTGAAATTGAAGACCAGGAAGCAGTTGCTGCTACTAACCAAATATGCCCCAGAAATGGTGGCATCCATGTGAGAACCTATCAAGTAAGGGGTCTATAGAATAGAAATCATTACGCTAATTAGTGATGGGAATTTTGTGGGGACTACACCTGAAAGGAGGAAGTATGCATTGTACAAAAAGGAAGAATGATGTAAAATATATATAAAATTAAATTAAATTATAAAAAATAAACAAAAATGTACAGCAATAAACAACAAACATGATACCTGAATGAAACAGAGACTGACAGCAAGTTCAAAAATATATTTAAATAATATCACAGGTGATAGAACTATATTTATAAATAAAGATATTTAGACATGGTTTTCCTCTAAATGTGACACCAAGGAGTAAATCTACTCAATCTTACTTCCCTCTTACTTAAAATCATTTGAAACCTTGACTCATGGCTGACAAAATATTGTTTCATTGAATAAATACAAAATAGTACCTCAACATATACATTTAAATCATTTTAATAAATATGCACTTATAAGATCTTAATTTATGAGCAAGTTCTAAATTATTTTTTTCTTTTCTAGCCATGAATGAATCTCCAACTCAAAGAAGTTTTTTTGTATCTGCTTTAGTATTTTGTTATTTTTTTCCACCACTAACAGACAATCGAAAGTTTTAACCATGCTACTACCCAGTGAATCTAATGCAATGAATTAGTTCTGCAGATGACAGTCTCTCCAGCCACATATGAGATCTGAATACTTTCTATTATATTTATGTATTCTACATAGCAACATGTAACTAATTTAAAGGTCATTTGCAGACTTTGTAGGATACAATCCAGTGTTTTTCAATAAGGTGCTCCCTAGACATTGAATTGATTTTTGGGGGTAGAGATTTTACAAGTTATTCCACTAGATTTTCTTCTTTCATAATAGTACTACACTTTAGCTTAAAAAGTAAATACTGTTTTTCTAATCAAAGTAGAGGCAAAAGATTATTGAATTTTTAGAAAAGTTCATTTAGTGCCTGGTATACATAGCATATACTTGCTTTACTTAAGTTACACCTTGTGACTAATAGAGATGCTTTATTACATGTTATTGATATCTCTTAAAGACATTACAAAATCAAAGGCAATGGTTCATTGCATTTAGTAGGAAAGTTGGACAATATATTTTAAACAACTAAATAAAATACATTGTATATTATACTATTATGGCTCTTAAGTACCTATCAATGGCTTGGAAAATCCATTCTTTCAAATAATTGGCTCATCAAATGAGCCCACCCAATTCCTTAAAAACATATCACTCTATATGGTAGTGGGTGAAAGAAAGGCAGACTTTTTTTTTAATAGTAGTATATAAAACATAATATTGCTATATAGCATAAAGGCTTAGGGAATAAAAATAGTAACAGCAAATACTAGATATATGCATTCTACTTAAGAGAAAAATTTTTATAGGTAAGAATTTTGTTGACTAATTGGGTTCCAATGGCCTTACAAAGTGAATACAAGTATTTTTGAAATACATTGGTAAAAAAGAACGAAATTTCTTAATTTCTACACTTCTGGTAACAGTTAAGTAACTAGCAAAAATTAAAATGTTTTTTATTGGACAAAGTATGAATTAAGTCAACAAATATATTTGGGTTACATATGATGAAGTTTTGCACTGAAATATCTCTGTAAATATCTATATATAATTCTGTAGTACCTTGTAATTATATTCTAATAATTGTTCATTATGTTAAGAAACTGTTAGGAATAGATGAAGCATTACATAAATAAAGAGAAAAACACTTTAAATACTCTTACACAAATATTAAAATAGGTCTTTAATATGAAGCTAAAAGCCTTATTAATAGTTGCTTTGACAAAAATATTAAGCTTTATAACATGGATTGACACAATTCCAATGTTATCAATATTTGTGATAGAAATGTTAACATTCTTTATGAGCTATATAGTCCTTACATATTTTTTCCTATGGTGTAGGAACAATGGGGCAGTATCTCCTCTGCCGATACTAATATGTCTAACTGTAACAAAAGTATGTAAAGTTGTCTAACCAATAAAGATGATATAATGAAAGTTTTTAGTATCCTGATAGAAATCTGCCACCATATCTTTTTGAAAATTAGAACAAATGTGATTTTCCAAAAATTCTTAAATAAAAATACAGTGGCCAAAATTTGGGCCAGTTAAGTCAGTACTCATTGACTCTCTTGATCTATGCATAGTGAGTTAATTGGAGTCGTTATAAGGTAATTATTATACCAAACAAATTTAAATGTATGCATTTCTTTTGCCATTTGTAATTGAGATCAATAGAAGTAGTGGTGATTTCCTTCCTTTCACAAAATCCATACAACTTATCTACGAAAATTGCAAAGAAATGCCAGTTGAGAAATGCCTTTTTATCTACTTTCTATTCTAGTATGTTTCTGTTTTAGATTTGCCAAATAAAATGGAGACTGTGCAATGACGTGCAAAGTGATTTGTTTTTAGTTTTCTTTTTAAGATTTATAATTTACTTTATTGAAGTCACAATGGTTTACAATAGTTTTTATGGTTGAGAAATATAAATTCCACCTCTTCAGATGTATGTTATCATACCATATCCACCATCAAAGAAGCAATATTCCTCCATCATCGCCTAAGTGATTTGTTTAAATGTTTAAAATATGTAAAGTATCTGCATAATTTTTGTGAAGTCCTATTGTTAGGGGGAAAAGGCAGTCCCTTTAAAGCGCGCGGGTGAGGACCCACAGCCAGGAACCCGTTTAATATCGGGGTTGCTCTATAACACTATTAGGAAACATGCAAGATTTTTAGTTAAGCTGTATTTTTTTTTTCCTGGAAGCTGTTATCACGTGAGTATGTGTTAGAATTAGTATCACTCTAAAAACAAGAAACAAAACAAAAAATTCTTCCTTATATGGAGTACTAGAGACAGCACTTTATTTTTTTTTTTGAAAGGAAAGTATAATTTATATGTACAACCAATAAACCTGATACAGAAGACGGGATTGGGACAGGCCAGGAGTGGGTGTGAAAAGACTGGGAAGGGGGCAGCAAGAAAGTGAAGGGGCAGCGAAGAGGAAGTGGGGGGTTCGCCATGCAAACTGCCACTCTCCCCGGCCCCTCCTGGGGAGGAGGATGTGACCAAGTCTCTCCAGCCTGCCCTCCACCGTTCTGCTCTGGTCCCAAAGGCAAAGTACACCTGTAACTAGACTCCCTGTCTGGCCCACTCAATTTTAGTCTATATTCAGGCCTTCAGGAGGGAGGGTACAAGTCCTTCAAGAACCTGAGCCCCTGAACTAGATCCTCCCCCCATGTCTGATCTGTTGTGTTCTTTCCCACCCTTTTTAGGTTACCTGCATCCCTAGGATAGATTGGAGGGGGCTCCTCTTTGGCTTGAGGGAGTATCACCCAACCATTACTCTTTGTAGAGGTGGTCCTTGGTCCCTGGGGGGCTGGGGTGGTGGTGGTTGGGGGGGGAGATTTCCAACACAAGATGCCGGTACGCAGGAGGTAAATGAGCCAGTGAACAGTGCCTTTATTCTCAGGCTGAACAGCAATTGACTCCCTCCCTTGTAACTGCTCCACCCTCCATCTGGGGAGAAGTAGGGGAAGGAAACATGCAGCCACCCCTCCTCTTCCTTTCCTCCCTCCCAAGGCTCATTGTCATCCCTCTCTAAAGTTGCCCTCCTCTCTTCAAAGCTCTTTTCCCCACCAAAGTTTCTAAAGGCCAGGCCAGCTAATTCCCCACTTCTGTAGGAGGTGGGGTTTGTATTGCAGGTATAAAGACTGGGGAGGTTCCACCTCTTGCCTCCCCACAACCATTTATTGGGAAGCTGTGTGTGTTTGGCAGTGGGGGATAAAGGTACTTGGAAGACCCTGCTAACCACCTCCCACCCCGACCTCTTCTCACCAGCACAGTCTTCAAAGCGTGGTGGGAAAGGTACGTGGAATGGAGAAAGACAAGGGCCCTTCTTGAAGAGAGGAGTTGTAGAGAGGGGTAAGGGGCTTCTAGCCCAGTGGTGGCCCAAGGTTGGGGAAGGTGGAGGATTGGCAGCAGGCACCGGAGCCTGAGCTGGGGGTCGGCCTCGGGGGCGGGGCCTGGGCGAAGGGCAGGCCTGGGATCCAGTCAGTCGTCTATACAGATCACCTCCCCGGCTCAAGACTCCTTCCGATCCAGCCCGTCTGACACCAATGCCCCCACCATTTCCTTCTCCTTCTTCACCAGCACTGGAGGGCCATTGGTGGCGGCTGTGATGAAGGACCCTGCCGGCATCTGGCTGTAATTGGCGCCTGCGGCGGCCAGGGCCCCTACGGGGGCGGCGCTGAAGGCTGCCCCGTACCCCGGAGGTGTGGCGTAGGGACCCGGGGGAAAGGCCGGTGTGGGGTGAGGCTCCGTGCCCTTGCTGGCCAGCCGGCTGAGGATGCTGCGCTCGGACATCTGAAGGCGGGCACTTTAGCATAGACCTCCAGTAGATGCAGACTTTTGTATGAAATGTGAGTTTCCGTGCTTACAAACCTAGTTTTCTAAGTTCCATAATTCATTTGTTTCAAATGTGATTCCATAAAATGTTCAGCCCATTCGTTTAATAATGCTACATTAACTGTAATACTGTCAGCACAAACATTACATTAAGGAACAAAATAAAGCTAAAAAATTGCTTCTCACCACCCAATTTAGAGCACCTTGGCAAAAAGCTATTCTTACTTTTCCATTATTGTAATTCACAACGATGACAAGTAGACATAATTGTTTTGGAAGAAAATAATAAGCTGTGAAAAAATTCCCATATAAGGTACTTTTCCCCCACCACACACCATTACTAAACTTACTGGATTTTCACAGTATTTACTGTACAGAAAAAAATAGAAAGTCTTCCATGCTCACCTTATGGTAAAAAGTAGATACAATTTTTAAAAGACTATGATTAACAATTTCATTTGTCTTAATAAAACATTTAGCAATATGTACTAAAAAAATTAGATGTTCTTTTTTGAATCTCCAAAGGAACATTGAAATTGTCATATGATATAATTACATGATAGCCAGGCAGTCTTGATATCTTCTTGGTCTCTTATAGACTATGAAATATTGTCAGGTCCAGAGTCTTTGTTTGGTTACACATCCCATTACCTTAAAATAATTATTAAAGTTTATATTCCAGAGATCATTTATGTTAATAGATAGGCATGGTAATACAGTGTTTTGAGTCAATAGTTGGCGAGCTAACACAATCCTTGCTGAATACTCCTAGCTCTTGTGAACCAAGATACAACACATCAGACCAATTTCTTAAAATGGGAGAATATATATTTTTTTTGAGATAGTTTCTATAAGGGGTGTGATGACCCAGCCATGTTATTATAAATGAATAGTGCTGGAATCTAGAATGACAAGTTTTGGAGTCATATGGTAGGTGACTGGGCTTTCCATTACAGGTTAAGTGGTGTAAGTTTCAATATTGCCAAATGGTCCACAATTTTAAATGGAGCAGAATTTCCTTTTGAATAGTTACTTTGGTAATGCCCAAAGAGGAAAGCATAGCAACTGAAACAAGGCAAGTGAGAACATTTTTAGTTTGGGATATCTGCCAGAGCCTTAAATGTACAAATTACAAATTTCCTTTATGGGGCCTCTAGACTGCTAATAATTGCCAGTTTTATCTAGGATCCAAGAGTCTAAAAGACCTTTCTCAACCAGCATCAAATTTATAAACTTATTTTTTTATAGAGGCATGTTTTATTTATTTATTTGTTTGTTTGTTTGTTTTGTTTATTCATGCACTGGGTACAGTCAGAAGCGCGGGAGGGTGAGAGAATTCACCAGAGCCAGAGCAGGGAGCAGAGCAGGCAGAAGGACCGAAGTACACCGCTGAGGGGAGCAGCGGGCGGCAGGAGAGGTCTGCGCGCCCTGTGGGACCTTCCTCCGGTGGCCAGGGAGCAGCCGGGGATCGAACCGGCGCTGCAGAGGCTGCGGGCAGCTTCGCAACCCAGCGCTCAACCGTTGCGCCATCGGGGAGGCCCTATAAACTTATTCTTTTGAAGGAAAGGGTGGAGCTGAACGAAGTTGAGGAGATTCTCTAATTCAGTGATACTCTGGAGTTCTAATTCTAGTATGCATTTTCTCTTAATGAAATCTTATTAGTCCTGAACACTTTATTGAATAGGATTCCAAGTCTAGCCATTTTTTTCTTGATTTTACAAGGGTTAATCCCAAAGATTTAAACAAAAGGATTCTTTTACTCCTCTCCCTTTATAGATGGTCATTTCTCCCTACCCCCAGAAGTAATCATATTAAGAATTGTACTAATTCTTCAAAAATTCTTTAAAATACGTCTTGGATTTACTTTAAATTAAACCAGCAGATGAAGGGAACTTAAAAAAAAAAAAAAAAAAAAAAGCATGGATAGGTGAGTGAAACAAAGAGTGAAGAAGAATATAAATTAAACAAAATTAGCCGTGAAGTGAAAATTGCTAAAGCTAAGTGATGGCTATATTGGGGTTCATCATAGTCTTCTATTTTTGTATAAGGCTGACAATTTTCTGCAATAGAAGGTATTCATCTACCATATATTCTCCTATTACATGTATCTTTAAGGGCAGTTCAAGTTTTGAACTGGTGATTATCCTATATGTGACATTAGTTGAATTTGAGAGGTTTACCTGTAAACAATTCCCAAATACCTTCTCCATTGTGGTATAAACAATTTAGAAGGACTAATTCATTTCTACATAATATAACTGAACTCTTCTGGAGAAATGTTTTTCAGTAATTCTCAACTTATTTCTCCTTCTTGTAAGGGTACTTTGACCTGTATTTTTTTTCTCTACAGTGCAATTCCATTTTGTTTTGTTTTGAATTGTCTTTGCATTTTTGTATTTTATGGACTTTTTAATAATAAGTAAAAATAGTTTGTCTGAAACAGTTACCTGCTAGACTAGAAGAAAGGATGTGGGGAAGATAGTGCTGGTCTTAAGTTTTTGCCCACCACCAAACCATCTCTGCCCATATCCCATCTACCTCCCTTCTCATCGCCTCCACTCTTTTACCTCTAGTAAACATTATCTTCTTTTTGCTGAGTTCAAGTTTTATTCCTTCTAGTCTTTGCATATAAAGCTTTTTTGGTATTTATATTCCACTTGAATGAAACAATTCTATATCTGTCCTTCACTTTTTGACTAACATCACTCAACATAATGACCTCACGGTGCATCCATTTTGTCCCAAATGCCACTGTTTCACCTTTCTTCATAGCTGTGTAATACACCATTGAGTATATATTCATTTCTCTATCCATTTATCTGTTGAAGGGCACTTGGGTTGTTTTCCTGACTTGGCAATTGTCAATAGTGAATAGATAAATCTTTTCATATCAGAGTTTTCATGTTATTTGGATGAATAACATGATATTGAAGGATCAAATGGAATTTCCATTTTTATTTTCTTGAGTAACTTCCATACTATTTTCCACAGGGGCTGTCCCAAATTGCATTGCCACCAAGAGTGGATGAGAGTTCATTTTTCACCACAACCTCATCAACATTTGTTATTTCTATATTTTCTTATATTGGCCATTCTCGCAGGGGTAATGTGGTATTTCAATGCAATTCTAAATTGCATTTCCCTTGTAATGAGTGATGTTGAACATTTTTTTCATATGTCTGACTGTTTTTTAAGAAAAGTGTCTATTTAGGTCCTTTGCTCATTTTTTTTGTTGTTGGGTCACTTCTTTGTTGTTAGATTGTGCAAGAACTTAGTAAATTTTGAAGAATAACCCCTTGTCAGATGTGTGGTAAGAAAATAATTTTTCCCATTCTGTACATGGCTTTTTTTTTTTTTTGTGGTGGTTTCTTTTGAGGTACAAAAAAATCTTTTGATGTAGTCCCACTTGTTTGTTTTTGGTTGTTTTGTGTCCTATGTTGTTGGAGTTGTATCCCCAAATACATCTTTGTGGAACATGTCCTGTCATGTGTTTTTTTTCAAGTACTTCATGGTTTTCGTTCTCATGTGCAGGTCTTTAATCCATTTTGAATTAATTTTGATGTATGGAGTTAAATATAGGTCTTGCTTCATTTATTTGCAAGTGCCTATCCATGTTTCCCAGCACCATTTATTAAAGAGGCTATTTTTCTCCATTGTATGGTTTTAACTCCTTTGTCAAAAATTAACTGTCCATATTTATATGGTTTTATCTGTGGGTTTTCAATTCTATTCCATTGTTCTTACTTTATGTTCTAGTGCCATACTATTTTGATTATTGTTGCTGTGTAATAAAGTTAGAAGTCAAGAAGTGTGAAACTTCCATCATTCCTACCCATAAGCACAGGATATCTTTCCATTTCTTTGTGTCTTCTATTATTTCCTTTTAACAGAGTTTTATAGTTTTCAATATACAGGTTCTTCACCTCCTTCATTAAGTTTGTTCTCAGGTATTTCATTTTTTTGGTGTTATTGTAAATGGAAATGTGTTCCTTATTTCCCTTTCTTCTGAGACATTGTTTGAATATAGAAATGCCACTGATTTATGTGTAATAACTTTGTATTCTGCCACTTTATGGCATTCATTTATTATTTCTGCAAGGATTTTTGTAGAATTTTTTGGCTTCTCTAAGTATATTAACACGTCATCTGCAAATAATGACAGTTCCACTTCATTTCTAATTTAGAGTCCTTTTGTCTTTTTCTTGCCTAAGCTTCAGCTAGGACTTCCAAAGCTATGTTTAATAACAGTGCTGATAGTGGACACTCCTGCTTTGTTCCTCACCTTAGAAGAATGCTTTCAGTTTTCACTATTGAGTATGTTGATGGCTGTGGTTTTATCATATGTACCCTTTAAATCTTTTGATAGGTTCCATTTATTCCCATTTATTAGAGTTTTTAATCATAAATGGATGCTGGATATTGTTGAATGTTTTCTTTGGTAGCTTTTGAGGTGATCATGTGGTCTTCCTTTTTGTTGATTTGGTGAATGATGTTGACTGATTTGCATACGTTGAACCTCCTTGCATCCCAGGTATGAAGCCTATTTGATCACAATAGATAGATGTTTCACTTGATATATTACTGTATTCACTTTGCTAGCATTTTAAAGATTTTTGCATCCATCTTAATCAGTGATATTGATCTACAGTTTTCTTTTTTGCACTGTTTTTGTTTAGTTTTGGGATCAGGGTAATGGTGGCCTCAGGGTAATGGTGGCCTATGGGCAATACCTCAGGGCAATTGCCCATGGTGGCCTATGGGCAATACCTCAGGTCTGGGCAATACCTCAGGGTAATGGTGGCCTATGTTATGAAGACTTCCTTCCTCTTTGATTTTTTTTAAGAGCTTGAAGAGGACAAGTATTAGATTTTTCTTTGGTTTGGTAGAATCCACTGGAAAAACTGGTCCTGAGACTCCACTCACAATATTGTAGAATAGAGATGTTAAAATCATCCTCTCCACTAAAAACAACTATACAAATTATTTGCTCATGGATAGATCCAGATGCTTCATCCCATCTATATAGCCCCAGAACCTTCCCTTGGAATTCAAGAACTAAGGATGGTGGCTGCTGAGGGGAAAGAACAGGAGGAAGGGAAGGGAAGCTCTGTCTGGGTTGGGGATTGATTTCCCAAACCATGAAGTGGGGACCTGTGACATTGTGAAATGCTCTGGAGAAACCTTGCTGACACAGAGTGGGTGTAGACCTAACCAGGGACAGTAGGAACTCTGCAATTGGTATGGTATGGGCATCAAAAGAATCTTCCTCTCGCCACTCTTGCAAGAGATCAAAGAAAAGCCAGGCTGAGCATGGCCACAACCCTTAAAAAGTTCTACAGCTGAGGTCCTCCCCGGTGGCGCAGCGGTTGAGCGCTGGGTTGCGAAGCTGCCCGCGGCCTCTGCGGCGCCGGTTTGATCCCCGGCTGCTCCCCGGCCACAGGAGGAGGGTCCCACATGGCGCGCAGACCTCTCCTGCCGCCCGCTGCTCCCCTCAGCAGTGTCCTTCGGTCCTTCTGCCTGCTCTGCTCCCCGCTCTGGCTCTGGTGAATTCTCTCAACCTCCCGCGCTTCTGACTGTACCCAGTGCATGTATAAAAAACAAACAAACAAACAAATAAATAAATAAAACATGCCTTAATAAAAAAAAAAAAAAAAATTAAAAAAAAAAAAAAAAAAAGTTCTACAGCTGAAAGGACGAGTTTAGAGTTAGAATGCTTTGCAAAAGGAAACAAAGGGTGATTATGTATGTGAGCCCAAAGCAAAGAGATCCAAAAGCAAAGAGAATTCTTCACCAGATTGAATACATAAGATCACAAAAAGAGATTCTGAATGAAATGCAGACAAATTGGGCCTCCCCGGTGGCGCAGCAGTTGAGCGCTGGGTTGCGAAGCTGCCCGCAGCCTCTGCGGCGCTGGTTCGATCTCCGGCTGCTCCCCGGCCACCAGAGGAGGGTCCCACATGGCACGCAGACCTCTCCTGCCGCCCGCTGCTCCCCTCAGCAGTGTACTTCGGTCCTTCTGCCTGCTCTGCTCCCTGCTCTGGCTCTGGTGAATTCTCTCACCCTCCCGCGCTTCTGACTGTACCCAGTGCATGTATAAACAAAACAAACAAACAAACAAATAAAAATAAATAAATAAAACATGCCTCTATTAAAAAAAAATTAAAAAAAAAAAAAAAAAAAAAAATGCAGACAAATTTAGAAAGTGCTTTAAATAGGACTGGCAGGAGAAAGAATATGCAGCTGAGACAGGGCAGCAATGGCCATTGTGGACAACCGTGGTGTTAAGTCAGAACACATGTGCCCACCATACACACAGCTCTGCCTTTGGGCCAAGTGTAAATTCATCCCGGAGCTTAAGCCTGGTGGTCCAGACCTTGCTTTTCGCACTGGGAGACCCAAACTTCTTAGATCACAATGCTTTGCAGAAAGGAATCAGAGCAAGTTGGGGTGTGAAACTATCAACACATAGAATACAGGTTGGTATGGAATAAAATAAGAGGTAGAGGTGACTAAAGTCACTCTTCAAACTGAGATTGGATCTCCAGAATTCCCCCCTACTTCCATCTCAAGCCAAGGTAAACTAAAAGAAACAAAGCTAAATCCCCAGCACCCCAGCGACCACAGCCACCTTGCCACACACAGCTATAAATAATGCAATATACGTGCCCAGAAAGTAAGGAACATCTCAACACAGGATGGAAAAGCAAAATGAGGACAGAAGACCTGGGACAAACATAAAGAAAATAGAAATAGAGAAACTATCTAATAGTGTCTTCAAAACAATAATAAAAATGTCAAATGAGATACTGGTAGGTCAGTGAGAGGCAGATATGCAAGTACAAGACCTCAGAAAAGAGATCCAAAAGCAAAGAGAATTCTTCTGAATGAAATGCAGACAAAAATTTAGAAAGTGCTTTAAATAGAACTGGCAGGAGAAATAATTTATTTGTAGAAGGCTCAAATGAACAAACTAAACATTTAGAAGTCAGGACAAAGGAAAAAAATGAGGAAACTATATGACAAATATGACTCAATTAGAAGAGGTATCCTAAGAATGGGATTTCAGTAGTGGAAGAAAAAGCAATAGGAGCAGAAACCTTATTCAAACAAATGATAATTGAGAACTTTCACAGAATGAATTAAATATGGATCTCCACGAGGCAGAGAGAACTACCAAATATTTAAATGCAAATGACCTACACCCAGACATATCACTGTCAAACTGTCAAATATCAAAGATAAAAGATTTTGCAGGAAGCAAGGAAAAAAATAAGTTACAAGGGCTCCCAAATTAAGATTTCCCCAGATTTCAGTTCAGACACTCTCCAATCAAGATGAGAATGGAAGGAAATGTTCAGAATCCTATAAGACAGTAACTGTCAGCCAATAATTCATCATACTGCAAAATTATCATTTAAGGTATAATAAAGGTTTTTCTCAAACAAAGAAAAAAGCTAATACCATCACCAGATTTCTTCAAGTAATACTCAAAGAAGTTCTACAAGAAAAATTGAAACACAAATTGCTGAGCAAAATGACTATAGCAATATAACATTAGAAGCATGAGCAAGAATATTGAGTCAACAACAAAGCACTAAGTGGTGGGGGGAATGGGCAGAAAAATGTCAAAGAGCAGACACCAGCTCATAAAGTTTCTAAAATGCAGGAATTTGAGTACCCAGTAAGCAAAATCCAAAATAGAAACACACAGACAAAGAAGTAAATAAATTGATAGAGATACTAAGGAACGTCATCCAGAAAGAGCAGAGAGAAACAAAAGGAAAAATAAACAACAAAATAAAACAATCAAAAACCAAAACCAGAATGACTGATAACAAAAAGTTTGTGTCAATGATCACCCTAATGTGAATGGTCTGAATTCATCAATTAAGATATAAGCTAACACTATGTTTATAGCAGCACTATTTACAATAGCTAAGCTATGGAAACGACCCAAATGCCCAAAAATAGATGACTGGATGAAGATGTGGTACATATACACAATGGAATATCACTCAGCAATCAAAAAAGATAAACTCATGCAATTTCCAGCAACATGGATGGAGCTGGGAAAGGTACATGCCCAGTGAAATAAGCCAGAAAGAAAAAGAAAAATACCAGATGGTCTCACTCATAGCAGGAATTTAGAAAATCTAAATAAGAGACCAGGAAAAAGACTAATTATAATAAAGTAAAAATCAATATCAACAAGCAACTATAAATCAGAGACACTCTATGGGGGGTTGAGAGGGGAGGGAGAGGAGGGATTAAGGTCAAAATAAGGGGGGTGGGAATTGTATGGGGAATATAACCAAGATGAAAATGCATGCATTGTGTAAAAATGAAAAATGATGTAAAAAATATGGGATGGAATAAAATAAAAAAAAAGAAATATAAAAAAAATAAAATTAAAAACAAAAGTAACGGGGCCTCCCCAGTGGCGCAGCGGTTGAGCGCTGGGTTGCGAAGCTGCCCACAGCCTCTGCAGTGCCGGTTCGATCCCCAGCTGCTCTCCGGCCACTGGAGGAGGGTCCTGCATGGCATGCAGACCTCTCCTGCCGCCCGCTGCTCCCCTCAGCAGTGTACTTCGGTCCTTCTGCCTGCTCTGCCCCCCCGCTCTGGCTCTGGTGAATTCTCTTACCCTCCCGTGCTTCTGAGTGTACCCAGTGCTTGTATAAATAAACAAACAAACAAATAAATAAATACATCTCTAAAAAATAAGAATAGCCGGTTGTCCAAAGGTTAGCGAGTGCTACAGGCCTGCCAGGGGCTTGCTCTGTGACCTCGGGAAAGACTCTGCCATCTCTGGGCCTGAGACTCCTCAGCTAAACAAGAAGAGCTAAGCAACTAGTCCCCAGAGAGGCTCCGCTGGGCTCCCCTCCAATGGGATGGTGTTGGGAGAACCCTCATGTGCAGCACTGACGGCAGAAGCTACTCAGCCATAAAAAATGGTGAAATCCTGGGGCCTCCCCGGTGGCGCAGCGGTTGAGCGCTGGGTTGCGAAGCTGCCCGCAGCCTCTGCGGCGCCGGTTCGATTCCCGGCTGCTCCCCGGCCACCAGAGGAGGGTCCCACATGGTGCGCAGACCTCTCCTGCCACCCGCTGCTCCCCTCAGCAGTGTACTTCGGTCCTTCTGCCTGCTCTGCTCCCTGCTCTGGCTCTGGTGAATTCTCTCACCCTCCCGCGCTTCTGACTGTACCCAGTGCATGTATAAACGAAACAAACGAACAAATAAATAAATAAATAAAAAAAACATGCCTCTATAAAAAAAAAAAAAAAAAAAAAAAAAAAATGGTGAAATCCTGCCATTTGCAACATGGGTGGAACTAGAGGGTGTTATATTTAGTGAAATAAATCAGATGGCAAAAGACCAAAAAAAAAAAGATAGAGGCTAGCAATGTGGGTGAAAAAAAAAATCCAGCCATCAATGCTGTGTTTACAAAAGACCCATTTAAAACTGAAAGACAAAAACAAACTAAAAATTAATAGGCTGGATGAAAGGCCATATATTCCAATAACTCAAAAATTAAATCAGGAAACTGCTGTTCTCATATCCAGTAAACTAGACTTTCAAAAAGGTAGTCAGAAAAACAAACAAGGATATAAATGATACATCATTAATTTTAAAATAAATATCCAGGCATAAAGATGGAAACATAGGAACACCTAGTTAAATTAAAGCAACTATTGACAGATCTAAAACAACACATCAAGAAAAATACAATCAAAGCTAGAGACTTCACCACACCATTGGCACAAAGGGATAGATCATCCAGACAGAAAATTAACAAGGAAATAGGGCCTTCAATGAAGTGGTTAGAACAGATGGATTTACTGGACATTTATAAAACTTTCCATCCCAAAGGCAATGAATACACATTCTTCCCTAGTGCACATGAAATATTCTGAAGAATTTATCATATACTAGGAAATAAAACAAGTCTCAGAGAATATAAGAAAATAGATTATATTAAGCATCTTCACAGATCACAATGCTATAAAGCTAGATATCAACCATAAAAAGAATCCTGGAACAACCCAAAACATGTGGAGACTAAATAAAATGCTCTTCATCAACCCTTAGGGCAATGAAGAAATCAAAGAAGAGATCACAAAATATCTAGACGAATAAAAATGGAGAGGCAAGCTATTAGGTCCTATGGGATGCTTTAAAAGCAGTACTATGTGGGCTGTTTAAAGCAATACAGGCCCACAATAAAAAAAAAAAGAGAGAAAGACCTCAAATTTACAACCTAACTCTGCAGCTGAAAAAATAGAAAAAGAACAAAAGCATCCAAAAACAAAAGACTAAAAATTTTAGCAGAAATAAATAAAATAGAAAAAAAGACAGATCAGTGATAACAAGTTGGTTCTTTGAAAATAATAAACAAAATCGACAAGCCATAAGCTAGTTATGAAGAGAGAAAACCCAATAGAATCAGAAATGAAATGAAAGAGGTGAACTTAGGGCCTCCCCGGTGGCGCAGCGGTTGAGCGCTGGGTTGCGAAGCTGCCCGCGGCCTCTGTGGCGCCGGTTCGATCCCCGGCTGCTCCCCAACCACCGGAGGAGGGTCCCACATGGCGCGCAGACCTCTCCTGCCGCCCGCTGCTCCCCTCAGCAGTGTACTTCGGTCCTTCTGCCTGCTCTGCTCCCTGCTCTGGCTCTGGTGAATTCTCTCACTGTCCGGCGCTTCTGACTGTACCCAGTGCTTGTATAAACAAGAAAACAAACAAACAAATAAATAAATAAATAAAGCATGCCTCTATAAAAAAAAAAAAAAAAGAAAGAGGTGAACTTACAATAGATACTGCAGAAATACACAGCATCATAAGAACTTACTATAAAAGTTTCCATGCAAACAAATTGGACTCGAAGAAATAGACACATTTTTAGACTCATGCAACCTCCCAAGATTGAAACAAGATGAAATAGACAGCTTAAAAAGTGGGATCACAGCTGCTGAAATTGAAAGAGAAATAAAAACTCTTCTCAGGAAACTTTGACCTGTATTTTTAGGTGAAATGTTTGGGCACTTAAGGCAGGCCTGTGCTGATAAAATCTGTATCTCTTTAAGACAATCATTTGTTTGTAACGTGAACTGAATTCTAATCTGTTCTATTTTGTCTAAGAATTTCTAGGTCCAAATTATAAGTGAAAGTAAATTTTTCTCCAGTTCCACTGTAAACATGAATAACTGGAATATTCTCTTCACAGGGATCCTTGCTTCCTCAGCAGTACATTCCTCATACAGCCTCCCGAGTGATCTTCAAAATATAAATTATATCATATTGCTTCCTTCCTTACAAATCTCCAGTGGCTTCCCATTTCAAATTACCACAGGTCTTAACTCCCAGTATCAGCATCCTCACCACAGTCCTGCCAAAATTTGTTCCATCTCAGGTTATTTGCATGTTTTTTTGACTTGAATTCTCTTCCACAAGATTTTCATGACTAGTTCTTCTTGACATTCATCTCTCAGTTCATATGCCATGACCTCAGTGAAGGACTGCCTTTATCCATTCATCCATGGCTATCAACTTAAGTAAAGTTGCTAAAGTATACCGGAATTACACTGTGGTGGGTGGGGGCTGTCTAATACGTTATTACTCCTATGGTGGCAATTCATGGGCATTTGCTAGAAATGCATAATTATAGGCCCCATTCCAAAGCTTTTGAATCAGAATATGCATTTGAACAAGATCCTTAGGCAAACTCTATAGAGATTAAAGCTAGAAAAACACTGTTCTAACATGCAGTGGCTAATAGATTTCTCCTTTTTATGTAAGTGATCATTATATAATAATTAACCCAATTAACAAGTCTTAATAGTGATTTATATCTAGGTACACGAATTTTATTGAATGCCAACTAGTTAGAACATAGCAGGTTATATTCATGCTCCTTTACAGCAATCTTTCTCAAATACTTGATTTAATACTTTTCCTTCGGAATGTATAGCATTCTATTGAGAACATAATTAGATGTATTCATTCCTTATGACTGTATTACTTCAGCAGTTTAAGAATTTTTAGTTTTGGACTAGCGTGCACTCCCACCAGCAGTGTAGGAGAGTTCCTTTTTCACCATATCCTCACCAACACTTGTTGCTAGTTTAATTATGTGCCATTCTTACTGGTGTAAGGTGGTATCTCATTGTGGTTTTGATTTACATTTCCCTGATTATGAGGGATGTTGAACATTTTTTCTGGAGGGGGAAGGACAGGGATCAAAACTATGCTGGATGGGCCTCCCCTGGTGGCAGAGCGGGTTGAGTGCGGCGCCTTGAAGCTGTCTGCAGCCTCTGCAGCGCTGGTTCGATCCCACCAGCCAGTGAAGGTCCCACATGGCGTGGCAGACCTCTCCTGTCTCGCCCACTGCTCCCCTCAGCAGTGTATTTCCTCAGTCTGCCTGTTCTGTTCCCTGCTCTGTCTCTGGTGAATCCTCTCGGCCTCCTGCACATCTGGCCTGTACCCCGGTTCTTGTATAAAAAAATAAATAAATCTTTAAAAAAAAAAAACTATGGTGGGAGGAGCACAAGGGACCAAGGGGATAGTGCATGGGTGAACTGGTGGTGGAAATTTTATGGGGACTACACCTGATGTAAAATATATACAAATAAATAAATTAAAGAATTTTTAATTTTGTCTGTAATACTAAATCTAAAATCTTCAGATGGACACCTTTTTAGCATTCTGTCATGATTTTAACAAATATCGTGCATTTTTGAGGAAGAATCATGCCATGGTCATCATAGTTGTTTAAATTCCTAGCTCATATTGTTGTTAAAGTAGACAATTCAATTGAAGGCTAAATTGCCTATAAGCCATTTTAAGTGAAAAGTCTTTCAATAAAGAGTAAACATTAATTACAAGACAAGTCTAAATAAACTCATTAAACTTTGAAATGCAATAAATGCTTTTTATTATATGCTCATTTCAATGAGTAACATTTAGAAATAATAATCCCACATAACAGTGACAATTTTATTTTGCAGTGTGTACATCATTTACAGCCACATAACACACAATTTTAGATATTCCAAATTTAATACTCTGAAGTTAAGAAAGATAAAAAATTTATTCTCCAGAAACTGATTCTTATCTGGTGCAAAAACAGAAAGGTGAACATTATTTGAAACACAAAGCCACAATATAGCATGAAGTAAAATTACATTTTAATTATGTTGAACAGCTGAGTGTAAACATGAAGCAACTAAAACTTAAAAGTACACATCATATGCATTACATTTAAGAACAAGATTTTCAATAAATTTCCCTAAACCTGCTTTTTATATTAAGCGCCATTTTGATATGCAGCATGCTAACACAAAGCGTTGTTTAAAGGGATGCATATTTTAAATTTATACACTGTAAACTGAATATCCACCTCCAAAGTCTATTGGCAGCATAATTGTTTCATTAATACTGCATAAATACTGCCATACTGAAAAATGCATGTTAATAAAATGGTATATAGATTTTTAAAATCAAAAATTTCAATAATGGCATAAAATTGCACCTTTAAACATTAGAACAAGTAAGATCAGAACAGTCATACTTGCTAAGACTGTCCTAAAAAAAAAAACAACTCTCTAAACATTATATTTAAGAAAACTGTGTTCTCTCAATTTAAATTTTAGATCATTAAGAAATATAGTGCTAACTTAGTTTGCAACAGTATTGTTGCATCCATTTTAGAAAGCCATATTTGAATCAAAATATCTGTTTTGTTATATATGCCATACTGAAAAACAATCAACTTGAACATCAGAAAAAAAGGGAACTTTAATCCACATACTTCACCTTAGACTTTAGCACAGAATGTTATATTTTAAACATCCTATCCTGTGATAAAATCTTAGCAGCTCTGAATTTTTTAATAGCACTGAATTAGTCTAACGTGTTTTCCAGTGAAATTTATTTTAATGAATACACAAAATTTTTTCCATTTATGTAATTTAATTTCCAGGTACCATACAAAAGGCTCAATGACTGGTAAATGTCTGCTTTTAATTTCCTCACTCTGTTCCTAAAATTGCATAAAAGTGAGGCTTGCTTGCCATAGCAAAGCATTGATAAACTCCTCAATTATGTATGCTCTTTTCAGAAACATATGTCCCTAATATGATTAGCCAAATAAAGTAGTTGTCTTTGCCTTTTCTTTCTTAAGTTTAATTATGCATATAATACTATTAAATATACATGTTTTTCCACAACCATTCTATGGTTCTTAAATTCTTTAAGTATTTTCAAACAGCTACATCCCCTGTCAATTCAAATATTTAAGATCTTTAATACAAATAGTGTAAAGTTATGATTTAATATCAAGCTTTGTAACCAGATGAAATAGTTTGTGCAATTTTCCTCCCAACTACCAAATTTGATATCAAAATATCAAATTTTCAAAATAGCTTTTCTTTATAGTGATCTTATTACAGAAGAGCCTCTTTGTGGTGCCTCATAATATGCTGATTTTTTTCTGATGGTCTTCGGAATCCCTTCTTGCAGAATTCACACCTGTGTGGGTAGTCTTTTGTATGTATTGATATCACATGTCGTTTAAAGCCAGATGCATCTGTAGTGCTATATTCACAATACTCACATTGGTAAATCTTCCTTCCAGTATGGGTCTTCATATGCTTTTTGAGCTCATTTTGTTGTCTGAACCCTCTCTTGCATCTTTTACACTTCAATGTCTGATCCTTAGTATGAACTGAAAGGATATGACCACTAAGAATAAATGGATCTGATGTTTTAAAGTCACAGTGTCTACACTGATGAATCTTCCTACCCTTATGGATATCACTATGCTTTTTGAGCTCAGAAGGACGATGGAAACCTTTATCGCAAACCTCACATTTGTGAGGAAAATCCTTAGTATGGACAGATATGATGTGCCGCTTAAGGTCACTTGAATTGGTGCTCTTATGGTCACAATGAGGACACTGGTGTGTCTTATGTCCTTGAAACAAATCCAGATGACGCTGAAGCTCCCTCTCATCACCAAATGCCTGGGGGCAATGCTCACATTTATACGGCAAATTGCTACCATGCTTAGACTTAATATGAGTTTTCAGATTTGACTGATCTGCACACCTGAAGATACAATACTGACACTGATATGGCTTTTCACCAGTATGGGTTCTCATATGCTTTTTGAGTTCAGAAGGATGTCGAAAGCCCTTCCCACACTCAACACAAACATGAGGAAAATTCTTGCTGTGAACAGCCAGTAAATGTCTGTTTAACAGTCCTTGTTCTGCAGTTTCATAGTCACAGTATTTGCACTTGTGTATCTTCGGCTCCTTGTCTCTTAGTATAAGCTTATTTGAACTCAGTGGACTAGCCTCTCTGTATCTTCGTGTGTATTCTGTAAATTCATGGGTTTTGTCAACTTTGTTTATAAGCTTATGGCTTTCTAAGTGGTTATGAAAACTCACTTTCTTGTTAGTTGTAAAGTCACAATCTGTACACTGATATTTTTTTCCATCAAATGATCAGGATGATTCTTCATGTGTCTTTTCAAGAATCCCCTGGATTTAAACTTTTTTGTGCAAATATGGCAAGGATATACTGTCAGGGGCTGTCCATCAGGACCTATTATAACAGCTAGATAAAAAAAAAAGAAGTTGTGATATTTGGCCAAACTATTTTTTACAACAAAGATGCCATAAAAATTAGCTTGACATTCACTATGTGATAACTATACTAGTAGAATAAATTCCTCTAAGATAAAATGCACATTGAAAGTAAATTATGATAAATTATGATAGTTTACTAAAAAGTGATTGAGCAGCACTCTACTCAGACTATTCACACCAAAAGGCTGTATTACATAAACTTTAAAAGCTAGATATAGGTACACTTTATTGTCAAACCTGAAAGCTATCTTTAAAAACATCATTCGGGTAAAGAGCAAACAAGTATAACTTTAATTATTACTAGTCACAGAGTTTAAAAATTATTTATATAAAATAAAAGCATGTATATCAGAGTAGGACTACACTATAAACAACTGACTTTTTTCCTTTGGATACAAAAAATACCTCTGCATTTTACATCATTTTAATACTCCTAAAATAAAGTATTCGTATTTTTACCTGTTTGCCATTGCCTAGTTTCTCCTCTTCTCCTCTTCTTGGCTTTTTGTTTAAGTACTTTATTTGTATTAATGCTTTCACAAATCTGAAGGTACTGTGCTGTTGTACTACTTCTGTTTTCTAGTGTTGAATCCAAAGTATTTCCTGAAAAAAATTGATACACCGCTAAACTACACATATTTTTACTTTTTTGGTTTTGGTCAGATAAATTACTAGTGATGACATGATATTCAAGTGGCAATTGTGGTACTAAATTTCACAAAGTGTAAGTATCTCCTTTCTCTCCTACACTCAAACACACACACATACATACATATAAACACTTTAAATAGGATATGCCATAAAATTAACTTTATAGCTTCCAATTTATTTATCCTAAATGAGTGAATTGATAATGTGAATAAAACTTAAGATAATGAATTTTATGACTCCAAACAAAATATTGGCATCAAGTCATTTTTTCACCAATAATCCCTAAAGAAATTAAAGGGATTTAAGCAAAGAAATATGTATGTATCATGGAACCAGTATAGTCATGAGTATGTATAATGTATAACTAACAAGACAGATCTCCTATATATATGTTTAGAATAGTTTATTCAATGTGAAAAGTACTAAGATTGATTTTAAGGGCAATTTCCCACAATTTCAGTGGGATTTAGTGTATACAAAATAAAATACTAATAAAATCTCAATTATTAGAAATATGTTGCTAGTCAATTTAGTTTAAACATGTAGTACTACAAAACTGCTTACTATTATTTATGTCTGTCATCAATTCCTCTGAAGTTAAGATAAATGAATGCATTTAAGTTTAGTGTCAAATACCTCTTAAAGATAGAAACAAAACACTTGGCCACTTTATCATAAGAAAAAGTCTCCTTCCTAAGGAAAAAAAAAACTATCAACTGTGGAATGACACTATTTGGATATATTAAAAGTAGAAAGAAAAAAATTAAACTAACACATGAGTTTTTAGTAACAGTTATATAAATCTACTGGTTATCCAAGAAAATAGGCCTGTCCAAAGAAGATACTGATTGATATCATTAATAAATTTTACTTTTCAGTAAAAACAATTTCTATTTTATTTTATTCCACAGTCACATTTTAAAGCCCATGCTGTTAAAGTGCCTGATTTGTATCTTGAGATGAGTTGAAAATGAATAGCATTTGTAGAATAACACACATTGTTTGTATATAAATTAATCATTACTCCAAAGGGGCAAACTCTTGTAAAACTAAGTAGATTAGATATGATAAGGCAAATAACCGTTCAACAAATGTATTTGTACACACAAACTAATAACTCTTCATTACCAAGCAATACATAAAACCAGCTATTTAAGTTAAATCTCATATCTAATGTCTCTCACCTGATCCTTGGCAATCTTCATACCTACGGGAAACTCTTCTTTCGTCTCCTAAAAATAAAGACTAATTAAAACTGATATACTGAGAATAATGATTACAAGTGGATCACATCATAATCTAGAAAACCTTACTTTGACCACCATACCTTGGGTTAATTTTTTTGTTCCATTCTTCTACTCCCAAAGATTAGATACTAATTTCAGATACTAAAAATAAGGGCTGCTGTCAGCATCTTTAAAACTCAATACCTCGAATAATCTTACTTTTAAAATAAAAACTGGATAGATATTTCTGCAGAGTAACCTCAAATTTGAAAATGCTCTATAAATGACTGTTGAATGAATGAACCTTTGGAAAAACCAAGTTAAGATAAATTAATGCATATGAACACCAAACTTTTTCAAAATGAAGAGTACACCTGGACTACCTTGTAAATTAAATAGGAATGAAATAAAACAGACAGAAAGGAAAAAAAATAACTATATAAATTTACCTTCCATTAAGTACTTTCTAGAAGAGCACACCTGGATTTTTGTTCCTTTTCAAAATCCCAAAATCTTATTATTTGTTGTGCTAATACATGAAATAAACTTTTCCAAAAAGGGAAGGATCTATTTTCAAGGTATATTCCTATTTTAGAAAAATAAAACTTTTTAATGGCACTCATTTATACAGATAGGATTTTAAAATAAGTCCTACTGAAAAACAATGCCTTAAGCAAGGTTCATTTAAATCACACAAGATATGTGGTAGAAAAATAATGTACGTAAATAGAGATGAATCAGTCCATAGCAAAACATTCTATAGTATTAGCCAACTCATGGGGGGGCATTAGCACAGCATATTTAATGAAGTAAAGGCTGATCAAATAGATAGGTTATGTAACTTATCAGGTGAAAAAATTCCAGTGTCCTACCATATGCCGCAGCCCAGACAACAGGGACAACTGTTTTATTAACATCAGAGTCCTCAAGCTGAGTCTCAGGGAGAGAAGTTCCTTCCTCTTCCCCTACAATGACTTCCATGTAAACTTCATCTGCTATTTCAGCGCAACCTAAATTTTAGAAATAATTGCTTGTTTATAACCCCAAATATTTAATAAATGGGTAAAAAATTCCAAACAAATTAAACCTTTCAACTCTCAAGATTTTAATTTGGTGAAGTTTTAAAAATACATTAGGCACTTTTGGAGGCTAGTGCCACTAGAAGATAATATTTTACCAAAATCTTTATTCTCTTCTTAATACCTAGTCCTATCAAAATGGATTTTGATTATAGAAAACATGTATGTCTGAAGTATACTGACTGATCTTACAGTTCATTGGGCATTATAAATTTATAAAAAGGGTTGCATTCCATAATTCTGCCTGATAGTACTTTGGAACTCAGAAAGCGTTTTCCATAGCATCAATACTAGAAAGTGGTCCATGCTATCTCACATATTGTAACTTAAATGCAGAACTGTACATGCATGAAAAAGTTAAAAATACTAGTAATTGAACAAAAAATATAATTGAAACCGTGTATGTGTGTGTGTGTGTGTGTATAAACATGCACATTCACATACACAAATACAGGCACACATCAAAGATATTATGGGCTTAGCTCCAGATCACCGAAGTATAGTAATTGTCACAATAAAGTGAGTCACATAATTTTTTTTTTTGTTTCCCGGTGTATGTAAGTTGTTTATATTACAGTCTATTAAGTGTGCAGTAGTGCTATTCCTAAAGAAAACAATGTACATACTTAATTAAATGTGACACAGAAACATGAAGTAAACACATACTGTTGGGAAAAATGGTGCCAATAGACTTGTTCAAAGCAGGGTTGTCACAAACCTTCAATTTGTAAAAAACGCAGTATCTTGCAAAGCGCAATGAAGTACAATAAAACAAAGCGTGCCTGTATATATATCTATATCTATATCCTTGTGTAGATATAAATATATAGATAAATAAAATGGTGGTGTTCAAAAATATGTGGAACACCCTTCAAGAGGCAGGATGTTAAGAGACTACTGAGGAAAAAAGCATTGAGTGAGACTCATTTTAAAAAGTAAAGTTTTGGTGTGAAAAAATTAAACCTAAACTGTCATTTAGTATATTTTATATGAAATAATCTGTTTAGAGTTAAACTGTCAATAGAAAACAGGTTCAAATTCATGCTTTTCCTATGTGTCATACACTAGGATCGTTTATAGAAGAAATGTGGAACTAATGTGGGAAAAAAGTGTTCCTCTTCTAAGCTTCCCTTCTCTCCATTAACCAGAAAGAGTAACTGGTCTAAGTTTTCCATATTCCCATGGAATTCTGGCATCAGCGAACCTAAAATTCAGTCTCCCACCTTCAATGGTGCCCTTTCCTGACCAATGAGTTAAAAAAAAAAAAGATTACGTTTAATCATTACACATAAAAACTGAATATAGTGTATTATGATCACCACTAAAAGTCTAATATCATCCTTCACCTTCTTTTACCTGATTTACCCACCCCCTTCCCTACAGCTAATTTGTTCATGTACTCTAAAAGTTTATTTTTCTTTTATTTGGTTCATTCATTTTGTTTCTTTATGCATCACATGAGGGAAATCATTCAGTATTTGTCTTTCTTGATCTGACTTGTTTAAGCATAATGTCCTTTTATAACATTCATGTTATTAAAATAGCAGTTTTCTATCTTTTTAAACAAAATAGATGAGCAATATTCCATTGTGTATAGACCCCCCATCATATTTATCCAATCTTCTGTCAATTAGATTCTTTTCCTCTCCAACCAAATGCTCTCAACTCAATTATTTTGGTATTTTCAGCTGTGGTATATTATTCATGCTTGTGACTGGTGCTCCCCATGTCCTCTAGGGGAGGAAACTGAGGAGTGGGGCTCAAGCACAGTACAGGTAAGGCTGAATATTGTCAAGGTAATGCATTGAAGTGGGGTCTGTTGCCCTTTTAGGAAAAAAACAGTATTTGTCTGAATATGGCAAGAACTGTAAGTCTCAAGGAAGGGCTGTATTCTTACACTGTGAAGAGTAGAAAGTAAGTAGAGAATAAAATTTCTTCATAAGGAAATGGGTAGAATGGCAAGAAAGGAAATCTCAGGAGGTATTTTTTTTTTTTTTAATTCTCTGGTACTCGGTCCCAAGGATCTTAAAAACAGCAACTACTTGGAGATCATGAATATAATGAGATTTTGTCAGCATGATTTTAAAGAATACTTACTCTGCTTATCACTCAGTTTCAGAAAGAGAATAGTTAGTCCTTCCTGCTAACTATTTAGTACTGCTAAATTCAGAAAGAGGCCAATAATGCCTACTGCCATGGGGGGGAAAACTCTGGCAGTACAGTTAGATATATAAGAATTCAAATTCTACCTTCTTCAATTAATACTGGAATGATCTTGGGCACTTAACTTCCCTGGAAATTTTTTCATTCCATATAAAAGGGATAATACCACCTACCTTAGAGATGAATTGTGAAAATTAAATGAGATAAAAATTCCCTAAGTATTTTATGTGCTCTACTAAGGCCAGAAATTGTATGCTGCTAATCTCTATATTCCTAATATCTAAGGGATAGTATTTCATATTTTCAGAATTGAACATACATATATATATATATATGTATATATATGAAAGGTCAATAAAGACCCTTTTACAATTAATTACAGCAAAGGGTCGACTTTATTTTATTAAACCTTGTTTCTAATATAGTACTTTTATATCTGAGACTGACATTTTTAAAAGAGAATGCATGTTGGCTATTGGTAAGTCACTACAGTGTTTTGTTTTTCCCTTACTGATATCATCTTCTTCTTGAGAAGAATCTTTAACTGCCATATAAACCATCTTCTCCCGTTGTATTCGGCTCTGGTCAAGCACTCCAGTAACAGAATGTCCATTGGTGTATTCACTCTCAGTGACAATTTCGGTTCCCCCTTAAAAATTGAAACACATAAAAATAGAGAAGCATCATGGAATAATTCCCTAAATTAATAAGGTGGGTATATAAGAAATATCTTCCTTGAGAATTACTATTACCAAGAAAATGTTCGAATATAAATTTTAAGTGTCAAAGAATTTTCTTATAAATTATAACTTAAATTTTCAGTCACTACTCAGAAATTAAAATAAATGCGAACACATATATCTCACTTATTTGACAAGCACTATATAAGTCTTACATGTAATTACTCACTTGGTCTTCACAACAGCTCTGAGATAACTATTATTGTGGTCATTTTATGGATGAGGAAACAGGCAGAAGGAGGTTAAGTAACTCAACAAAGTTCGCTCTCGTAAGTGACAGAACTAGGATTAAATTTACCTGTAACTTGCATTATTTTAAACATTAATTATAACTTCCTACTCTAAACCAAATCCTCTCTAATAATTTATTTTGATATTTCTAATGTAATATACTATTATGTTTGAAAGAATCTAAGAATGACATATTCTGAATTAACATTTTTCATTAATATGCATTATTTTATATTCCATCCTCAAAGAAACCTATAAAAATTTCCCATTTTGAGTATAATTTTAGAACAGCCAGAAAAGGCTAAGTTCTAATTTTTAACTATTTTAATAATAAATTGATATTAATCTTTTTACCTATTTCAACATCATCTTCAGCCTCTGCTTTAAATATATACACTTTTATTACTTCTGAACCAAATCCATCTTCTTTAACATCTTCTTGTGAACCATCACTGCCAATTTTTAATGGTGTGTTCCCCATATGATCTAATTTTTCCCCAACATCATCCACTGTAAAATATAAAGATGAAACTTAGTTTAAAAAGTATCACTGACACTGAGTGTTAAATATAAGTGCAATGTGAAATACTGCGTTAACCACCTATCCACTATATTCACTTAATGACCTATTATGCAACCATTAAAAAGTGATATACTTCATGAAAAAAGAGTATACAAGATCCACTATATAAAATGATCACAATTATATAAAAAAACCCTTCACAGGATTCAACTTATATATGAAACACAACAGATTCATTTAAATAGGAAAAGCTTAAATAACCTTCCATCAATTAACCTCAAAATAAATAAAACAAGAATATAAAAGACATAGTACTCATAAAATAAGTCATGTAAACAAAAACAATAATTACCAGATTAAATAACAGTATGTGTAAAATAATGTGAAATCTAGGATTGGAAAAAAAGAAAAAACAATAACACCACCTGAATAATTTTATCAAAAGGACTTTTTTCTTTTAAAAAATATTTATTTACATATATTTTTTACATTATCATTCATTTTTATACAATGTTTGATTTCTCCTCAGGTGTAGTCCCTGTACAATTCACACCACCAATTCACCATGAAACATTACCATAGTCCCTTGTGCTCTTTCCACCCCATTTTGATCCTTTTCCCTCCACCTCCCAGAGACATTCAAAAAGGACTTTTCAAATATCATTATAAAAATATAATCTTAGCAAACTTTTAACTTCTGTTGAATCAATGAAAGATAACTTCAAGTCAGAAATTTTGTATATTATATTTAGCAATGTTGGCATTACTTCAAAATCATACAAAAAGTTAAAGCAATAATATGAGAATATACTTACATTTTAAGTATACTTTAAAAATTTGATTCTCTGCTATCTAGCCTTTATGAATAACATTCAGTTTTATATGAATACTATGCACAGACTATGCAATGAATATCATAATAAAACTTTGTTCCTTAATTATAATATTAAATATATCCTCACAAATATTTTATATCTACCATTTTTAACATTTATCACTGTAAAAAATGAAATGCAATCTAAATCAAAATTCTGTTCTTCCTTAATGCATATATCAAGGTATATGAATTTCTTTAGGTTTGAATAAATCACAGTAACCTAGTGAAATAATAAAAACTGTTTTGATAGTTTTTATTACACTTCAGTGGTTGGAAGTGATCACAGTTCCTTCTGGGATAAACGGAATTAAAAACATAATTCACGTATGTTCAGTGAAATAAGTCAGAAGGAAAATGAAAAGTATCAGATGGTTTCACTTATAGGAGTAATCTAGGGGAACCAAATAAGAAATCAGGGTAAAAAATACCACCAATACAAAACACAGCAAAACTAAAACAGACAGACAATAATAAATCAGAGAAGTCCTGCAGGGGAGGAGGAGGGAGAGGGATAAGAGGGAGGGAGGGAGGAGCACAGGGGACTGAGGTGATGGTGCATGGGTGCATTGGTGAAGGAAATTTTATGGGGACTACACCTGGTGGGGGAAGCCAATATTGTTTAAAAATGAACAATGATGTAAAAAACGTTAAAAAAAAACTATAATTCACAAAATTAAAGCCCATGAAATGGAACACATATTTTTGCTCACTTCACAAGAGTTCTGTACATAATTTTTGTATTAAGTATTGAAATTATTGTTGCTATTCTAATTGCATTATACCTTTCCTTAAGTACCATTTAACATCTTCATTATTTTATACTTAGATTAGATTTCGCATAACAAACCATTTGGAAACATATTGAGTAACTAAGCTTGTTCTGTATTTTATATTCATAGAAGATGATAGCTATTAAAGAAGTTAGTGTATAGTTTTAAGAAATATATCATCAACCTCACTAAAATTTATTCTATAAACTTGGCTAAAGTACAGTATTATCAAAGACTTAATAGGTAACCAATTCAATTTAGAAATAGGCCCTCAAAGATTCTTTTTAATACAGATAGTACTCAAATTTTCCAAAATTAAAGCTTAACTTATTGATTTGTTCTAAGGTATGTACTATTCAACTCTCAGTGTTTATTCTCAACCCACATGACATTGCAGCAAGAAATAAACAGGCAATATTATGCACACCACACAATTCTACCTATTCCAAACATAACATTAAAAAAGGTGCACTGCTTGCCAACATGTCAAATTTTGCTAATTTTCAATATTCTTTCATAGCCCATTAGCACAATTTAATTAAAATTTCATTTCAACAAAATTTACAATAATCCTTTTAAAAGCTAAGTAGGCTCATTACTGTACCCAATCTATGTTACATCTCCCAAATACTTTATACTTCAGTATAAAATGTACTTTATACTTTATAAACCAACCATAGTGATAGGGTCAGGCAATATTTAAGGTATCTACACTCTACAATGCTGAAGCAAAACTTAATTAACAGTTAAATTACAAACGTGTTGCACTCCCAGGTATACACACAAGAGATCTGAAAATAAACGCACAAAACATGGACAGGAATCAGCAGCTTTATTCATAATAACTAAAAAGTAGAAACAACCCAGATGTCTATCAATTGATGAATGTATAAATAAAATGTACATGCATATATTGAAATATTAATGGATTTTAAAAAAGGAATACGTATTGCACATACTACTACATGGATGAGCCTCGAAAACATTATGCTCCGTGCAGAACTTAATAAGCCTTAGGAAGATCCCAAGCAGACTCTGCCACGGTAGGAGCTGGTAGACCTCAGCAAGTCTTTGAATGGGGCGAGGAAGTATGCCCACCTCAGTAGGTTCCCACAGAACCCCATGGAACCCATCAAGCCCTGGGGAGGGTCCTGGAAGCAACCCAGACCTGGTAGGTCCTGGCAAGCAGTGGAACAGGCCCTTCCAAAAGGAGCAAATATGACATGTCTCAGGCCAGTAGAGACCAGCATAGACTTAAACAGGATTGACACTGAAAAGATCCATGCTAGATTGAACCAGAGGTGGGTGGAGAGGAATGTATGGGTTGTGATCTGGAGTAGGAAACATCAGTGGCAGGGTGGTCAGCTCAACCAGAGCCCTGGGGAGAAGATAACAGAAGTTGTGTAGAGGCATACGCCCTTGAAAGTGGGGAAAACCTAGCACAGTAGGCGTTCATCTGCACTCTCCCTTCCAACCCACTCAGATTGGTACTTTTTTTTTCTTTTTTTTTTCCAATTTTTTTAAGATTTATTTAGTTTTTATTTATACAATAGCTTGGGTACAGTCCAGAGGTGCAGGAGCATGAGAGGATTCACCAGAGACAGAGTGGGGAGCAGAACTGGCAGACGGACCAAAAGCACTGCTGAGGGGAGCAGCAGGCGCGACAGGAGAGGTCTGCTGCACCATGTGGGAATCTGCCTGGCTGGCTGGGAATCGAACCAGCGCTGCAGAGGCTGCAGATAGCTTCACAGCACTGTGCTCAACCTGATGTACCACTGGGGAGGCCCGGGACTGGTACTTTTTGAGGCATTACTATGGGCACAAGGATTGCCAAGTCTCCCAGGCCAAAAAAGAGAAGAGGGATATTGGTAATGTCACAAACATGAGCCAGTACAACCCCAAATCATCCACACCAATATCTGAATTCCTCTAAGTCCCTGCCCATACTGCTAATTCAGCAACAAGGAAATAGACCTGAGCACATAGTAAAGCCAGCAAAAGATAAAATATGTAAATAAAATGAAATAAAATAAAGATATTACAAATAATAACAACATAGGGAGACCTCAAATAACAAAAAGGTGCAGAACTATCTAACACATGGAAATACAGGACCCTCAAGAGAGTGTGACATCACAAGGTGAGAACAACTCTCCAAAACACAAACACTAAATGATGAAAGATCACATCTAACTAGTAGAGTTCAGAACTGCTATAAAAAAGAAACTCGGGTAGGAATAAACCCCAAAAGCAATTCAATTCAGCAGAGACACTATAGAGGAGGAGAATGGAATGATGTATTCAAAATACTTGAAGACAGGGCCTCCTTGGTGGTGCAAGGGGTTAAGACACAACCCATGAAGCTATCGCGAGCCACTGCAGCAAGAGTTAGATCCCCTGCCAGGGAGCTACCCACATGGCACAACAGACCTCTCCTGACTTGCCTGCTGCTCCCCTCAGCAGTGTATTTCAGTCAATCTGCCTATTCTGCTCCCCCACCCTGTCTCTAGCCTGTACCCCCCCCGCATCTCTGGCCTGTACCCCAGTTCTTGTATGCATAAATAAATCTTTAAAAACAAACAAAAAAACCCAAAATACTTGAAGACAGAAAGTTCCATCAAGAATACTACAAGACTCTCTTTCAGATATGAGAGAGAAATAAAGGTCTTCCCAGACAAACAAAATCTAAGGGAGTTTGCAAACACCAGACCTCCCTTAAAAAAGAAAAACAACACAAAAAAAATTAAATAAGGAGATAAACAGAATAGAATAAAAAAGAACAGAAAGACAAAATGCAGTTGCAAGTAACCCATATATCAATAATCCCTCTAATTGTAAAAGGACTGAACTGGCCAATCAAAAGGCAGAGTGGGAAGTTAGAGCTTAAAAACAAACAAACAAACAACAAAAAAACCCCAAACCTTCTAATTGTTTTCTCCAGGAGACCCATTAGAGCTCCAAAGATAAACATATGCTCAAAAAAAGAAGAAAATGTCTGGAAAACAATCCTCCAAACAAATAGGATGCAAAAAAGGGTGGCAGAGCCATACTTATATCAGATAAAATGAAGTTCCAATTTAAAAAGGTAACAAGAAAAAGGGATGGACATTATATAATTATTAAGGGATCAAAATATTGGGAAGACATAGCACTCACCAATATACATGAACCAAAGAAAGGAATACCAAATATATGACAACTATTAACAAACCTAAAAACAGATATTACCCTAAAAAGAGACATTACTGCAATTAGTGGTAAGGGACTTCAACAGCCTGTTTAATATCAATGAACACATCAACCAGACAGAAAATAAACAAGGAACCATAGCCTTAAATAAGTTATTAGATCAGATGGCTCTACTAGATTTTTTTTTATTTAAAGATTTATTTATTTATTTATTTATTTATTTATACAAGCACTGGGTACAGTCAGAAGCACGAGAGGGTGAGTGAGAGAATTCACCAGAGCCAGAGTAGGCAGCAGAACAGGCAGAACGATGAAATACACTGCTGAGGGGAGCAGCGGGTGCAGCAGGAGAGGTCTGTGCGCCATGTGGGACCCTCGCCGGTGGCCTGGGATCGAACCAGCGCTGCAGAGGCTGTGGGCAGCTTTACAGCCCAGCGCTCAACCGCTGCGCCACCAAGGGAGGCCCAACTAGATAGTTAAAGGGCAGTACACCCCCTCAAAAGAAGCTGAGTCCACATGGAACATTTTCCAGAATTGACAACATGCTGGGTAACAATGTAAGTGCCAGTAACTTCATGAATTTTGAAGTCATACCCAGCATCTTGTCTGATCATGATAGTATCAAACTAGAAATTTATCGTCACAAGGATGCAGGAAAAACCTGCATGGTGAAGACTGAAAACCACACTATTAAATAACTATTAGATTAATGAGGAAATCAAAGAAATTAAAAACTACCTGGAGACAGATGAAAATGAAGATGACCAACC
Organism: Talpa occidentalis; assembly: GCF_014898055.3. Classification (NCBI taxonomy): domain Eukaryota; kingdom Metazoa; phylum Chordata; class Mammalia; order Eulipotyphla; family Talpidae; genus Talpa; species Talpa occidentalis. The sequence goes on from NW_023601543.1 coordinate 39,515,958, forward strand.
AGAACCTGTGGAATGCAGGAAAATCAGTACCAACAGCGGAGTATATAGCAATACAGACACCTCAAAATACGGAGGATCATTAGAGAGACTATAAATGACTTTATGCTAACAAATTGAAAAATCTAGAAGAAATTGTCAAATACTTAAAAGCATATGAACTTCCAACATGGATAGAAGTGGAGAGGATAATGCTACACAAAATAAGTCAGGAGAAAAATAAAATCAGAATGGTGTCATTTATTTGTGGAATGTAGAGAACATAACAGAGGGCCAATGAAAACCAAATGAATAATAAACTCTTATCTGACCTCAAAACTCAGGCAACCAGAGGGAAAATGTGGCAGGATGGGAGTGGAGAAGGGAAAGAGCCCAATGGAAAATGGTGGAGGATGTTGGGGTACTGGTGGTGGAAAGGGTGTGAAAGTATACAGTTGCAGAGACTTGAACCTGTAACCCCCGGAACATATACAAAGATGTAAACATACTTTACCTCAATAAACACAATTGGAAAGGAAAGAAAAAAGATACCTAATGAAGGGGAGAAAATATGTGTACACCATACATCTAACATGGGGCTGATAGCCAAGATGTACAAAGAACTTATACATCTCAACAAAAACAAAACAAATACCCAGTGAAAAAAGGCAGGAGTGCTAAATAGGGACTACCCCCAAAAAGACATAGGTAGCCAACAGATACATGAAAAAAATACTCATCATCAGTTACTGTCAGGGAAATGCAAATCAAAATCACAATGATATTCCACCTCACTCCAATGACAATTGGCCCTTATCAAAAATATATAAATACATCAGAAATAACAAATGTTGGCAAGGCTGTGAAGAAAACGGAAGCCTCACACACTATTGGTGGGATAGTAGACTGGTCCAACCCCAATGGAAAACAGTATGAAGGTTTCTCAAAATATTAAAAATAGATCCACCAATTCCACTTGTAAGTATCTACTTGAAAAATACAAACTCACCAACTAAAAGGGATATATGCACTCCTATGTTCATTGCAGCAGTAGTCACAATAGTCAAATGATGGAAACAACCTAAATGCCCACTGACACAGCAGCAGATCAGGAATATTTGGTATATATGCATAATAGCGTACTACTCAACTATAAAAACGCTTTTTCATGCTTTTGCAATAACATGGATGGAACTGAGGGGTTTATGCTAAGTGAAATAAGTCAGAAGGAGAATGAACAAATATTAAATTTTACTAATATGTGGAATATAGAGAAAGAAATAAAGAAAAACAAAAAAAAAAACAAAGGAACTGACGAAACTAAACCAAAACAAATCCTAGAAATATGATTGCAGAATTGAGGCTACTAGAGGGGGAGGTAGGGTGGGAGTGAGAACAAAGGGGGGTGGGTCCCAAAGGCCTAGGATGAAGGACTATGGGTACTTTGATGGTAGGGGTAGTGTGCTAACACCACTGAGGTGGTGTGAACCTATATCCCTAAATCATATACAGTGTTGTAAATCAATGTTATCTTAATAAAGAAAAAGTAAACATTATGCTAAATGGTAAAAGACAGACAAAAAACATAGTATATGATTACATATATAGCAAATGTTCAGAATAGGCACATCTCTAAGAGACTGACATTTCATTAGTGTTTGCCTACAGGGTGTGTAGAGGAGGGTGGTAAAAGATATGGTAAAAGATATGGTATTTCTCTTAGAGGTGAATAAAAATTTGAAAATTGATTGTGGTGATGGTTATACAATTCTGTGTTGGCATTTTTAAAGAGGAGCACATCTAAAATAATTTAAGATAAATGGAAAGAATTTCCAAGATACTTAGTACAAGTGGCAGTGCCTAACCATATGCTAAAATACTTTGCTAAATTTGGCCTGAAAGTGGAAAAAACTCAGATATACCTCTCATTTTGAGAAAAATACTACATAGCTCTGTAACTCAGCTACTGATAAACTAGTTACTGGCTATTGATATGATCTCCTCATAGGAATATCTCTTAAATATTTTGAAGATCTCTCTTGGAAGAAAATCCAAGAGGACTCATTAAAAAAGTGTTTAGTGTTGGGCCTCCCCGGCGGAGTAGCGGTTGAAAGCTGGGGTTGCGAAGCTGCCCGCAGCTTCTGCAACGCTGGTTCAATCCCCGGCCACCGGGTGAGGGTCCCACATTGTGCGCAGACCTCTCCTGGCCCCCACTGCTCCCCTCAGCAGTGTACTTGTCAGTCTGCCTGCTCTGCTCTCCGCTCTGCCTCTGGTGAATTCTCTCACGCTCCCACGCTTCTGACTGTACCCAGTGCTTGTATAAATAAATAAAATAAAATGTTTAAAAAGAAAGTATTTAGTATTTTTGTATTCCCTAAAAATGCCATTTAGTATATTCCATTTACCACAGTAAAACATTGCTTACGTTTTACAGGGATTTTTTAAAATAGTTGCGGTTTATTTACTAACGGGTAGGAGTAAATAAACAGCTAATACCCAACCTAAGTCTCCCTAAAAGGTTTCTGCAGCAGTTCCAGTATTATTCATGCAATACAATGTTCTCTATAATTTTCAGTCTAATCCTATTAGACTAGAAAAACAGAAATCCTTTGCATTTGATATGTAAGGCAATGTCAAGAAAAATATTCTAAAATAAATATTTTATATATTTTAAAAAATCTTTCACAGAATCAAATCACAGAAGATATGTAAGTTGTAACCACTCACAATACATAAGATATCTAAATTTCAACTATTTAAATGCCACAATTTAGTTTGACAAGTACTCTTTTTAAAGGAATACAGAATTTATTTTGGTACAGAAAGACTATGAACATTTGCCTCACTATTTTATATAACCATAACCACAATTTTCCCCTTAATGTCAGCTTAAGATATAATTAGGGAATTGTTTCAGTAAACCACATCAATTTAAAATGAGGTAACATTTGCACAAACTAGTCTCTGAATGGTTTAAATTAGTCCCTTAAAAACAATGTGATTATTCACCTTCAAAAGTGCTTGTAAGAGAAAAAGTTAAAATGCTAGGTTTCACAATAATATTTATAAATTAAATAAATCTAATTTATTTTTAGTTTTAAACAGATACATATATATATATATATATATATAAAACATAATAATTTTATACATACTATTTAGTACTTTCCAATCATTTTTGTTATTTTAGAAAGAACAAAAGTCCTCCCTGGAAAAGTGAAGTCTTTATGTAATCTTTACTACTACTTCCAGCATGATCCCTTCAAAACTTGTAAGGAACAAATACATTTCTCCAGGCTCTATCTATAACTTATCATGAGATTTTTATTATTGTTGCTGTTTGAGGTAATCCCACCACTCACAATGAGAACAAGATATTTCTAAATTTCTACTTACTGGAACATCTTAAGAATAGCATAAAGGATCTGAAATAAGCCCATTAAAATATTTCTTCATAGAATATACACACATATTTAAATAAACAGAAAGTAACCACAGAGAGAACTCTAGAATACAACCTGAGTTTATAATTTAATTTTCATGTTTTTAATTAAAAAACAAATTACTTATTTCTTAAATTCCTAAGCAATACTGATCTGCCAACTCCAGTACTTGCCATATTAAAAAGAAACCAGTGGCTACATAAAATAATATTCTCCTTTGAAATATAAACATGTACATTAAAATTTTCTATTTAATGTTCTTGGTTGAACCATCCAAGTCTGTATTTCTATTCCAAGATATTAATAAACTGCATTATTTCACTTCATTTTGGCTGCAAATTTTCACTGAGCAAATTAAAAAAACAAGCAAATTCAAAAATCATCTCAACAACACAACTTTGAAAACAAAAATTAAAGTAAATTAACCCCATGACTGACTGAATAATTCCCCATCCCAAAAAACTTTCCAGGTTATATATAAATCAATCTCTCAAGTAATTACAGAATTTATATTTCACTTACAAGATATCATTAAGTAGTCCTCAGAAGTGCTCTTGACATCAACATCATCATCATCATCGTCATCTTCATCTTCCTCAGTTTTAATAGTAACTGTAGAACCGGGAACACCACCAGTTGTTTGAATAACAGTTTCTGTATCTGAATTTGTTACAAGAACCTCCTCTGATACCATTGTGGGAGAGTCAACTCCTGAAATGCAATCTTGGACCACATGTTCTAAGTGTCCATCAGGGCCAGTAACAAGATCAGCAACAAAAACCTGTTCAGGTACTCTAACGGTTTCTGTAATTAGCTCAGAAGCCAAAATGTGATCACCATCATCTTCCTCTAAATCCTCTTCAATGGCAACATCAGCTTCAAGTACAGCTTCAGGAACAATCACACCTTCTGTTACTACATCAGTTTCAGTGATGATATCAGGCCCATGGACAACTTCAGCTGCAAGACCATGATCGAGAGCTATCCCATCATCTGTGACAACATCAGAAACTAAAACAGCCTCAGGAACTGAAACAACAATATGGTCTCCATCGATATGCGCAGTACCAGCCATTCCAGCCACTATAATACAAACAATTATACAAAACACATTATTGTTATATTAATTAAAAGTACTATATTTAATACATCAGATGACAAAATGTTCTCAAAATAATAAATAGTCCTGGCCAAACTTATCACTAAAAAAAAAAAAACCACAATTTAGGGCCTCCCTGGTGGTGCAGGCAGTTGAGCACAGTGCTGTGAAGCTGTCCGCAACCACTGAAGTGCACGTTTGATCCCTACCGGCTGTGGAGATACCCACAAGGTGAAGCAGACCTCTCCTGTCTCGCCCACTGCTCACCTCAGCAGTGTTTCAGTCAGTCTGCCTGTTCCCCACTCTGTCTCTGGTGAATCCTCTCACCCTCCTGCACATCTGGTCTGTACCCTGGTTCTTGTATGCATGAATAAATAAATCTTAAAAAAATCACAATCTATCTGCAATAAAAGCCATCATCAACCAGGAACTAGGGTAGAGGTGGGAGAAAACAATGTTAATAAAATATAAATTGAGCCCTGAAAGAATAATGTACTTTATTTTCAAGTAAAACATAAAGCCACACTGAGATAGCACTACACATCAATTAGAAAAGCTAAAATAAAAAAAAAAATGATACCGCCACAAACTGGTGAAGAGAAGAAGAAACTGAATCTCTCATATGTTTTCTCATATCTTGCTTGTGGGAAAGTAAAATGGCAAAAGCCGCTCTGGAAAACAGTTTGGCAGTTTCATATGAAACTGAACACACACTTTAAATCCAAAAGTTGCACTTTAGGACATCTTTCCCAGAGATATTAAAACTTATGTTTATACAAAAAAAGTACATGAATATTCATAGCAGTCCCTGGTAGCTATTTCTCCCAAGAGCAAAAAAATTGAAAACAACCCAAAAGTCCTTCAGTAGGTACATTATTGATTAAACCCACTCTGGCACAACTTTACCATAGAACACTACTTAAAAATAAAAATGGGACAAACTACAGATACATTCAAGAATTTTTATCAATCTCCAGAGAATTATGCTGAGTAAAAAAAAGACAGTATCATATATTAATGAAATAATTTATATAGCATTCTCAAAATTATAAAATTATATACCTATTGAAATGGAAAACATATTAGCAGTAGCTTGGCTTGTGTGAACCTATTAGCATAACATATATGATGATGAACAGTTCTGCATCTTCACTGCAGTGGTGCTTACACAAGTCCACATAAACACTAATCCAAATGTATGTTAAAAATGTTAAAATCTGAATGAGATCTGTAGTCTAGTTAACAAATACACCCATGTTAATGTTCACATTTTGATATTGCACTACAGTTATATAACATGTAACTTCTGGAGAAAGATGGGAAAGGAGTATAGGGAATACTATGTACCAGTTTTCTACTTACTATTAAGTCTAGTTTTTTTTTTTTAATTTAAAACTAAGGTGAAAAATTATGAAAGGATGCCAATACGTTAGTGAGCTAACAAAATATGACAAGCTTATTACATCATAAAGCATGTTATAAAATTCCCTGAACAACTCTGTAAGAATGCTTACAATCAAAAGTGGAAGGCATAAAACAGACTTTTTCTATTCATTCTCTATTTCACTGGCCATTTCAGAGGCAGAGAAAAGGTGGGGTCCAAATTTAGCATTCAACCAGACTGGAAATGTGTTTTTAGTGAGGAAAGCTTAAATGTTAAATCAATAAAATTCAAAGTATTGCAATTCTACATATATAAACAATAAAATTAATGTTTCATAAAATCTTTTCTCAAGTCATACTTAGAATAAGGGAATTTCCACTTATTTTAGAACTCTGCTGATAGAGGTAAGTTTGCTTCTTGAGAACAGAAACTAAGGAAGGATCAAAGGATTGAACACTAGTGCTGGCCTAGGCTCAGATTCTGGTTGGGAGAATTCTAAGAAGACAGAATGGAATAGTTGCTTTTCGGCTTACCTGGCCTCTACTTTAATCAGAACTTACAGGTCAAAGTAAATCAGATTTAAACCAAAATAAATCCAAATAGGCATACTTATCCCGAACTAAGAAATCTCAAAGATTCTAGAATAAGAATTGATAAACCCCCCCCAGGGTACTGGTATATTACTCAGACCAAGATCCAAGATGTCTTGTATTAAATGCTATTCTTTCTTTTTAGTTCATCTATTGGATTTCATTGGATCTCTAAACAAAGTCACGTATTTAACTATACACTAGTTATATTAATTGAGCAGTGATTTTGCACCAAGCAATTTGCTAATACTTTTACATATATTATCTCATTTAAGCCTCAGAACAACTGTACAATATGGTGACCATTATCTTTCCCATTTTTAATATGAAGGAACCCTGCTTTAGAGAGGTTAAATAAGTGTGCCCAAGGTTTACTCTGGAAACTGAACTCATAGCTTCACTCCAGATTGTTTTTTTTGTCAACTAGCCTAAAGAAGGAGAATAGAATTTACTCATTCAGTTAACTGTTTTTTTAAAAAAAGAGATTTATAAGGTAAGACATATGAGTCAGTACTAAAAGAATTTCTGAAAGAAAAACAGTCAAAAGACCTATCACATAGGTCTCATTTAAATTTTAAATCATTTAGTATGTTGCATTAAATGGCATCAAAATTTATCTCACTACATGGTAAGCTATAAATAAAAACTCACTTAGAAGTATGGACTCAATTAATCAGATAACATTAAGTAACAAGACATCATTTTAAGACTTCCCATTGCACTAAAATTATTTTATTAAATGTGAATGCCTGGAACTTAACCAGAGAGATAACACAAAATTTGGTATTTTGGGAATTTGTCTTGAGCCACTACCTAAGTATGCTTTGCTTTTTAAATCCAGTAGCAACATACACTTTGCAGCAATAAAATCTTAAAACAGCTATTAGAGTCAATGGCAAAGATTCCAAGGACAACCATTATACTGAGGCACCAGCAGAAGATTACATAAAACATCATGTTGTGAATTTTAAAATCTCAAGTATCAGTCCAACAAATCTGATCGAATGAATTTCTGAATTAAATTTAATGTCGCAGAATCTTTGTGTAGTATTCATTGAATCCCAACCTTGTAACATTTAGAAATTCCCTGCCACTTACTATAATTACTTGACAAGCTCAACTTATGTATACTAAACTCCATGTTTCAAAAAAAAATTATCATTGGAATTGCAAATATCTAAGTTTTGATGTTAACATAAATTTAAAGAGAATGTAGCTAATTTCCAATAATATTTCAGAATTTGTAAAGTTTAATGAGTGTCAGGTGAACTAAAACACAAGGGAACCACTTTCGAAGAAACCTAAATTATCAGGGCTAAAATTACCATTGTCAAATATCATCCCGATAATTCCTTTAGGTGTAGACCTGCTTGAGATTTTTACATTTCTTAAAATGTCATATGAAAAGTGAAAATGCCTGTATATGAAATTAAACCCATAATTGCTCATCAAAATGAGTTCCAGCCTTCTAAGAGTTCTGAATTTATTTACTAAGAACAAATGGAAAACTTACAAACTTTAGTTCACCATCAACACTAAACACAATTGGGTGAACATTACCTGTATCAGTCATTTCTGATCTAACTGGATATTTAGCAAAATAATCTCATAAAAAATGTTGAACCAATATAGCTCGCATCAATTTATATACCTAAATTTGTTATAAATTTAAAAGAGCATAAATGTGGAATTTAAAAACATTTTGAAAGAACACATCCTTTCAAAAACCAATAACCACAAAAACACTACTAGCCAGCTGAAGCATAAACAGCTGTACGCAAAAAAACTATGGCTTAAATAAGTAAAAATAAGTTGGTTCACTATATTAAATTCATTTTAGAAAACACTTTAAATTATACTATGAAAATACCAATTAAATATCTAGCCACAGTTCACAATTTTTTCCATTCCATTACTCCCAAATGACCATGGATAGTAAATGAAAATTTTACTTTCTACTGCTTAACATGTTTACATGAGTGTCTATGTGTATCTGTATGTATCTTTTCCCCAATTCGAATGAAAGCTATTCCAGAAATATGGTGTTTATCCTGTGCTTTCAGATTCACAGTGCTACTCTGCCATATGCCTCCAAGGGCTCTCAAAGTATAGCCTAAGACTCAAAACAAAAGTATTCTAAAACATTAAAAATAACACAACTCAAATGTCTATCAAATGATGACTGGATAAACAAACTGTAGTTTATCCATAATGGAATATTATTTGGCAGTAAAAAGGAATGAAGTACTGATATCCCTTACAACAGATGAAACTTGAAAACATTGCCACATGCCTCTGAGGTAGACACAAAAGGCCACATATTATAAGATTCAATGTATATCAAATGTCCAAAATAGGCACATCCATAAACAGAAATACCAGTAGTTGCCGGACTCTGGAGGTAACAGTAGTGGTGACTGTTGTACAACTCTATGAATATACTAAAAACCACAGAATTGTATACTTTAAAATGGGTGAACTGTATGGCATAAGAATTTAATCACAATAAAAAGAAATAATACAAAGCCATGTACACAGTATTTCAATATGCATGTTCTACTTCCCTAGCAACTAAAAGGAAATGAAGTGGTACGTGTAATAAGAGATCAATAAACCCTGAGGACATTGAAAAGGAACAGCAGAAGGAAGGTAAGAGCCCACTAAATATTCACCAGTACATTTTTTTTTCATCCTTTGAAAGGAAGCATGCTTTTCTTGATATCTGACAACTTCAGCAGAAAAGGGGATTTTAGACTTTACCAAATGTTACAGAGTAGGTAATATTTTGTATTAAATGGAGAAAATAATGGGTTCTTTCATTTTCAAAATATCTTATTTTAAAAGGTAAAAATTCAAAGTTGCTATATCAACCAAAACTTATTTATCATATGGAAGTTCAAGTGTTACAACATTCTAAAAAACTATCTCCAGCAAAGAATTCATAAGGTCATCTAAAATGTTTTATTGTTCATCCTTCCAGAATTTATTCCTGGACCTTTTCTTATCCTTATCACTTGTAATCATGTATAATCAACACACTCACTTCTGACTCTGAACAGAAGAATCAATCCATGATTCCTTTCTATTTCATCAATTACATAGTAATCTCAATTCCCTGCACATTCAGTCTTGATCTACACATTGTACCTTCATTCATCAAACTGAAATGAAATGCCCAGGAGGCTTACTACTGGAGAGGACCTTAAATTTTATCTAGTCCAACCAACTCATAAAATTAAGTTATTTGCACAAGCTTACTCAGATAGTTAATAGTTCTGCCAAGACAAGAATCCAGTTCTTCTGACCCTTATTAACTGTGGGCTTTATAACAGAAGACAAAATATCATATTCAAATATATTATCTGAAAACAGTAGCATCATTTTATTTATTGAGCAAATTATCAGCAGTTACAATCCCCTAATTTTAAATCTGATTTTCTGTAATGCCTCATATTTTCTGTTTACTTCTGATCCTAATTTACCATTTCTCTTCTCTATTAACACTCTATGACTTTTCAAATCTTATCACTTTGTTCTTGCTCCTTATACGTCAGATACATTTTCTCTTCTATAGTTCAGACTAACCCTGCCCAAATTGTTTTTGACTGTCAATAGAGTTTTAACAACTTCATCAAAATGATAACTGTTAAGAGGCTGCCAGAAAACTTGACCACAAAAGTGAGTCTTGTTTTTTTGAACAAGAAAAATAATAAAATGTTACTAGTAGCAACTTTCTGAGGCTATATTATCAGAATATAATTAATTGCCAAGTACATGATTTTTCCTATATCACTACTTCTTTGAATTGACTGAATAACTTCTTTTTCTACCTTTAACAATGTGAACTTAAAATGTATTTTAGAAAGCCAATTATATATTTCATGCATGTGAGAACTGAGGCAGTTATTTATCTAAATTGACTTTCTTCATTTCCAATGATATTACCACTATATTCAAATTTCCTTACCTCAAACTGCTCAACAAATTTTAAGACTGATTTTAAGTATATTATATCCACATAGTACTTTCCTTATAAAAAAATAAGCCCTACAAATATATTTTCTGAGCAAAAGAACAATTCATTGTAATTCACCCCTCTCTCAATATAGTTTTGATATTGAGGTATGTTCTGATTTTTAAGAAAGAAAAAAACATATAACAAAGAAAATGCTTTACCAAAATCCTGCATAATCATGGTATGGGCCATTCTAGAGTCTGATGTGTGCAATCCAAGACTTCCACAGCCTGAATCCATACTTAGCAAAGTTCATTCACAAATCTCTGTAAAAGAAATGATTTTAAAAATAGTTTAAATAAATTTAGGCCATAGCAAGTTGTTCTGAGGGGAAAAAAAAACACAGCAACTGAAAATATGCCTCTCAACCAGGTATGCAAATCTCGTTGCAAAGGAAATCAAACAAAAACCCTGGTTAGATGCATTATATGACAACCATAACTAAAAGAAAGGCCAAGTGGAAGCAAACTAAAGAACATGAAATAAGACACAATAAGGGTAATGAGCCATAGGGAAGCAACAGAAGCAAGCAAAAGAACAAAAATTGTAGTATTGAGATTCCAATTAAAATGTGGGTTATAAAAGAAGAAAAAGAACAAGATGACAACAGACAATAGTTGGGATATTTATACATTACTAGAGGGCTCAGGTGTCTAGTATTAGTGAATTTCATCCAGTGGCTCTCATCCATTTCTTCCAGACCCAGATCAGCCCTGCAGCGAAGCTCTGCAGATAAACTTGTGTTTCACCTCTGGCTCCTGGGATTCTACTTATAATGTAAAATGTTCTATCCCAGTTTCCCTGGAGTTCTTTGAGCCAGTAAGGACTTCTGGCCTCACTCTACTACATTCTCTTGTCTCACAGTTTTGAGGACTCATGAAACATGACTGCTTCCTAAATATGGTAGAGATAAGATGAATCACATACAAACATTTAGCAAATTGTTTCTTTCAGAATACCTTTTACTTGTAGTTGTACAACTGATTTTTTAATTAATGACTAATAAAGTCATTCTAGTTTCATGTAATTTTGAAAGCAATGACCCAACCTATTTCATTTCAAATGGCTTATCCTATATTTAAGATCAACAAGATAGTATGGAACCTAAAATTAGATGCTACTACTCAACACATTTCATACAGTTACATATGCGTAATTCCCCTGAAACATTAAGATTCTAAGAAAATCAAGTAAAAAAAATTGCCAATTTTATAAAGCATTTATCTCAAGTTTCTGTGAGAAGCATTTAATAAATTGGGTCATACTGCACAAAAGTTGGCTGCATCATTAATAGAAGTTTTAGAAAACTGCCATGTAAAGCAACTAATCTACCGTTTAAGTACAGGGTATCACTAAGAATTTTTTTTTTCTTGCCTTAAAGTTCTACAGATATAAAGGAAGGAGGAGAGTCCACCTCTACCAATATTTGGATGTGAATATAAAAATCCTACAACAGTATGTGAAATTTCTGTATCAAGCAATTCAGACAAAATTACCTTATGCAAGAACAAAATTACAATGAAAAAAAAATCAGTTGTATTTTCTCTTTTCATTTACTACATTGTTAATTGCCTTTAAATTAAGTTGAGAGACCAAGGGAATTAATAATAAATAGACTTCTGCTAACACAGGAAATTAAAATGCCATAAGCACTTACTTTTAGCTTTTAAAAATGTACTATTTCAACTTTAGAGAAACTACTTTATCAAATAACTAATAAAATAATTACAAGTATTGTAAAAATGCTTTGAACACTTAATTTTGTTTAACTATTAAATAAAAGGTTAAGTAATCTGTTAGTCACCTTAATGTGAGTGTCTTGAGGAAATTGTAGATTTTCTTAATATTGCAAATTAAATCTGTAGCGATTTCATTTTGTTAATTCTCTTTCTGAGCTATGTTATTTTCTCTGGGAAAGTGTTCTGTTTACCTATTGCAAAAACATTCAAAATTAGATATTTTAAAAACATTTTAAATCAAATCTTACACAACTTAAGAATTTTTCTTCACACTTTAACTTGAAGGGTGAGATAGGGAAGGATTCATATGCTCAAAACGGTTCATCGTAGGTCGCCAAAGGGATTCTAAAAGAAACAGCTACTTACTACAATATAAGCAACATTATTACACTTAGACCACTTGATCAAACCAAAACGTTTACAGCACATTTTAAAAACCACTAGCTACACCTTATTTTGGAAAATGAAAGAGAATCAACCAAGGGAGGCAAGCTTTATCTTTGCCAAATCCAGAGGAAAATCTACAATAGAGCTCAATGAAAGGAAAAAAATTAATTTAAATTTTATTTTTATATTCCCCATACAATTACAACCCCCTTATTTTGACCCCAAGCCCTCCTTTCCCTGCTCCCCACCCCCCATAGAGTGTCTCTGGTTCACAGTTGTTTGTTGATTTTGATATTTTCTTTCTTATAGTTATTGTTTTTCCTGGTCCCTTATTTAAGTTTTCTAGATTCCTGCTATGAGTGAGACCATCCGGTATTTTTCTTTTCCTGAAAGGTAAAAATTTTAATACACAGTGCAACTATTATGGGAAGCATCACACTGCCTGAATATAAATAAATTTGATAACCTCTTTCCCATATAGGAAGTTTAAATAAGACCATCAATAGAGAACAGCGTGTTAGGTATTCAATAACCAATAAACACTAGAGTTTTCAGTCTTCTCAAATGTATATTTCACATCCTTATTGAATGGAGGCAAACGCCAAATAAGCGTCACGTAAACATATTTCCATCCCTCTAAGGTGACCGGAAATCAACAACATTTTACTCTCATCTGGCTCTTCTAAACAGAGCTAAACATAGCTCATTCAGGACCTACTTAGCTTTTCGGTGATGTAAATATAGGGTGAGGGATAGAAAAGAAATTCTGAGGCGGCAGAACAAGAGAATGCGAAAGTAGTATTTGCAGAGATAGGAGACAAAGGAGCACTGGCAGTTAGCAGTATTGCAGCTTTGGACGCAACCCTCTTCCCGCATAAGTCTCCCTTTCCCAGGACCACGCCAACTTTCAGTCATTTCGCGCGGAAGGCACCCAAGTGCCCTTTCATATATTACCCATCTGATTGGATCTTAAAGCTGACGAGAACCTTCGCTGTGGCAAAGCAGACAGCGAAGAGACAAGAATACCCTTTCCCCTCCTCCCTCCCCTCACTTGGTGCAGCGGTCGCCACTGCTGCCACCAACACCGAGGAGCCCAACCCCTCAGCCTCCTCCGGCTCCCTCGAGCCCGCTACCTGTGAGAAGGTTGGGAACCAAAATGGTGGTGTTTTGGCAAAGGCGACAGCTGCCGCACACGGCCCACGGGCCCCCCACCCATCAGGCGCTGACGGATCCGTCTCCTCTAAAATGCCCGATTCCGGTGCCACTCCTAACAAACGCAGCCATCCCTCGCGAATTCCAAGGTTACCGTGGGCGGTGGGCGGGGGACCCGGGCGGAGGCGGGGGGGGGGAGAAAGGGGAGCGCGACTGAAAGGGATAAGGGGGGTTTCTGAGAGAAAATGTCAGGGGGACACCGCATTCTTCACTCCACTGTTTTGTTTTCCGCCATTTTCCGTCACCTTAAAACATCGACGGCCTTAACGAGAGCTCTCAAGGGCTCTAGCCTAGGGGAAGAGGGAGGCTGAAGGAAAACACTTGCCTCAATTCCTCCAGTCACAAGCGGCGGCTGAGGAGGAAACTGTCTGTCCGCCCAAGGGGGAGAGAAAGCTTAGGGACTAGACGCCACTTCCATTGTTCCCTTCGCCTTACACAGCACGCTGGGTGCGAGTCTCTCCTCCCTTCACACAACCGACACTAAGAGTGGGGAACCCAAGTCCCTCTACTTTCTCCTCAGGAGTCTCCTTACCTGCAAGCGCCGCCGCCTCTGCCAGTTGGACTCAGACCGCGCTCGAGATTTCTGCGGGGGGTGGGGGGGTTGGGAGGGGGGCGGCAGCTGAGGATCCGTAAGGTCCTCACATTCGGTTTCCGAGGTTCCGCAGACCGAGCCAATCACAAGCTACTCTGCGTCTGGGAGGCGCGCCGCCTCGTCCTCCTTTATATAGCTGCTGACATGCTGAGATTGCATTACGTCACACTACCCTTGCTGCAGGGTAGGGGGCCGAAGGGGGGGGCTCGTGTCTGCGCGCGCGCGCGCGCGCGCGCGCTCTCGGGAAATCTAGACGCTCGCTTTCGGATGGTGCTTGGAGACCCCGCCGACTTGCGGTGGAGGCTGCAGCGCTGGAGAGTCCAAGTGCGCAAGCCTAGATTTAGGCGCGTCCCTGAGGAGTTTCCATGGGAAGATTTTGTTTTCCAGGTTTCCCAAGGGAGATGAAGGGGGGATGGGGTGGGAATCAAGGACCGAGTAGCTACTCATTGGCTCCCTAATTTATCTTGGACTACGTTACGAAGAAGGCAGGCCAGAGTGATAAAGAGGTATGAGTTCCCACATTTAAAACCTACATTTTACAGTTTCCCTCCCTTCCTTCTGTGTTTCTTAATGATAGACTATATATATGAAGAAAGTAGAGTGAAGACAGGCATGGGATGGAATGGTAGACAGGGGACCTAAATAAAGTGAACACTAAATATCTCTTGAATGTGTCACTTTCAGCTTGTGTCTGCATAAAATGGGAGAACAGTGAGAAATTAAGTAGTAATGGGTGGGGAAACAAACTGATAATGTGACTAAAAGGTTGTATTTATAAAGGCCCTTATATTTTCAAAATTTAGCTTTCGAATCAGAGTTTACGCAGGGAAAGGATGTGACCCTTAAAAAAAAAAAAAACCCTCATTACCTGTGCTAAATAATTTCAATATTTTACAAAGAAAACATGTTGGTCTTGATTAACTTGACAATTTCTGTCACCTAGTATACCACCATAGGTTTTGAGAAAGTTAGAGGAGACAGGGTATGAAAGCCCTAGCAAAATACCAAACTTTCTCTGTACAGACAGATAGCCCAAAAATCAGCCATAGACAGTATGAACACAAATGAACATGGATGTTCCAGTATAACTTTATGGAAAGTGACATTTGAAATTTATGTCATTTTAACATGTTATGAAAAATTATTCTTTGATTTTTTTCAACTATTTGAAAATGTAAAAACCTTTCTTAGTCAAAGACGTTCAAAGAATAGGCAAGCATACAAATTTGGCCTATGGGTTGTAATAGATGCTATTTATTTGCACTTTTATTTTCCCTCCTAGGTGACTTTATTTCCATACATGATGTCATTTTCTATATTGAAAACCCTAGCAAAGTATCTAATAAATACTTGAAAAAAAATCTCCCATTGGCAATTGCAATAGAAAATTTCTGATGAAAGAAAGCCGAAAAAGATGTGAGGTTTTTACATAAATCACCTTTGTGTAGGGTACATTGTGGTAGATAATTTTTTAAATCTGAAGATCATCCTTATGCCTCTCTCTACAAACATGTGATCAATTAAAATGTCCTGAGAATTCGACTTTTCCTAATTTCTGTGGAATTCACCCTTCCACCCCATTCCTTATGTCATTTACCTTGTTAGGGTCACATCCATTTTTCCCTGGATTATTGCCACATCTAACTAGTTCCTCTGTATCCATTTGTTCATCAAATCCTGAAATCAGAAATCACCAAATCAGAAAAATATCCCAAATCATGCCTCCCCACTGCATTCTCACTCTAATTGAAACCCTGAACAAATGGACTGTGCAATAGCCTCTTGACTCATTTTTCTGCTAAAAGTCTCTCGTCCCTCCACCAGATATTTTTTACAATGTAGATTCTACACCACCACCACCACAGAAATCACTTGCAGTCCCCTGCTTAAACGTTGATATCAGTTGTCACATGAGTCAAGGTTGAAATTTGGACAAGGACAGTTTCTCTATATCTGCCCCTGCATTTACAATTATCTCTCTCTCTCTTTTTTTTTTTACTTCAACTGGTCTAATAGATATGTAGTGATATCTCATTGTGATCTTAGTTGTATTTGACTGATATCTAATGATATGAAACATCTTTTCCCGTGCTTATTTGGTGTAATCTCTTTGGTGAAGTGTCTGTTCAAGTTCTATGTCCATCTTCTAATATGGTTTTTCCTTATTGCTGAGTTTCAGAGTTTAATATATATAGTTGATATATATATATATATATATATAGTAGACCTTTTTTAGATATGTGATTTGCAGATATGGTCTACCTATTGTCACCTGTTTTTTTTTTTCTTTTTCTATACAGTATCTTTGGCAGAGTAAAAGATTTAATTTTGATGAAGTCCAAATTTACCAATTTTTTCTTGTATAGATTGTCCTTTGGTGGGGATTCTAAGAATTCTTTCCTAGTTTCCTCTTACACACATGTTCTATTTTTTAAATAAATGTTTTATTGTTTTAGGTTTTACATTTATATCTATGATCTACTTTGAGTTAGTGTTTTTATAAAGTGTGAGACTTAAGTTGTGGTTCATTTTCATGCATATGGAGGGCCAGAGTTTCCAACAAAATTTGTTAAAAAGACTATCTTTTCTCCAGTGAGATTTTGCACCTTAGTAAAAAATCAAGTGACCATATTTATGTAGGTCGATATCTGTCCTATTTTTTAGGCTCCATAGATCTCTGTATATATATCCCTTCACCATTGTCATACTGGCTTGATTACCTTTTCAATATATCCTAAAATTGGATATGTGGTATTTGCAATTTTCCTTTTCAAAATGGTATTTGCTATGCTAGTTCCCCTGTCTCTCCATATAAATTTTATTTTCACCTTATCTATATCTACAAGTTCTGTTGGGATTATTATTGATATTGTGTGCATCTATAGATTTCTTTGAGAAAAAATGACATCTCTACTCTTTTGATTCTTCTAATTCATAGAATGCAGTTTATTCATTTATTTTGGTTTTCTTAGGTTTATTTCATCAGCATTTTGTAGTTTCGGCATTTGAATTCTGAACATGCATTGTTAGGTTCATACCTAAGTAATTTTGGGGCAACTATTGTAATTTTTTTAAGTTTCAGTTTCCAATTGTTCTTTGTTTTTATTTTTAAGTTGTTTGGTTATAAATGTGTTTGGGTCTGAATTTCTTTGGTTTTATCCTGCTTGGGGGTCCACTCAGCTTCTTTATATTTGTAAACTTACATCAGTTAATTTGCCAAATTTGGGACATTTTCGGCCATTTTTTTTTTTTTACTATTCTTTTAGAATCATCATCTTTCTCTAGGCCATTCTGAGACTGATTGTATAAAATTTAGACATGCTATTTTACTTCACAGGTCCCTAAGGCTTTGTTCACTTTTTCATTTTTTTTCTTTTTGCTGTTCAAATTGCACAATTTATATTGATCTAACTTCAATTTCAATAACTCCTTCCTCTGTCATCTCTATTCTGGTAATGAATCCAGAAAGTAAGGGTAAGTGGGTTTTAAATATTTTGGTTATTGTGTTTTACAGTTCTAAAATTTCAGTTTGATTCTTTGTGTATTTATTTGTTTATTAGCACTTTGTTTTTAAGAGAGAGAGAAAGAAAGAGGGGGGAGGGTGGTGTCACTTTATTTTTTTTTAGAGATTTATTTTATTTATACAATAGCTGGGGTACAGGCCAGAGGTGCTGGAGGGTGAGATGACTCACCAGTGACAGAGTAGGGAGCAGAACATGCAGACGGACGGAAAGCACTGCTGAGGGGAGCAGCGGGCCAGACAGGAAAGGTCTGCTGTGCCATGTGGGTATCTCCCTGGCCGGTAGGGAATTGAACCACGCTGCAGAAGCTGAGGACAGTTTCATAGCACTGCGCTCAACCTGCTGCGCCACGAGGGAGGCCCTCACTTTATTTTAATATTTGATTCAGGAATGTTCATGATTTGAGCATTTTTGTCATAGCTACTTTAAAGTCCTTGTTAGAAAATTCCCATACTTTTGTCATCTCATTATAAATAAATATTGATGTCTTTTCCCATGTAAATTGATATCTTCATATGCTGAATAATTTGATTGGTAACCTGGAAATATTGAGTAATACACTGAGATTCTGGGTCTTATTTATGTCTTATGGAGTTTTTAATATGTTTGTTTAGAAAACCTTTGGCTTAGGTCAATTGAATGGAGAAAAATGAAAGAGAAAAAGCAAATGATAATTTCCCTTACTATCTTTGAGCTTTAAGAATTCTTAGTAAATTTCTTATGCCTCTCTTTCTCTGTCCCTCTCTGCTCACTTTTGTGTTTCAAGTTATATGGAGTTCAGGCCAGGAAATAAAGGAGTGGAGGGGCATGGAGGAGAAAGTAATTTAGCTACCGGTTCACTAGTACTTTGAATTCTGATGTTCTCCCTGATCCTCCTACTGATGCTTACTTTTCAGGGTTTCCAAACAGCTTTCCATCCTGTCTGGACAGATTTTATATTTGAATTCAGAGGGAGATGCCCTCTTGGAACATACAGGCTTATAAAGATCTAATATTTAAACCAAAGAAGGAGTAAACTTGCATGGACCACTTAACACTTTAGGGACTATTAGGAAAATTTTTAAATTCTGTGCCTCTTTTTTCTTCAGTTGTAAAATGGGGATTTAAAGGGTACTTTACCTTATAGGATTGTGAGAATTAATAGAGGCAATCCTCATGAACATAGTCCAGTGCTTGGTACTTAGTAAAAACTCAGTAATATGTTAGCTATTTTATTAATATTATTATCTTTTCTCATTAGTTTTTCACTTGTGATACTCAAGCATTGCTAAAATAGGCACTAGAATTAGAACTGCCATCTTGAAATACCAGCTTACCTATGTTTTTGTTTTGTTTTTATTTTTTTTACATCCCTCCACCAAACCACCTGTGCCATACCCCATCTGCCACACTTCCTCAAGCCCTCTGCCTTGTCACTTGTTCCCTCTGATAACCATTATCTTCTTTCTGCCAAGTTGAAATTTTTATTACTTCTCTTGTTTGCATGTAATTGTTTTTTGGATATTTATACTCCACAGATGAATGAAACCACCACTTTTTGACTAGTTTCATTCAACATAATCACCTCAAGGTCCATCCATTTTGTCCCAAATGCCACCATCTCATTTTTCTTCACAGCTGTGTAATAGTCCATCAACTATATGCTCCACAGTTCCTCTATCCATTCATTTGTTGAAGGGCACTTGGGTTGGTTCCATGATTTGGCAATTGTAAACGGTGCTTTTATGTACATAGGTGTAGGTAGATTTATTCATATTAGACTGTCCATGTTATTTGAATAAATTCCTAAGAGAGATATTGTTGGGTCAAACAGAATTTCCATTTTTATTTTCTAGAGAATTCTCCATACTGTTTTCCACAGGGGCTATACCAGCTTGTATTCCCACCAAAAGTCAATGATAGTACCTTTTTCACTACAACTTCACCAGCATTTGTTATTTCTGTTCTTTTTTATAAGGACCATTCTCACAGGGGTGAGGTGCTATCTCAGTGTGGTTTTAATTTGTGTTTCTCTAACACTAAGTGATTTTTTTTTCATTTTTTTCATATGTCTATAGACCATGTGAATGTACTCTTTAGAGAAGTGTCTAAGATCCTTTGCCCATTTTTTAAATTGGGACACTTGTTTCTTTGCTGTTGGATTTGTGTATTTACTTTGTAAATCTTGGAGATTAACCCTTTGTTAGATAATATGGTAGGCAAATATATTTTTCCCATTCTGTTGGTGGTCTTTCTGTTTTGGGGATGGTTTCTTTTGAGGTACAAAAGCTTTTAAGTTTGATGTAGTCCCACTTGTTTATTTGTGCTTTTGTTTCCCTTGCTGTTGGGGTTGTAATTTCCAAATATATCTTGGTGATAACTGTCCTATAGTTTGTCCCCTATATTTTCTTTCAACTACTTTATATTTTCGGTCTGTATGTCCAAACCTTCAGTCCATTTTCAGCCCACAAAATTCTTTTGTGTATGGTCTTAAATATGGGTCTTGCTTTATTTTTTGCATGTGGCTATCCATGTTTCCCAGCACCGTTTATTTAAAAAGCTATCTTTTCTCCACTGTATGCTTGTAATTCCTTTATTGAAAATTAGCTGTCAGTATTTATATGGGTTTATCTCTGGGCTCTCAGTTCTGTTCCATTGGTCTGAGTTTCTTTTTTTGTTCAAGTACCGTACTCTTTTGACTGCTCTTGCTGTGTAATAGTTTTAAATCCGGAAGTGTGATTTCTCAATTTTTCTTCTTTTCTATCAAGATTGTTTTAGCTATTTGGGGCCTTTGTGATTCAATATAAATATGATAATCATTCTATTTCCTTTAAAATGCATTGATATTTTTAATAGATATGGCATTAAATCTGTAAATTGCTTTGGGTAATATGGCCATTTTAATGATATTGTCTTCCTACCCATGAGTATGGGATATCTTTCCATTCTTTGTGTCTTCTTTTATTTCCTTTAATAAAGTTTTAAAGTTTTCATTGTACAGACCCTTCCTGTATTATCATCTTTACTAACAGAGCGATTAGAATATGCCCCTTATCTCAATTCCCTTCTGGGACTTTGAAATAGTTTACTGAAGGCTAAATATCTGTTAGTGGTAATGCCCTTGCTTAAACTTTGTATTTATGCACTAGAATAGTCCAGGAGTATGCTCCTTAAAAGATGGGGAGAAGATGGGAACCTTGAATTACAGTGTTTTTGTTATATATATAAATACTCCCCCACAATGGGCAATATGAAGCTATAGTGTTACACCATTGAATACATAAAATTGGCTTTAATCTTTTAGTATATGTGGCTTTAGCATACCTTTGAAATACCCCAGCTTTATCCTGAATTCCTTTAACAGGAATTCACTTCACTTTAAATCAAGTAAAATTTATGAAACTTGTAACCATTGAAGTATTATTTTCTGTAATGTTACAACCATTTTGGAAAACACATTGGTAGTATCTACTAAAACTTGTATATGTGTGCTCTGATGGTATAATCACCTAATAATTCCTCTTCTAGGTGTATACCCATCATAAATGTATGCATAAGCATACACAAAAAGACATATACAAGAACATTTATAGCTATATTTCAAATAGCCCAAAACTGGAAACAAACCAAATGTCATCAAGTCCTTGGTTCATTCTTGTTTTTTGCATGCCTGCTGTCAGACCCTTGTTTAGTGTGTTTCTGCCTTTTGGCAATTGCCTTCAAGTTAAGGAATACAGGTGATAAAACTAACAAATACATACAAATTGCAGAAATATGCTATGAAGGAAAAGGAGTAACTGTTCAGGTAAAGGCCCTCTGAGGATATGACATTTAGGCTTGTAAGAAAAATGAGTAAATCAGGCATTTTTTTGCCTTCCACACAACAGCCAGCCCATACCTTGAAATGCTATGTTTTCTACCATTTGGACATCTAACAAACAACAGATGGGCCTTGCATTTGCAACAATGTATCAGTTGTGTGGCTCTGTGCTCTTAACAGTAAAAGGGGGATGGTAAGCAGTGGCGTTGTTGTACTGCCTTTTTCAATTTTAGAGTCTCGCTTGCTCTGTCTGCTTGTATATATTGTGCCCTGTTTCTGCATTAAAGGACTGCAAAATCCACCAAAAGCTCCCAATTCTCTTTTTGTCTGTGAGTACTGACAATGAACCTACCCAGCCTGGGATGGTTTCACAAGTGGCGTAGATGGCAGGACAGTTCCACCCAGACAGATATGGAGTCCTCTGAGAGCCGGGGAGAGATTGAGGGGTGGTCAACCATGAGCAGATGGTACCCGGTGGCCCACCTCCTCGCCCAGTGGGTGCCTCCCCATGAATGGCCAGAGGTCCCTTGGCGGTTGGAACTGGCCCTGTGCAAAATAAAAAGGACCTTGGACAGATATAGTACCTTGGAGGAGGCAGTGGATATGGGGTAGGTGTTTCTCACAGCGCTACAAGAGTCTATGCGGAATGTGGAAGCCAAGGTCCTGAAATGGCAGAGGGAGATGCAGGCCCTTCAAGTATGTGTGAAGTATCTGGAGGAGGAAATTGAGGGATACCAACCTGCTACTCCGAAGACACCAGGCTCCTCTTCTGGAGAGGAGAAGGCTGGCTGCTTGCCCCAGGCTTGCCTGGTGGTGGCAAACCAACCTGCCATTACAGAGACTGTAGACTCCTTTAGAGAGGAGGAGGAGACTGGCCCCATGCTCCAGGCTCACCTGGTGGTGACAAAGAAGGTGAAGAAGCACTAGCAGCCCCAGGGGCTGCTGGCCCACCAAAGATGACAGAGTTCACCACATATCACCCATACACCCAGCGGAACTGGTAGACTTGGGTAAACAATTCTGTCAGAAAACAGGAGAATTCTTGGCAGCCTGGCTGCTGCATTTGTGGGACCTGGGGATGGATGGAATTACTTGCATGGTACAGGAGATGGAGAGACTGGCCTCAGTGACCCAGCACCCATCGTTGAGACAGAGGCTGCAGAACAGCTGGCGATATGGCCAGGGTGATCACTCCCTGTTGGAATGGTTAATGATGCCATGTGAACAGTATGGGCCGATGTGGGAGATGTGCCAGAAACCATGAGTAAATGGCCAACTACACTGAGCTTGTGCAGGTACTTTGGGAACTGGGAATGCGGCAGGCCATGTTTAGTGTAAACACTCATGGCCCTGGCAATGAACATTTTACTGCTTGGATGAGGGATTTGGTATTGCAGAATGCCCTTTCGTCCTCATTTGAGTCCCATATGGCGATACTGGCACTCCATGCAGGATGCCGAATAAATGATATCACCACAATGGTAGCCAGCTTAGGTGAAGCTGAGAGCCTGCGCCCTCAGAAGGGAATATGGGTAGCAACTGAAAAGGATGGCCAAAAAAGGCAAGTAAGCCTCTTAAAGCCACCTCGTACCCAAATGTGGGTGGGTCTACTGAGAGCAGGGTAGATCACGCCAAAATAGATGTGCGGCCCAGTGCATACTTGTTAGAGTTATGGAGACAATTGAGAGAGGACCAGCAGTTCACTCCCACGAGGAGTCAGGCTGCAGTGAAGGGAAAAGCTGGGAACTCCAGGACCCAGGCACATGCCCTGCACTTTGAAGATCATTTGCTGCCAACCTCAGCCCCGAGGGAGGCCCTGTATGCTTTTGAATAGAATGAGAGCCAAGGGACCCATCCACAGGGAACAGGCGGGGGCTGGAGGCTATATGTGGAGCTTGCTATCAACTGGTCTCCAACCATTGTGCAAAGGGTATTGGCCTTACTAGATATGGGGGCAGAATTTACTCTGTTATATGTAACAAGCAGACCTCATAGAAGTTTCAGGGGTCTGCTTGTTACATTAACAGCTATAGAGACTAGAGCTTCAAAGTGACAGCAGTGAGAATACCCCTGGGGATTGGGTGATTACCTCCAAAGGAGTATAAAGTGTTTATGTGTTGCCAATCCCAGAGTACATCCTGGGGGTGGATGTACTACGTAGCTTGTGGCTGGACATTACAGCCAGAGAGTTTCCTTAGGGTACATGAGGTGAAGGCAGTGATTTGTGCACATGCTGAGCATCTGCTCATACAACTGCCAGTCCCTAGGCGAGTGACCAATACTAAACAGTATCGGTTGCCAGGTGGCCATGACTAAATTACAGGCACAAGAGCAAAGTTGGAGAAAGTGAGCATTGTGTGTGCTGCCCACAGCCCCTACAGTTCACCTGTATGGCCAGTGAAGAAGCTGATAGCTCTTGGTATATGATGATAGATTACTGTGAGTTGAATAAAGTGGTTTCCCCCGTGTGTGTAGCTGTGCTGTCAGTGACAAACTTGATGGATCATCTGAGTCACAAGCTGGGCACGTATCACTTTGTAGCTGATCTAGCTAACTATTTCTTTTGCACTGCTATAGCACCAGAGAGTCAAGACCAGTTTGCCTTCACGTGGCAATGACGGCAGCGAACATTCACTTTGCATCTGCAGGGACACCTGAATAGCCCTACTCTGCCATGGACCTGTAGCAGTTGATTTGACCCGGTGGGAGAGGCCATTGTCAGTGCACTTGTACCATTATTCTGATGACATTTTGTTGACCAGTGAGACTCTTGAGATTTGGAAAAAGCTGTATCCTCTCCTATTGACACATCTGAAATCATGTGGCCAGAAAATCAACGAAAGCAAACTGCAGGGACCTGGATTGTCTTTCGGGTTCTTGGGGGTTGTTCGGTAGGTTAAGATGAAAGTTATCCCTGATGCTGTCATAGATAAGGTGCAAGCTTACTGTATTCGACCACAGTGAAGCAGTTGCAACCCTTTCTGGGCCTGCTGGGTTACTGGAGGGCATTTACACCTCACATAGCCCATCTCCTGTGGTCTTTGTATGTGTTATATGTAAGGGGGACAGATGGATTGGCTTGCTGAAGCAGATGCAGCATTTGCTGCAGCTGAATGGACTATAAGGGCTGCTCAGGTCTTGCAGGTTTTTAACCCAGCCCAGCCCGACCCTGTGAGCTAGACATGCATGTCACTGAGGAAGTGTTCTGGTGGGGCCTCTGGCAGAAATCAGAGATGCTATGACAGTCCATTGGGTTTTGGTCCCAACTCTGGAAAGGGACCGAGTCAGTGTTCTTTGATTGAAAAGCAGCTAGCTGAAGTATATGCAGCTTTACTAGATACTAAAATTATAGCCACTATAGCTCTTGTGTTAGTGTGGACTACCTACCCAAGAGCTTGGTGGGTACAGAATTGGGCAACAAAGCTCCATAGTGGTATTTCTCAGACATTTGGCAAAGTGGGGGGCACCTACAACAGTGCTGCTCTCTGTCAACTAGCCCCTTATGGGTGGAGTTGCAGGAGGTCCTTTGGTCCAGTGACATAGGTCAGCATGGAACTGACTTCAGAGGCTTGTGTGGAAGCTGAGCCTGAGGCCATTCCTTACAAGGAGGGACAGGCATCAATCTCAGCAGACTCCTGGTACACGGATGGCTCCAGCCAGGGCCAGCCAGAATCATGGACGGCTATAGCTGTACACCCAGAAACAGACACCATTTGATTTGAAATAGAAATAGGATAGAGCAACCAGTGGGCTGAATTACAAGCAGTATGGATGGTGGTGACTCATAAACCTTCCTTTCTGGTAACCTGTTACTGACAGTTGAGCAGTTGGGCCAACTGTGGATCTCCATGTGGAACTTGGAGACTGGACAGTCATGCATCAGCCACTGTGGGGCCAGGCCCTGTGGAAAGATCTGTGGGACCTGGGATATCAGAAGCAGGTGACCATTTTTCATGTCACAGGACATACCCCGTTGGCCTCACCAAACATTGATGAAGCAGACACCCCAGTCCAGGTGTGGTGGCTTGCTCCGGGTGGGAAGTTACACAGTGGCTGCACAGACACTTGCTCTGTGCATGGCAAAAGACAATGTGGGCCACTGTGAGTGACTGGGGTCTACCTGTAACTTTAGAGGAGATTCAGATTGTGAACAATGTGTAGTGTGTTCAAAGACCTATCCCTGGTGACCTTTTGCTTCTACAGGCTGGGTGTTTCAGGGGCAGGTGCCTCTGACATGCTGGCAGATTGATATCATTGGACCATTACCTCACTCTGATGGGCAACAGTATGCGGTCACCTGTGTGGATACTGCCAGTGGTTTATTAGCAGCTTATCCTGCTCCACACACAGACCAAAAGGCCGTTTTGGCAGCGCTGATGTGCCTGTGTGCTTCATATAGATGTCTGCTGGTAGTGGAGAGTGACCAAGGGACTCATTTTACAGGTACCCAAGTGCAACAGTGAGCCAAGGGCATGGGCATTGAGTTGAAATTCCACATGCCCTATAATTGCAAAGCTGCAGGGATCATAGAGCCCTAAACTGGTCTATTGTAGCAAGGACTGAGAGCTATAACCCCCACTCTGACACTGGCCGACTGGAGCTGATGCCTGTGGGATGTGCTGCAGACACAAAATTACATTGGAAGGCAGCATATGCACTGGTGTGAATATAAACTCTGTCTCTCTCTCATTATATCAATAATGAACCCTTCATTTTCACTTTGTATTCTGTAAGCAGTATACTCCTCCCAACTTTGATTTGTACCTGCATTTATCCTTTACTTCCAGAAAAATAGACATGTACAATGTCATCTTTATTTCCATAATTAAGAATATATTATTTTTCTATAGTTGAAAATACATATTTTTAATGTTGACAGAAAATATCATACTGTTAATGTAAAAACAAATCTGATTACATCTGTTAAAGTAAGGCTCTCGACATAATGAACTACTGGCCTACTATAGCTACCAAGGAAGTTCTACAATATCAGTAATGAGCTCATCAATAAGAATTAGTGTTGTGTAAGGAAGCTCTGGACAAGAAATTAATATACAGTATAATATTTCATTTTAATTGTACGATTTAAAAACAGGTAATATACATGTGTTATGGATGATTTTCTGACATTTTAATATATTTTCTTTTGGGTTATAAAAATGACCAGAAATATAAATAGATATGAAACAGTGATATATGTCCTAATATGAAGAACTTTCACTGCACTTTTTCCCTTTACAGTGAAAATTTGTCATTTGGAATAGTTTTCAACACAGGAAGCAGTGATTCTGTGCCATTTCCTCTGCTTTTACTACATAGTGCAAAATTTCTGAGTCGGTATCCTGCCGTCAGTCTTTTCATCTGTAAATCAAATTCATTTTTAATCTATTGTTTAGAGGGAGATATTTTCTTTCTGTTCAGACAGAGAGGACTCTTTTTTTTTCACAATTGGATAATAATGCTATGGAGTCAGTTTCCTCTATGGTCAGTTTCTCTCAGTGTTGATGAAATAACCTGACCCAGCTTCAGTCATCATTTTCACCAGAATGGTTTTTGCCTTGCTCTTTGTAAAGGAGACCATAGACAGGAACATGGTGATGGAACCCCTGCGATCTCCAATCCAGTGTTGATAATAAACATGTAAATGCCAACTGTCAGCTTTCTTAAAAGGAAAAATAATGTTCTGAGAATTGCGAGCTTATGGCTAACAGAGATTTTGTCTCTCATTTGGGGAACTTTATGTGGCTTAACACAGAAGTGAAAACCTAGTAAGGACTAGAGAATTTCAGGACTTCAGAATTTCAAAAACTTCTAGAAGAAACAAGACATGTTCTGATTTCTTTAGAAATATTGAAACTCCAGACTTTTAAAATCCATTAATAATGGCCTAGTATAAATTTGGATGTGGTTTTGTCTTAAGAACATGAAAAATACCATAAAACATTTTGTAATATACCCAATAGAAAAATCATTGCTAAAAGATAGAAGATTGTTTTATTCCTGCAAATAAGATCTAGTAATTTGTAGGCTTGGCATGACACAGGACATAATTTTAGTTAGGAGTTTTCCTTTTGAACTCACCCCTGATACCTGATAAAGATAATTGCTGTGATGGTAATTATCTAGAACTAGATTTTCCCTTATTTCTCTAGTCAACTACTTTAGATAATCTTTCCAATTTGGGGTCTATTGATTCAAGCCTGAACCTATGTTGAAAACTATTCCCAGTGACCCTAAGCTTGAGACATGTAGGAAGCTCCTGCCTTAAAAGGTGTTTGGCTAAATATGAAGCATCTCTCTTATTGGATGTTGTGTGCCTATCACTCAGATCTTATAATAAGATAACAACTATTGATACTTGTGGCTCTTACTCTTTGGTGTATGATTTTTGTTTCCAAGTCAACCGGCCTTGGTTTATGATTTCTGCTAATTGTCCTCCTAGATCTACCAACTTTCTTGACTTAAGTTTCTTATCCTTGCTTGTCCTCCAGGATTTGGATGATGCAACATAATGGCTATAATGGAAATGAAAGGTCATCTGGTGTTACCTGGTGATTTCATGCAGGAGAAAACTGCAAATTTGACCTTTCTTTTCTCTCTTGTCCTATCATATCTAACATAATATCTTTTGGTCCTAGCTGACTTCCCTGAAATTCTTTTTCTGCCCTACTCAAAATGTTATTCCTCTTCCAGTCTAATAAAACTCACAGGCAGGCATTTAGCTAATCCTACCAAGTCTCTAAAATTACAAGTGTAACACAAACTTCGTTGGTAAGAATGTGGGATAATTCCTAAGATAAAACATTTTTTACTGTGACAGTATTTCAACTAGATGATATAAAGGCACAAATCTTGAACATGTACAACCTAGACCAATCACAACTGAATAAACAATGTGTTCAAAATATTAAGATAAAAGGTTAACAACAAAGGAAAACTAGAAAATTCCTCTGAAACTGTTTTTAAAACCCCAGAAGGGATGAAAATTCCTTCAGAAAACAACACAACTTTTTATGAGTTGTAGCCATTTCAAGGATATTGCTGAAAGAGAGCTATTGTGTATGAACTTAAAAATAACCTTAGAAATATCAAGTTAAAAAAGTAATGTAAAATGTAATCTTCTATTCCTTAAGAGTTCAGTAAACAGTTCTCACCTGGTTGAAGAGAAGCTATTCATGTGTTTACTTACTGCCTAAACAAAGTGTTACCTGTCTTAATTTTTTGTCTCTCTTTTAGCTATGAGGAGCAAAGGATATAAAGACTTATGATTGTTGCTCGACTGTGTTAGAAAAGCAAACCAGAATTATCCTTGTACCTAACAGGAAGCAATTAAAAAACAAATCACCCTTGTTACTGTGAGGTAGTTGTAGAAATCAATAAAACAGACTTATCATAATTTCATAATAAGGTGGTTAAATCAGGCAATCTGGTTGTAGACACCAAAGGAATAGATAGGGTAGAAAGACTACTACAAACACACACACACACACACACACACACAAAGTTTGGAAAAGTTAGACATGGAAGGTATTATTCAACATATACTGTATGTTCAAATGTGATATTTATTCCTTGGAGTGCCATGAACACCCACAGAAGATACCTTTGTCTACTTTGGCCATATTCCTTTACTATGCTTTAGTAGATAATACCTATGATTTATTGCCTACTCCCTATTTCCTTGGCAGTGTTTTAAGTACTTTGCATGTCTTATCTTATTTAGTCCCCACAATGACCCTATGAAGTTTATATTATTATCCTTGCTTTAGAGAGAATGAAACTCAGGCTTAAAGGATCAGTAACTTCCCCAACTTCCCAAAAACGATAAATGGAGAAGCTAGAATTTTAATGTAGCAGGCTAACTATAGACTTGTCTAGACTGCTAACCACTATGCTATATTATCTTTTTTGACCATCCTGGATCTGTTCCTGCTTTGACTCTAGTACTTACAGTAGCTGCTCCTGACAACGTGGGAACTCTTCAGTGCATCCAAACAAAATCTCTCACCACCTAAGCTATATTCTTACGTGGGCCCCAGCATGAAGAGGTCAATGCTCTGAACACAATGAATAGTCCTGCTTAGATCTATATAAGCCAGCTAGTGTTTGTGTTTTCAATATCTACAGAAGTCCTACCACCTAGGGTCTAGTCCTATATAATTCTCAGAGTGAATGAAGGAAGTTTTCAACAATTTTGAGCCTGTTTCTGTTTTGGACCATGTGGCATTTTAAACAAAACATTCAACCACCCAGGAACTCTTTGAGGGTTAGCCTAACTTAGGCTTTTTTCTGGTATGTTCACATCTTCTATAGAAGCAGCATCTGAGTGCTAGGGACTTATTTATGATCAGATTATCCAAGTAGAGGGAGCTATATATATGAAGATACAAAAAGGAAAATTGAAAGTCCAGTATGACTGGAGAACAGTGCAAGATAGAGGGTGGTATATGAAGAACTAGAAAGAATATGTTATAATAGTTACAGACTTTGGAGTCAGGCTATTTGTTTTTTGAATGCCAGCTCCATACTAATCATGTAGTCATAAGCAAATTACTAATCAAGTCTCAATATCCTTATCTGTAATATGGGAGAAATAGTTACTACTTCATAGGAATGTGTAAGGGTTGCATAATACATGTAAAGCATTGTGCATTTGCATAAAGAGTAAGTGGTCTATAAATATTACACACTGGTATACCTGAAAGGTACAGATGTGAATATAGTTGCAAGTAGAGAGAAAGAAAACAAGTGAGAATTTTTTTTAAAGATTTATTTATTTATTTATTTATACAAGCACTGGGTACAGTCAGAAGCACAGGAGGGTGAGAGAATTCACCAGAGCCAGAGCAGGGAACAGAACAGGCAGACCGACGAAATACACTGCTGAGGGGAGCAGCGGGTGTGGCAGGAGAGGTCTGTGCGCCATGTGGGACCCTCCCCGGCGGCTGGGAATCGAACCGGCACTGCAGAGGCTGTGGGCAGCTTCGCAGCCCAGTGCTCAATTGATGCACCACCAGGGGGGGCCCAACAAGTGAGATTTTATATTCTTAGGGGCCTTGTAAATTTTGGTGAAGATTTGGAGCTAGAAAATCGTAAAGGGCTTTTGGGAGAGAAGTAATAAGATTAGATTTGTATTTTAAAGTATTGTTCTGGCTGTACTATGGCAAGATTAGAGGGAGACAAGTATATATATGAAGCATCCAATTAGAAATTTGTTGCAATAGTCTACGGGAAAGATGGTGGTGTTTTAGATTAGGGTAGTGGCATAATGTGTAGAGACAAAGTTATAAAAGTAAACATATTTGAGATATATTTAGAATATAGAAGGCAGATGGGTTGGTGACCAATTACATTGCAAGTGAAAAGAGACTTATTAACTACTTCACTTCTCCCTCTTTCTCCCCTCAGGCAATTAAGGAGAGATTGCTAAAGAAAGGAAGCAGTAGTTTACAACTTAATGTAAGATACTTTTTGTTTGGTTTGGATTGGTTTGGTTTGGGGGAGGGATTTTTTAAATTTTATATATATTTTACATCATTCTTCCTTTTTGTGCAATGTATGCTTTCTCATCTCAGGTGTAGTCCCCATAAAATTCTCACCACCAATTCACCCGTGCATCATCACCATAGTCCCTAGTGTTCTTCCTGCCCCTGTTTTGATCCCTCTTCCTCCCTCTCCCCTGCAGAATGTCTCTGATTTATAGTTGCCTGTTAATTTGTTTTTTTCACTAATTATAATTTTTTCCTGATCCATTATTTGATTCCCCTACATTCCTCCCATAAGTGGAATTATCTGATATTTTTCCTTTTCTTTCTGGCTTATTTCACTGAGCATAATCCCTTCCAGCTCCATCCATGTTGCTGTAAATGGCATCAGTTTATCTTTTTTTGATTGCTGCTCCATTGGGTATATATGCCACATCTCCTTGATCCAGTTATCTGTTTTTGAGCATTTGGGTTGTTTCCATTTCTTATCTGTTGTAAATAGTGCTGTATTAAACAGGGGTGCAGGTATCCTTTTGAATTAATGTTTTTGTGTCTTTGGGGTGGATTCCTAGGAGTGGAATTTCTGGGTTATATAAAAGTTCCATTTTTAGTAGTTTGAGGAACCTCCACACAGCTTTCCATAGTGCTTGGACCAGTTTGCATTCCCACCAACAGTGTCAGAGAGTTCCTTTGTCGCCACATCCTTGCCAACATTTGTAAGATACTTTATGATGTTTCAAGAGGAGGAAGTTGCTCCCTCACCATAGTAGGGCCAGTCTATTTGTTTTGGTAGAGGAATGTGTTTGATTTCGGATATTCTATAGAAAAAGCTTCATTGGAACCTAGCCTAAAAGCCTTCTATATTTTCTTCCTCTCCACTTCATTCATGGAATCTGAACAGATGCTATGTTCAACACTGGAGACCATGGAATTTGCAAATCATCAAAGTGAACTTAGGACTTGATAGTTCCCATAACACCCTTCCTAGGAGTGAAGGAAGGAA
This sequence comes from Talpa occidentalis, assembly GCF_014898055.3. Taxonomy (NCBI): domain Eukaryota; kingdom Metazoa; phylum Chordata; class Mammalia; order Eulipotyphla; family Talpidae; genus Talpa; species Talpa occidentalis. The sequence continues at coordinate 39,548,203 of NW_023601543.1, forward strand.
GGGGTACAAAGGGAAAGGGGTGCTGAGAAACTAGAGTGAGAAAATGATGGAAAAAGAGAATGAGAAAGAGAGATTGAGTAATTAAGGAATAAGGCAGGTCCATTTGGTTCACTCTTCAAAGGCTTAGTAAATACATGCTCCCACCTCCTCTACAAAGGAGGCCTCAATAGATCTTATGCAACACAAGAGCAGAGTAGCTGCCAGACAGGCAATGCTGAATTCTTCCACCCCCCCACTTGGGAATTATCACTAGAGTCCCTTCTCTCCAGTTGTTCACAAAAGTGGCACCATCTCCTATGGAGTATGAAATGGCAATGGAAATTTTCTTGAGATGACATCCTCGCTGGAGAAACAGGTAAGTCATCCCCCCCCATTAACCCATACCCATCTGCCATTCTGTGAGAAAAATTAATGCTGACTAGGTAAGAATTGCATATAAAGCATGTAGTGGACACTTCTAGATAGCATTTTGATACCCATTTTCTCTTCCCTCTAGCTAACAAAACTCTCATTGTGATTAAAGCAACTTAGTCATTTATATAATACCTTGCAGTTAAGCATGGCCATGTTACCAGTTCTGGCCAATGATATACTGCTGAGTAAGACAGCCAGGAAAGTTTTCTAAAACAAAGAGACAAACAACAGACTGAACTGATAAATACTCTGCCTAAATGTTTACTCATTTGCCATTACCCCTTCCTACTGAACATGGATGTAATGTAGGTGAAGCAACCACCTCGTAACCATAGATGTTTGTCACACGCTGAGGATGAAAGTTACATGTGGAGAAGAGCAGACTAAAAAGATGATATTCTTGAGTATCTGCACCACTACCACACTGTCTAGCTCAGGACTTCACGTTATGTGAAACAAGTAATCTGTTGAAGCTACCAGAATCAGCTTTTCTTTTGCACAAAAATACAATGTTAAAAGACAGGATGCTAAGGAATTATAAAAATGGTGACTCTCAAGATCTAGCTTTATGAATAATGCAGTAAGAATAATATACCTCTCCCAAAGATGTCCATGACCTAATCCTTGGAACCTGTGAATGTTACCTTAAATGATAAAGGAGATTTAAAGCTGCAGATTGAATTGAAGTTGTTAATCAGCTGACCTCAAGATAGGGAGATTATCCTGGATTCATCTGGTTAGACTCTATTTAGTCCTTAAAAGTGGAAGAGGAAGATAGAGAGGAGTTTGGAGTAATGCAATGTGAGGAGGCATTGACCCACCATTACTGACTATAACAGAAGCCAAGAGATGTAGACAGCCTCCAGAGCTGAAAAAGACAAGAGAACCTATATCGGGGGGAATGCAGCCATTCCCATATCTTGATTTTAGCCTGCTGAGAATTTTGTCAGACTTCTGATCTTGAGAATTATAATAAATCTGTGTTGAAAACCAAGTAAATTCCTGCTAATTTGTTACAGTAATCTTAGGAAATTTAACTTGTTAGTTAAATTAAATTAAATCTACTTAGTTAAATGGGATAGAGAATTCAACTTTAGAAATACTGAGTTTTATATGTGTTTTTGATATATCCATGTGGAGATAGATTTTCAGTAGGCAAATGCATGCATGGGAAGGTTTCTAAACTGCAGATATAGAATTGAGAGTTGTTTGGAAATGATAATTAAAGCAATATGGACAAATTAAATTGCTTAAGGAGAATGAATAGGGTTATAAGAAAAAAGGGCTTAGCTCCAGTAGTTAGTGGATTGAGTAGGGAAAAAAGCCAGCAAAAGAGGCTGAGAAGGAACAGAAAGTTATGCAAAAATCAAGGAGCGCATAACATCACAATATAAAAGGAAGAGAATATTTTAAGGAGGTTCATTGGTGATGTATGCTGATGGGTGATAAAGATTGGAAATCGTACATTAAATTTTGTGACAAAGATAATTGGTGATTTTAGTGAATAGTTTGGATGAGGTAGAAGGTGTAGTAGGTATAGAAGCTAAACTGATGTGGATTGCAGGATGAGTCAAAGAGAAAGAAATGAAGGGAGGGTGTAAAGACACCTAATTCCCTAAACTTGACTGTGAAGGAAAAAAGAATAGTGAAGTTGCAGGGGAGCGCGGTATTAAGGGGTTGTATTTAATTCAGTCCTTCAAGAGGCAAACATTGGGATGGGATTAGACTGCAAGGACTTTTTTTTATTATTAGAGGAAACAAATACCTGTTCAAAAAAAATGGGGCGGGATCTGGAAAAGGTTCAACCTGACACTAAAGGAAGAAAAGAAAAAAAAAAGTTGGGAGGAAATATTCTTGACTTCTGTTCAGTCTAAGGAAGATTCAGCAAAGTCATTGAGGAACCCTCAAGCTTAAGTTAGCCATCAGAATCCCATGACTCTCAGAAACATACATCTCTCTTTCAGGTAAATGCTAGCAGATGTCTTACTAGCGGATGTCTTAGGTAAGCATAGCCTCCAGGCAAATGCAGGGATGGATTTGAGAGCACAGTGGCTTGGGCCCTTGGTTAGATGTCTACAATGAACGTTGTCATGGGTTCATTTTACTTTTTTTTTTTAAAGCTTAGTGTATGTTTCAGCTAATAAAATGGAGCCACTCGAGTGGGAGAGATTGAAGATACCAAAAAGTAAAGGATATAATCTTTTTTTTTTATTTTACATATGTTTTACATCATTTTTCATTTTTGCACAATGCATGCATTTTGATCTTGGTTATATTCCCCCATACAATTCCCATCCTCCCTTATTTTGATCCTAATCCCTCTTCCCCTCACCCCCACCCCGAAGTGTGTCTCAAAAGAAGATAATCTTTTAACAAGGTCCCATGAAAGCCAGGGAGGATGGGATTCAGAGAACGGTAAAAGCTTTGTCTTAAGATGGGAACTGAGACATCTTGAAATAAGAGGATGAATGCAGGACCATTTGTAGTTTTAGGAGTTCTCACCTCATGGGTTCCATTTACTCTTTAAATTATGAGAGGTCTTTTCCTGAGAAAGGGAGTGTAAGAATGGGAATGGATCAAGGCTCAAGGAGAGTGTAAAATAATTACTTGGGGAATTGGACAGTGACTTACCTTGTGTTCAGATGGCTGGGGAGTATTGATGGTCCACTTGAGTCCAGAAGCCATGGGTTTATAGTGGCATTAATCTGCCCCTATCTTTCCAGTTCCCAGCAAACCTATTCATTGACTGAATAGTGCTGTGAATAGTGCCAATATCCTCTCAATCCTAACTTCTCCCTGTGACATCTCAAACCTCCAGGTTCTGTCAGTTTACTTCCTATAAGTTCCTTCAGTCTGACTTTCCTGTTAATCCTTTTTCACAGTTTTACATTTTAGCATGAAATATCTCTGCCTTCTAACAGGTCTCCCTGCCTCTCATCAAATTTGCCCTCCATACAGTCATCAGAGTGATCAGTTTAAAACAAAAGCTGGCAATTTTTTTAAACCTTTCAATATCATACACCTGAAATCTATATAATGTTACTAACGAATGTCACCATCAAAAAATTAAAAATAAAAAATAAGTAAGTAAAACCCTTCAGTGTATCACGATAGTCATTAAGAGTTAGTCTGATATCTGTAACATGACATCTTCTCTCTTTTTTTTATTGAGATAAAATTAGTTTACAATATTGTATATGATATACCTCCCCAGATGTATGTTACTGTACCACACTTACCATCAAAGCATCCATAATCCTTCACATAGACTATTTGACTCCTTCCTTACTCTAGTACACTTAATTCTGCTTTCATATTTCTAGTCTTTGTTTTGTCAGTTCTTTTGTTTTGTTACTCTATATTCCACATATGAGTGAAATAATCTGGATTTGTCTTTCTTCTTCTGAATCTCCTCCTATTCCATTCATGTTGCCAATAGCAAGAGTTCGTCATTTTTGATAGTTGAATAGTATTGCATTGTATATAAATACCACATCTTCCTAATCCACTCTTCTTTTGTTGGTCACTTTGGTTGTTTCCAGAACTTGGTTGTTATAAATAGTGCTGCAATGAATGTAAGGGTGCATATATCACTTTAAATTAGTATTTTTACATTCTTTGGGTAGATACTGAGGAGTGAAATTACTGGAAAACAGGATATATCTATTTTTAATATTTTGAGAAACCACTATACTGTTTTCCACAGGTGTTGGTTGGGTCGCTGTATGTTACCACCGACAGTGTATGCGTCTTCCTTTTTTTCTACATCCTTGCCAGCCTTTGTTGTTACTGGTTTTTTTGTTTTGTTTTGTTTATTTATTTATTTATTTCTAAATATGGACCATGCACATGGGAGTGAGGTGGTATTTCACTGTGGTTTTGATTTGCATTTCCTTGATGATAAATGATGTTGAACATCTTTTCATATGCCTGTTGGTCATCTGTATGTCTTCCTTGGAGAAATGTCTGTTTAGGTCTTCTGTCAATTTTTGTTTGGATTCTTTGATTTCTTTTTTGTTGAGTTGTATGAGTTCTTTGCAGATATCTTGGATATTAGCTCCTTGTTGGATATATGATGTGCAAATATGTTGTCCCATTCTAAAGGGAGTCTTTTGTTTTAATAACAGTTTCTTGCAATTCTATATGAGCTTTTTAGATTTATGTCCATCAAATTATTTTTGCTTTTGTTTTCTTTGCCTTAGGAGTTGAGTTCCCAAATATCACTGAGACCAATGTTGTAGAGTGTTTTGCCTATGCTTCTTTTATGTGTTTCATGACTTCCTCTCTTATATCCAAGTCTTTACTCAGTTTTGTGTAAATTTTTGTGTATAATGTGAGGGAGTGGTCTAATTCATTCATTGTGCTTGTGACTGTCCAGTTTCCCCGATACTATTGTTGAAAAGCCTTTCCATTTTCCACTGTACACTCTTGGCATCTTTGTCATAGAGTAACTTTTCATCTAAGAGTGAGTTTATTTCGGGCTTCCCCAGTGGCGCAGCGTTTGAGCACTGGGTTGCGAAGCTGCCCGCAGCTTCTGCAGCACCGTTTTGATCCCCGGCCACTGGGCAAGGGTCCCACATGGCGTGCAGACCTCTCCTGCCGCCCGCTGCTCCCCTCAGCAGTGTACTTCATCAGTCTGCCTGTTCTGCTCCCCGCTCTGGCTCTGGTGAATTCTCTCACCCTCCCGCTCTTCTGACTGTACCCAGTGCTTGTACAAATAAATAAATCAATCTTTAAAAAAAAAAGAGTGAGTTTATTTCTACTCTCAATTCTACTTCAATGGTCTGTCTATTTTTACTACAGTACCATAGTGTTTAAACTTCTATAGCCTGTTGTATAGTTTGAAATCTGGGGGTGTGATTCTTCATTCCTGTTCATTTTTGTCAAGATTGGTTTGGTTATTCATGGTTATTCATTCAATAATATTTTCTCTTTTTCTTTGAAGACTACCATTAAAACTTTGATAGGGATTGCATCGAATGTATATTTTGCTGTGGGTAAGAAGGGCATTTTAACAATGTTAATTCTTCCAATCTGTGAGCATGTATGAACTTTCCATTTCCTTGTGTCTTCTATTTCTTTTAACAATGTCTTATATTTTTCATCAGATAGATATTTCACCTCCTTTGTAAGATTTATTTTTAGTTATTTAATACTTTTTGATGTTACTGTATATGGGATTATTTTCTTGATTTCTTTCACTCCTAGTCCATTATTTGCATATAGGAATGCAACAGACTTTTGTATATTTATTTGTAACCTGTGTCATTACTATACTAATTTATTCTTTATAACAGTTTTTATAGTAGACACTTTTGGGTTTTCTATGTCTATGATCATGCCATTGTAAATAAAGATAGTTTTACTTCTTTTCTAATTTTTATTTCTTTTGAACCTTTCTATTGCCCAATTGCTCCAGCTGGGATTTCCAATGCTATGTTAAACAGTAGGAATGAAGTTCATATCCATATACCTGATCTTAGAGGAAAAGCTTTCTGTTTCTCACCACTGAATATGATGTTATCTGTAGGTTTGGCCTATATGGAGTATATTATGTTGTGGTATGTTCTTTCTATCACCATTCAACTGAACTTTTATCATAAATGGTTGTTTAATCTTCTTAAATGATGTGTCTTCATCTATTGATATGATCATATGATTTTGTCTCTCCTTTTGTCAATAAGGTGAATTACATTGATTGATTTGCATATGTTGAGCAGTCCTTGCATATCTGGAGTAAATTCCACTTGGTCAGGATGCATGAGTCTTTTAATTTATTGTTAAATTCTGTTTGCTAAGATTTTCTTAAGAATTTTTGCATCTGTGTTCATCAGGGATATTGGTCAGAGGTTTTATTTTTCTGTGATGTCTTTGTCTGCTCTTTGTATCAGATAATTGATGGCCTAATAAAATATGTTTGGGAGTATTCTCTCTTCCTTAATATTTTGGAAGGATGGGTATTCACTCCTCTTTGAGGGTTTGGTAGAACTAACTAGTAAAATTATCAAGTCCTGGGCTTTTGTTTTGTTTTGTTTTGTGGGGGGAAGACTTGATTACTGTTTTAATTTCCTTATGTGTGATTGTTCTGTTAAGGTTTTCTATTTCTTTCTCCTTCTGTCTCCAATGGTTGTATATTTCTGAGAGTATATCCATTTCTTCTAGGTTTTCCAATTTGTTTACATAAAGATGTTTGTAGTAGTCCCCTATTTCTCTGTATTTCAGAGATGTCTATTGTAAATTCTTTCATGTCTGATTCATTTTATTAGTTTTTCTCCCTTTTTTCTTAGTCAAGCTAGAGGTCTGTGTATTTTATTCTTTTCAAGAACTATCTTTTGTTCTCATTGATCTTTTGAACTGTCTTTTAAATTTCTTTCTCATTTATTTCTACTCTATTATTATTTCCTTCCTTCTACTGGCTTTTAATTTCACTTGTTCTTTTTCTAGTTTCTTAATGTATGGTGTTTGATCACTTATTTGAGATCTATGTTGCTTAGGTAGGCCTGTATTGCTATGTACCTCTCACTTAGTACTTCTTTTGCTGTGCCCCATAGGTTCTAGTAGGCCATGTCTTCATTTTCATTTGTAAACCATTTATTTTTTAATTTATTCTTTTATTCTATCATTAACCCAATAGTCATTCAGTAGTGTGTTGTTCAGTCTTTATATATTACAGGTTTTTCTGGCCTTCTTTTTATGGTTGATTTCTAGTCTCATACCATTGTGATCAGAGAAGATACTTGACATGATGTCAGTATTCAAGAATTTATTGAAACTTGTTTTTTGACCCAACATGTGGTCTATCCTAGAGAATGTTCTATGTGCAATTAAGAAGAATGTGTATGCAGCTTTTTGGGATTTAGTGCCCTATAAAAAATCTAGTAAGCTCATATGGTTTAATTCTTCATTGCAGATTATTGTTTTCTTATTGATTTTTTGGTTGATATGTCCATTGATGTAAGTGGAGGTATTGATGTGTCCTACCACTTACAGCCAATGTCTGTTTTATGTTTGCAAGTACTTGTCTGATCTATTTTGGTGTATATATATATATATATATATATATATATATAGATATAGATATAGATATATAGATATATAGATATAGATGAATGTTTTGTATTCCTGATGTAAAATTATACCTTTATTCACTACATAATGCCCATACATATTTCTTGTTACATTTTTTAGTCTGGAAGTTTATTTTATCTGATATACTTATGGTTGTACCTATCTTTTTAGGGGGTCCCAATTGCCAGATGATTATTATCCAAACATTTACTTTGGTGCTTAGATGGGCTTCCTGGAGAAAACAAGAGGTTGGGTTTTGTTTTTCTGATCCAACTAGCTACTTTTGTGCCTTTTGATTGGCATGTTCAGTCAATTTACAATTAGAGTGATTATTGATATGTGGGCTTTTTCTACTGTCATATTATATCCTTATTTAATATTGTATTTTCCTTTTTAAAGTTTTTTTTTCCTTTTAAAAACTTATTTCTAATTAAGGAAATACTAGGATACCCCCATCAGATATTGTCACCATAGTGCACCACCACTAAATCACACATAGTCCACCAACATAGTCCGTTGTGGTTCCTTCCCTCTTTGTTTTTACCTCTTCCTTATTCCTTCCCCTCTGGCTGCTTTACTTCTATAGTCAGTTTTCAAAGGTTATCTGATCCTTAGTCTGATTTCTGTATATTCCAAATATTAGTGACACCATCAGGTATTTATCATACTCCTTATGAATTATTTCCTTGGCATTTTCCCTTCCAGTTCCATCCATGTTGCCACAAATGGCATGAGTTTATAATTCCAAATTGCATAGTAACATTCCATTGTGTATATGTAACACATATTCTTTTTTAATTTTGAATTATTTTATTTTATATAATTCTTACATCATTTTTCATTTTTGCATAATGCAAGCATTTCATTTTGGTTATATTCCCCATACAATTCCTACCCCCCTTTTCTGTCCCTAAACCCTCTTCTCCTCCCCCTGCCCCCCACTGTAGTGTGTCTCTATAGTGTGTCTATAGTTACTTGTTGTGTAGTGTGTCTATAGTTACTTGTTGATTTTGATTTTTATTTTATTGCAATTAGTCTTTTTCCTGGTCCTTTATTTAGGTTTTCTAAATTCCTGCTATGACTGAGACCATCCGGTATTTTTCTTTTTCTTTTTGGCTTATATAACACATATTCTTAAGGCACTCATCTGTTTGGAGGCATTGAGGTTTTTTGCCATAATTTGGCTATTGTAAATAGTGCCACAAAAAACATGGGAGTTCAAGTTTCCTTTTGAAGTAGTGCTTTTTAAATTTGAGGGTAGATGCTTAGGAAGGGAGTTACTTGGTCCTATCACAGAGCCATTTTTAATGTGAGACAACTTCACACTGCTTTTTATAAGGGCTGGACCAGTTTGCATTCGTAGCAGTACTGTAGGAGAGTTCCCTTTTTTCTCCATACTTGCCAGCACATGTTTCAGGTATTTTCAATATGGGCAACTCTCATAGGTGTAAGTTGATATATCATTGTGGTCTTGATTTTCATTTCCCTGATGATAAGTGATAATGAACATTTTTTCATATGTCTTTTTGCCATCTGTATATTTTCATTGGAAAATGTGTTTCATTCCTCTGCCAAGTTTTTGATTAGATTATCTATTTTCTTTTTGCTGAATTGTGTGAGTACTTCATAGATCTCTGATATCAGTCCCTTGTCAGATGTATAGTATGCAAATATTTTAACCCATTCAATATCTTTTCATTTTAGTTATGGTTTCTTTCACTGTGCAGAAGCATTTTGATTTGATGTAATCCCAGATGTTTATGTTCACTTTTGTTTCCCTTATTACTGGGGAAGAATTCCTAAATGCATCACTGAAGATGATGTCATTAAGTGTTTGCCTATGTTTCTTCTATGTATTTTATGGTTTCAGGTCTTACATCAAAGCCTTTTATCCATTTTGAATTTATTTTTGTGTATGGAATGAGATAGAGGTCTAGTTACATTCTTTTCTATGCAGCTGTCGTTTTCATAATACCATTTTTTGAAGAGGCTTTCCTTGTCCCAGTATATTTTCTTGGTCCCTTCATCATAAATTAACTGTCCATATAGATGTTAGTTTATTTTGATTCTATCCACTGGTCTTTGTGTATATTTTTGCTCCAGTGCCTGACAGTCCTACCAGTGTCCCCTACTCTAGTCTACAACTCCCAGGTTCTTCTCTACACATACCTCCTTTTTTATTTTTACATTTTTTATTTAAATCTTTTATATCATTGTGTATTCCCTGTATAATTCCCACCCCCAGTTCACCTGCGAACCATCACCATAGTTCCTTATGCTCTTATCTCCACTATTTTGGTCCTTTTCCTCCCCCTCCCTCACAGAATGTCTCTTATTTATGGTTGCCTGCTAGTTTTGTTTTATCATTATTGTTGTTGTTATTTTTTTCCTGATCCATTATTTGATTCCCCTATATTCCTCCTATAAGTGAAACTAATATTTTTTTTTTTATTTTTCCTTCTGGCTTATTTCATTGAGCATGATCCCTTCCAGCTCCACCTATGTAGCTGTGAATGGCATAAGTTTATCTTTCTTGATTTCTGACTAGTATTCTGTTGTGTAGATATAGCACATCTTCTTGATATAGTCATCTGTTTTTGAGCATTTGGGTTGTTTCCCTATCTTACCTATTGTAAATAGTTCTGTAATAAACATAGGGGTGCAGGTATCTTTTTGAATTAATTTTTTTGTGTCCTTTGGATACATTCCTAGGAGTAGAATTGCTGGATCACATTAAAATTCCATTTTCAGTAGTTTGAGGAATCTCCACACAGCTTTCCATAGTGCTTGGACCACCACCAGCAGTGTAGGAGAGTTCCTTTCTCTCCACATCTTTGTCAACATTTGTTGTTCCCTGTTTTTTTAATGTGTGCCATTGTCACTGGTGTAAGGTGGTATCTCACTGTGGTTTTGATTGCATTTCCCTGATTATAATTGATGTTTTATAATTGAACATTTTTTCATAGACCTGTTGGCATTTTAATTCCTCTTTGGAGAAGTGTCTTTTTATCTTTTCTGCCCATTTTTTGACTGCATTGTTTACTTTGTTTTTGTTGAGACTCTTCAGCTCTTTGTAGATTTTTGTGATCAGTCCCTTATCAGTTGTATTGTGTGCAAAAATTTTCTCCCAGTAAGTAGGGTGTCTCTTTTGCTGTGCATAAGCTTTTTAGTTTGATGTAATCCCAGTTGTTTATCTTTTCTTTCACTTTCTTTGCTTTGGGGGATGTGTCTTTAAAGATGTTACTGAGATGTTTGTCGTGTAGCATTTTGCCTGTATTTTCTTCTATATATTTTTTGGTTTCAGGTCTTACATTCAGGTCTTTTATCCATTTTGAGTTGGTTTTGTACATGGTGTGAGGTAGTAGTCTAGCTTCATTCTTTTGCAAGTAGCAGTCCAGTTTTCCCAGTGCCATTTAATGAACAAATTGTTCTTTTCTATTGCATATTCTTTGCCCCTTTGTCAAAGATTAGTTGTCCATAAATATGTGGATTTTGGAGTTTTCTATTCAATTCCATTGGTCTACACACACCTCCTTTTGATGTATCATCACTCTCCTCAAGGCAACCCTGTTAAGTCTGCACTGGTGTCTATTGTTCCAGGGATAATAAATCCACAGGACTATCTCTCTGAACAGTTTCCCTCTGTCTTGCTGGTCTAAGAGCCATAGCCAGTGAGAACCGGGTCATCTCATTGCCTCTGCTGGGGCCTGCCAAATGTGTGTCCCTTGGCAGGTCCTGATGCATTCCTTGCTAGGGCCTGCTAGGTATGGACTGTTTCTAGGTCCTTTCCTTGGGCTTACTAGGGTCTTTGATGGCCCACCATGGTGGAGCTCCTTCCAACTTAGGGATCACTGGGATCACTGCAATGGTGCCATTCTACTTGGGCCTACTGTGATGGGGTGGCTTCTAGGTCTAGTCACTAGTTGGGTTCTACTAGTGCCTACTGAATCAGGACTACTCCCCAGTTACCCTCTTCTGCCTGCAGGATCCTCTGGGCCACCGGAGCTCTCTTTGCTTACCCAGGTCACTACTTAACCCATTCCACTACTTGCTGAGCCCCCTCCCCCTGCGCTGAATGTTACCACTGGTATGTGCTCTAATTGTCCATTTTTTTTTCCTCAGGAGTTACCTGTTGTAATTTAGCTGTGAGTATATGGAGGAGGTGAGCCAGGTGTTGTGAAGACACTGCTGTCATCTTCTTGCTCTCTTCAGCATGGCATCTAAGACCCTCAGTGACCTAGGCTTAGGCTATCTCTACCCAGCCTCACTTCACCTTAACCTTTTCCTTGCTTTTAAACTTTCAGTTCTCTGCAGGCTCCATGTTATTTTTCACTTCTGTGCTTTTTGTTTACCCTTTGTCTCAAAAACTCTCTCCCAACCTTCTTTCATAAAACTAACTCCAAATCACCTTTTGCGATAGCTTAGACATTACCCTTTTTTTACTGGCCTTCCTCTACTATTAGCACCACACTTCTCCATAGGATCAGTTAGTTATTTTTTGACTTTCTACTTCTTATACACATTTTTATCATTGTACTGATGGCATTAGATAGTGACTGTTGTCTCTTCTTCCTGAGCTCCAGGGACTATCTGAGATTCATCTCCGTACCTCAGCAACTAACCAGCGCTTGGCACATAGTTGGTGTGAAATAAGTGCCTTTTAAAGGGCAGAGGAATAAAGGGAAAAAAGAAGGAATGAATAAAGAAAGGAAATAAGGGAAGGAGGAACTGAGATCCTGGGATTTTTCCATTGGAGCACTCAGTTTACAGAAATCATTTAGCAATTCTTAGTTTATTTTAAGGAATTAATTCACAATCAAATTGTACATTTCTAATGAAATTTATTACCTAGATGCTTCTGTTTTGGTATAATTACTTAGTTTTTTCCCCCAGTACCTCAAAGTTTTCAGTTTTTCAATAAGCAATTTGCAACTAATCTTATATGCATTTCACTGAATCTGCAAGGGAGTGTTATGCTGAATTTTGGAGACCAAAGGTTGTCATTTGTACTGAGTTAATGAAGTTGGATATTGGAAATAAAAGATTTCTCTGTGGTCATGGATGGAAAGGGAGGGAACGAAAAGTTAAAAGTGTAAAGAGGTAAGAATTGATGGCATAATACAGAAAGTTAAACTATAATTTAGAGCATAGGTAAATAATACTCTGTTTTCTGGAAGAGCTATGATTGTGCTTTTAAAATGATTATAAATTTTTCTGAAGGAAATTTTTAATAGTTGGATTTCATCTGTGGACGTCCTATCCTGTATGGGATTTCTCCATCTTCAGGAATTTGGTGTCCAAATTGTCTCTCCCTTTGGATGTAGCTTGAGTTTGGAAATCCTGGGGTGGAAGAATGCTGCAAGGAAGTTAAAAATATCAAATGCAATTAAATGGCATTTAATAACTTGTTTTGTTATGCTTATGTATGAGAAAATTGGGCATATAATATCTAAATCATTTTAGAGCTCTGTTTAATCATAAAACAATACACAAAAATATTTTCTTTAAACAAATGAAAGGTGATTTTAAATAAACATTAAATACTACACTTAAAATACAATCCCTCCGGATGTTTATTTTTTTCATTTGAGAAACATGCTTATTTTTTCCTCATTTTAAAAAGGGACTTTAAATCTGAGAGCCTTTTGTTAATATAGTTTGGTTTTTATTCGAGGGTACCTAATGTTTTGTAATGCAAACACTGAAGCTTAAAAATTCTCTCAATATAAGAATACTTATAATAAGTTAAGGTTTATTGAGTGTCTGAGAGCCTGTTAGAGTGAGACTGTTTCATTTTTTCATGTTTTTAAAATATTGTACAGTCCATACTATTTGTAATAAAGCAAGAAGCAAACATTATAGGAGCAAATTTATCTAATGAAAATAATTATTTTTTCCCCAAAATGATAGTACCAAAGTCCATACTCTAATCCTGCTCAGGGAGGAATGTTATACTATGTAACTCCAAGAGTAAATTTGATTTACTAAGAATCCAACTTTTTTTGTATGATCATATGCACAAATATTAAATTATATCACCAAGTAACTGTTTTCAAATTATAAGTTAGTATAGTAACATTATTTATGTCATACTAATCAGAGTGCCACTGTTACAGAATTGTTTTAAGTTAGGGGTTCGGCATAAGATGTTACTATTTGAAAATTAAAAATCTCCACTCAAAGATGTTCTTTCTATTGCAGAGACCCTGACAAAGCATGTCCTTGAACATTTAAAACAGATCTCAGAAAATATGAATACTGTAGGCCTATGTTTTGAGTATTTTCTGATTTTATTGGAAAAAATTTGTGCTGGTTACTTTCTCCATTTGTAAGAGAATGGTTTAAAGATAGATAGAAACATAGATAGATACATAGATAGATATCTATAAATACAGACAGATTGAAGATATAGATCAATATATCAACCACTATTCTCTATTCTGTGGCAAGTACTATACTTGGTACTAAGGATATGGTTTCATATAGATGAATTAAAATGGAAGAGACAGACCAATAAGCAAGTATATACATTATTATAACATGGTATGTTAGAATAGAATGAAGGAGCTAACACAGTGTTTTGGGAAGGGAAAAGGAGCACAACTTCTGCTTAGAGACTTGGAAAAGGTTTCACAAAATTTTATCTTCAAAATAGGTAAGAAAAGAATTAGTTAACAATAATTTAGAAGTGACACGTAGACCTACACTATGTCAGTGGCACAGGAAATGAATTTTCCCAGGACTGATAGGATTCCTGGATATAGAACTTTGTTTAAAACCAGGACAGATATCAGAAAATTGAGTCAGTTTGATGAGCCAGTCATTCTAGATTTAGGACAAAAGTTATATGTGACTTTGTGCATAATTAGATTTAGGAAGAACAGTAAAAAAGAGAAGAGTCTCCTGGCGTTCACAAACTGCAGGCTTATATGAATAGGTGGATGACATCATTCATTAAGGTATGAACTATGAGGGATCTAGAATAGGGGTCTTTGCGTCCAGAACCCATTGAGACAGGGGGAAAGGGCTGTCCCCACAGCCAGAGGTGAGCTGAAGGCCCCCACAAGCCAGGCCCCACCTTGCAGTGAGTGAGCTGGAGCCTAGAGGGGGATCCAGCGATTTGGAGCCCAGCAGGCGATCCAGCCACCCCACCTCCAGGGCAGTCTGTGGGACCTCAAGACACACCTCTGGAATTAAACAAGTACAGAAGGAGGAGATTCTCTGTGACAGCGACCATTAACATATTCATAGTACCACTGCTCTTCTGGACTTCTGGCATAACTGTATTTGACTCAGCTAGACCACCAGTTTCCGACATCCCAGAAAGCGCATACCAAAAAGATGCCAGCAAGAACCAGCAACACAGTGTCCCCAATGCATAGGACAAATTAGAAAACAAGCAGCAGGGAAAAAACACTACAAAAAGATAATCACCCACCATTTGCAACAACAGTGACTTGGAAGAACATCTGAGCCTTCCAGAAAGAGAATTTAAAATTGCCACAATGAAAAAACTGACAAGTCATAAGGGAAAACAATGATAAGGGAGAAGTAATCAACAATCAGAAGAATGAAATTGAGTCCCTAAAGAGGGAAGTGAAAGAAATGCAGGAGATCAAAGGATTAATGGAGGAGCTAAAGAACTCTGGGAAAAGCAGTGAAAGCAGAACTAGATGAAATGGAAGAACAAATAAGTACTCTTGAAGACACAGAAATAAAAAGAACCAAAACAGAAAAGGAAGAGAAGTACGAAGGAAAAAGAATGAAGAAAGACTTCAGGAACTATCTGACTCCATGAGGAATGGAAACATAAGAGTTATAG